>NC_058386.1:8010000-8327500 GCF_018350175.1 Felis catus | reverse complement strand
AATGTGTGGATCTGGCATTTAGGTGCAAGACGCTTTTTGCTTCCAGTTTCGGGGTTTGTTACATTGCAAGCAGGGCTCGGTGTTGCCAGGGCAGCGTCTTGGAGCTGATACTCACACAGACAGCCAGCGATTGCTGGACCTACTGATACCAGCACAATCATGGACCAAGCCATCCTAGAAGAGAGGGGACTCCTGGGAGATAAAGCCCGAGTCGTTACGATGCGTTTCCTCACGCAAAACGGGGAGCACGCTCTTCTATTTATTAATTAATCTGCTATATAAAGCTTTGCTTAAATTAGGAATGGGCTCAAAGTGTGACTCACTGGCAGTCTTTAATGTTTGGAAAACGTTCAGAGAAGATGCAACCAAAATGGATGGAAAATTTGTATGCTTATTTGAGTTGTTCTCGTATGTTAGCGTTTACAAATTTCTTTAAAACGAGACAATCTTTAGATGTTTAGGCAGAGTGCAATCGTGTGGCCAAGAGCTTGGGAACGAGACCCTAAATTTCTGGGCAATGTCATCCTTTGAGTTTGTATTTGGAATCGGGCATCGCTTCAAATTCTGACTCTGGAACTTAACTAACTGGGTGACTTTGAGAAAGTTGTCTGTGAGCCTCAGTATTATTTTTAATTGGATCAGCAAAATTATCTCACAAGGCTGGAGTCAGAACTATGGAGGAGGATGTACATGAAGTGCTTGGACAGTGATCAGGACAAAGTACACCCTGAATAAATGGTAACTACTCAGTTGTAAAAGTTAACATGTTGTCAGATGTCTTTCAATTGTGTGTGTGTGTGTGTGTGTGTGTGTAATGAGAATGTATAACGTACTAGCTTTTAAACCTAATTATTTTTATTCCAAAACAGGAAATATGTCCAATGATATATTTTTATTCAAGTCAACAAACATTTGCTGAGTTTGGGTTATGTCAAAGAATTTACTGTTGGGTGATGAGGTGTACATTATTGTCAAGTTTTGAGTATCCTAACATCCTGTACATGAATGGCTGTTAGGTCACAGCTTCCTTCCTGTGGCTCTTAGAACGTAATGCCCGTGGCCCTGTGGTCCTCAACTGGGGGCACTTTTGCCCCCCCCCCCCCCCCCCGCCCAAGGACATTTGGCAAGGTCTGCAGACATTTTTGGTTGTCACAGCTGGGGGAAGGGTGCAAATGGCATCTAGTGGATAGAGGCCAGGGATGTTCAACAGTCTTACGGTGCAGAGGAGAGCCTCCACCACAAAGAATTGTTTAGCTCTAAATGTCAATAATGCCAAGGTTAAGACACCCTGGATTTGGCCTGCCCCTCTCTACTCCCATTCCTGTTGTACAAAAGTACACACTCCAGATGGCCAGTGGACAACACCACTTGACGACCAGGGAGGGCACACGTTTCACACAACTAATGCCTTCCTGCCTCTCCTCTCTCCTCCTTCCTTCCCCTTATTCCAAATGTTGGTGAGTTATTTTTAAAAACGTATGTTGTTTGACTCCTGCTCTTTCTGTTTTATATTTAGGAAAAAAAAATGACTTTGTTTATAATCAAAGGTATGCTGTTAGTGAAGCACCATATTAAGACCAATATCCATCAACTTCGAAGCCCTTGAAATTGCCAGAAAGTCCCTGTAGGAACTGTATCCACCCCAGCCTTCTATCTCTTTTCTGATCTTTCTCTTGTTAAATCTGTTTGTCCTGAGGCATCGGGTTTCAGGGTAAACACAGTAGTCTTAATCAGCGCTGTCCTGTTTTATGTTATCAAGCAGCATTATTGCTTTCTTTGTTCTTCACTATATGTGTATACATTTCAGCTGAAATGTGGGTTGAGTAGATTTAAAAGAATTTTTTAATGTTTATTTATTTTTGAGAGAGAGACAGAGAGACAGAGCGCACAAGCAGGGGAGGGGCAGAGACAGAGGGAGACACAGAATCTGAAGCAGGCTCCCGGCTCCGAGCTGTCAGCACAGAGCCCGACGTGGGGCTCGAACCCACGAAACGTGAAATCATGACCTAAGCCAAAGTTGAACACTTAACCGACTGAGCCACCCAGGTGTCCTGGGTTAAATAGATTTTTTTAGGTTAGCTAGAACAATGGTAGTCTTACGGTTTTTAAGAGAAGGTGTTTATTGAATTTCTTAAGAACTGATTGAAAAATAAATAAGTAAAAAGGAAAAATGAATGAAAAAATTCTCACCCATCTGTCAGTGGGGGTTGCCCGTTGACTATCATCTTATTCATAGTGACTACCCATCGTGTCAGTATTCATGTGTACAGATGGGACAAAAAACATGATAATAATTTCACCGTGTGTAGGTTTAAACGATTGATCATTGCTTTGCCTTTTTGCAGCCGACGCAGTCTTTTTTATAGAAACTGTTTCCGGTTGTGGTCTTAGAGAGCATCAGCATTGTGTAGTATGCCAGCTTGGAAAGAAATACCTGAAAAGCCACCAACAAATGTAAAGTGTCGGAATAATCAGTCAAGCATTAGTCACGCATGCCTAATAGATATCCTCTGGTAAATGTGCTCCCCTGAACTCATTGGTTCGCACCCAGGCGGTTTTGCCCCCAGGAGACATTTGGTGATGTCTGGAGACGTTTTTGGTTTTCACAGATGGAGTGGGGGTGATATGCCCCTGGCATCTAGCGGGTAGAGACCAGCGGTACTCCTAAATATCCACAGTGTACAGGACACCTCCCACCGCAAAGAATTATCGAGCCCTAAACAACAGCGTGAGATAGAGAACCTGCTGTAGATATTATGTATTTTTCTAGAGTTTATATTGTCGCTCTTCATTTAAGGTTTGACCAGGCTATTAGGATCATCTAGGTAAAAACTGCCCTCTCCTAGGCTGGCTGGACATAAAGCCGTGAGTGTTAAGGTCAAGGTGATACCTACCCGGGAGGGTTGTCAAGGGGAATTCGTTTCTTGGGTGGGAGGCTGGATTAGCTACCCTGGGATGTCTCTCCGAGCCCAAGCGTTCTATGCTTCTTCTCTTTCGCCCCACAGAGCCATGTTTCAGCAAGAATCCTTCCCAAAGTTTGTGGTCATCATGACCAGCCTGTTCTCAGATCCTGCCATTAAAGCCAAGCAGAGTATTTTTGGAAAGTTGATGAATGTGCTGAGAATGTTATTTTTAAATAGCATTCTGCTGTGCAACACCACAATACAGTCTCCTCAATGGAGCTGAGTCCAAGTGGAGGCATGACCTCTAATGTCTAATAGTAAACTCTCGAGAACCTATGAAGACCAACAACTCTAGAGGTTTCCAAATCTATTCACATGACCACATGCTGCCCCTGCTGTCCCCTGAGACACATGGACATCCCCCTTCTTGAAATTCGGACCCTCAAATATCGGGAAAGACATAGAATGCTGTGCAGTCATAGGACAAGTGTCATGATAACAGCAGAAGGTCAAGCTAGGTGAAGGTTAAACATTAGGAGTCTAATACTGAAATATTTCTGGACGAAATGATAAGATGTCTGGGACTTCTTTTGGCATTATCTGCTAGAGTAGAATTCCGAAAGTTAGTGTTTTAAAGGGAAAATGGGGAGCTACAGGAGTGGCATTTTGGCGACGTCCCCTGGAAGCAGAGGCAGGGGCGCTTTTTAGCAGAGGAGGGTGCACGCGTGGTAGCCTTTCTTTTCGTGACCGGGACAGTGAGCAGCCTCACTTTGTCACCTTCTTCCTGTCATCCGCAATGCCTTCTCTCCTCACACCCGGACGCGGTGCGTTCCTGAAGATCTCACTCCGTCCCCACGCCCTCCTCCAGCTGCGGTAACATCGCCCTCTCTGCCGAACTCCTGCCCCTCTGCCTCTTGGGCATCTTTTTGTAAAAACTGGGATAGAACTCATATCGCGTAAAGTTCACCAGTTCAAAGTGTACCACTCAGTGGGTTTCCGTACGTTCACAGAGCTGTGCGTCCATCACCACATGTTTTAGAACGTTTTCCAGCATCTCCGGAGGCCCTCCGGCACCCCCTCCCCTGACAACCACTAATCTACTTTCTGCCTCTATAGATTTGCCTTTTCTGGCTTGTTTTCCCTTAGCATGTTTTCAAGGGTCTCCATGTTGTAGCGCGTATCAGAACTTCGTTCCTTTTTTATGGCCAAATAGCCTTCCATTGTATGGGTCGACCACATTTTGCTTAGCCATTCATCAGTTGGTGGGCGTTTGGGTTGTTTCCACTTTTTGGCTATTATGAATGATGCTGCTGTGAGCGTTCACGTGCAGGGTTTTGTGCAGGCATGTGTTTTCATGGCTCTCGAGACGGAACCTACCTAAGAGTGGAGTTGCTGGGTCATAGAGCAACTCTATGTTTCTCCATTTGAGGAACCGCCAGACGGCGCTCGTTTGCATTCCCACCAGCAGTGCATAAAGGCTCTCAGTTTCCCACGTCCTCTTTGACATCTGGATCGGCACAAGTCTGTTGATATTATTATTCGTCTTCAGGATGAATTATCTCCCACGTGTTAGTTGCACTTCCCCAGTTCAACTGCAAACTACTTATAAGATGGTGATCCATTGTGTGGTCTTCATCCTACCAAATGGGTCTTGATTGCCTGCCGTGTGCGAGGAACCAAATGGTCAGGCTGCGAAGATGAAAACGTTCTATCTGGTGGCGGAGGCACATGCGATCATATCAGCCCATTTCTGGGCGACAGGTGCAGTCATGAGCACCTATTCAAGGAACGGCCTTCGCTTCCCAGAATTCATTTTGTTGCCTCCCTCCCACAATGCCATACTTACAAACACCGCTTAAGCCTACTATTGAACACGTTCTATTTCAGAGAAGGAACAGATCTCTGTGTGTGTCCTCCTTTTAGTCCAAATGTAGAAACTCTGATTTTTCTCTTGGGTATTTGCATTTCAGTACCACTTAGCGAATATGCTTAAGGAAATAAATGCCAGCAGTATTTCTAGCCGTCACTTTGGAAGTACAATGTGAGTTATTTTGAAACAGTGAATCATCAAGAATGTTAATCTGTTGACTTGTAAGTATAAAAGCTGCTTGAGACTCTAGGCTAAGGAGACAAAAGGAACCTTCTAAAATTTTCATTCCTTTGGACTCAAAAATACATTGTCCATATGTTGCTTTCACCTGCAGTCAGTCTGGTTTTGTGTTTGTCTTGCTTCAACTACCCGTCCGTGGTCAAGAGAAATGAAGGTATTTGGAATCCGTGAATGGTGTCAAGAATGAAAAGAATCCAAGTATAAACTGTTGAAATGAGAGCATTATTATGCCATATAAAGGTATGATTATCCAAACATAGGCATATGATCGTTAAAATAGGTTTCATATTGTGCCTTTAAGTGACTTAACAATAGCATCAAATTGTTTTCATCTGAGTTCTTAATTACCTAATGGAAAAGGTCAATGTTTGCAGTGCCAGAGCAGAGGCAGAAAGGAATTTCTTGTATTTAGGAAAAAGTCATTGATCACCTGATTGATCATCCGATAGGAAAGAGAACGACACTTTTATTCCAATTTGTAAATCATATCAATTTTAACAGTGAACTAACAAATTCTTCTGTGATTTATTTGAACTCCGAAAAGAGGTTTGCGTATAGAAAAGAATAACTAAGAAATTAACAGCGATTTGTGTGTTTGTATTAGATATAGATGGGTAAAATCTTTATTGACTCTGTGAACATAGAAAAATAATAAGATTCTCCCATGGGTTCGATATTTTATAAGCACTTACAGAGCACTTACTAATTTACCAAGCGCTGCTTTAGGATTTTTACAAATACTGACTTCTTTAATCTTCGTAGTAAGCCTAGGGAATGTGTACAATTATTATCCCCATTTTCCAGGTATGGAAACTGAGTGTCAGTGACTTGTGTAAGGCCACCCAAGTAGTTAGTGTAATCCCATGCAATTTGACACCAGAGTGCCTGCTCTAGCCCATCTCTCAAAGAATGCAATCACTGAGTTATACCAACGTGGGGATTCTGTTGGCTTGACATCATTCCAGGTTTCACAGGGCGATTGGCTGCAGGATTTTGCGCATAGCCCAGGAGAGCAATGAAATAAGTGTGGGAGATAAAATATTTTGTGCTTTGTAACCAATATTTTCTGTGGTCTATATAATGCATTATTCATGCCGTGTATTATACATTACAGATTCTATATATTATACTACATTTCCCTGTCACATATATTCATGTTATACATATGTACATGTACGTCCGTATATTGTACACATGCATAGATGCCTTACCCCTTGCAGGCTCCCCTTCCCTCTGTGTCTCCATGGCCTCGATAATCATGTGGGCTCTCCATCCTTGGTCCTCCCTTCTCAGACTTTCAAGAACTGCAGACTGCTAGTATTCTTGGAAGCTATTAGTCTTTCTTCGCGGTGAGAAGGATATTGAAGGGTCCACAGTATCCCTCTGTCTTCGGACACCGAGGTTAGATTATGGAAGAGAGGTCCAAAGACCTCGGGCATGTCCGCAGCTTGGCAGTGCGACACTAACTTTTCTGCTCTGGGGCACCTTTCACAAAAATGAGTTTCTTGGCATCGTTCTTACATGCAGGGACACCTCATGGCAGTTGCTTGTAATATCAGCTACTCCCAAGAATGGCAAACTTGTATTCATGTACTGGTCAGTGACTTCTCAAAGACGGGCCCCATTTACCAGCAGTAGGTCCCCCATGTCTAATCATTTAGGGTATGTGTGCGTGCGTGTGTGTGTGTGTGTGTGTGTGTGTGTGTTTAAATAGGCCAAAATAATGAGTGTTAACAAACCTTCTATTGTTCCATGCCAAGAGGATCTCAAATTAGGTAGCATGTTGCATGTGCTTATAACAGCAAGTTGGTTACAAAGGCAGGGAAGCCACTGGATTAAAGCTAATAATCTCCCTATAGGCTCTGAGGTTTGTTTTTTTTTTTAATAGAGCTTACATTAAACAGATGTGATGAGGAGAGTCATAGTTGCATAGGCTTCTTTAATCTAAGTCAGTGTTTCTCATCTTGGCATTCATGCCAGAACTTATTTTTAAATGGGCTGCTATGTGCACAGTATATTGCCTTGCCTTCCAAGTACTGTGTCAGAATTTGGACCAGTACCTAATAAGAATAACAAAACCATGCATCTCAGAACAGTGCCTGTATGCAATAAGCATTTAATAAATACTTTTGAAAAAAATAAGTGGATTGACTACAGTTTTACCAGGAAATAGAAGAAGGTAACTTAAACCCCTGACCACTTGGGAGGAGGGAGCAGCTACTCTGAGAGGGGGCAATCACCCCAGATCTCTCTCTCTGTTGCCTCTGGGTAAAAGAAATACAATGGAGGAAGGGCTGGGGAAACGCAGGCGCGCTGGGTAGCAAGATGGCTGCCTCTACACACCATCTGGGAAGCGTCTCATGCGGCATCATGCCCAGAGCCAGAATTTGGTTGACTGCTTGACTTTTCAGAGGTTTTAAAGTTCTCGTGAGGTGGGAGCTGTGGTGCGGGTTAGCGATCCTCAACACAGCCTGTGGTGACTTGGAGTGCTTACATTTCAGCCTGCCATGTACCCTCATTTCTACTAGAAACAACTACACCGGATGGTGAAGTCTCCATGCTTTCACTCTGAAGAGTAAGGGTTCCATGTCTCTGGCATGATAGTACTCCTACAGGGTGATTCATAGGTTAAACCATTAGAACAGAAAAGAGGAAATATTTTTACTTGGCTAAGCCCTCCTTTTTAAAAACAAATACTACAATTTTTTTAAAAACCGTATCACTGGCGTAGTGTTCAGTTCTTTTCACAATTGGTTGCTCTTTAAGCACACAATCTTTAACTATGAAATCATTCAGAGATAATTACTTTTGGAAGGAAAATGACAAGGGAAAATAGTTTTGTAGTCAACTTTTGATTATCCATGATGATTTTGCCACTGGAATTAAAATCCCATGTTAGCAAATAGCAACAGTTACCTTCTGTCTTTGCTAACCCCTGGAACAAAATGTTTTATTAGGAGACAGGACTGAATTTTATTTCTGCTCCTGGGCCTCGGGCCTGTCTTGTATTTCCACTGCCTGTAGCACCTAATGTTTTCCCCATTTCGGCAGTGGGCTGGACCTGGCTTGCGCTGGATGGAGAACCGATTGTGCGCTTCTCTTTCCGACCCCATGTTCCAGTCCCCACCTTGGTACCTTGAAATCTGCCACAATGGGAGTATTTACACCATGGAAATTGGCAAAGGCTGCAAATCGGGCTCTCCTCCAGGGAGTCAGCTATTAAGTATTTCTCCAGCACACTGCTGCCACACTCAGTCTTCAGTCCTTTTGATCCGTATTCTCTAAAATATGTGATATGTCGCCCTCTTTGTAAGCAGTGGGTGTAATGGAAAAGGTCACTCTTTCTTTGCCTCGTTATAATCATTCCTATACCTGGATCTGCTTTTTAGTCTCTCTTTCTCCACATTTCCCATCAGAAGGAGGCGTCTTCCTTCTGAAAGCCTTTACTCACTTCTCATTTGTTCACTCTGATTGCCCACAGCCCAGGATTTGGCGAGCCAAGCCCTCTAGGTATGCATATAGAAGAAAAACAAATGAGAGTTTGAGGAGTTCTATTACAGAAGAAAGTTCTCGAATAAAGTGCATAGCCTTGGCCCAGAGCTTTTGTGACGGGCCAGTTTGGTTGCCAGGACTGACTTTATGGGCGTTAGCCCCGGGCAGTCACCCGCTGCCCGTGCTCAGAAGGGCCTCATGCATGGTTTAATGCTCTGCCGCCACAACATCTTGAAATGCTGAATACTTTTTGACCAAGAGGACCTGTGTTTTCATTTTGCTCAGGGCCCCATCCATTATGTAGGCAATCCTGATAGTTGTTCAGATGTCTTCTTTGCTTCTGATTTTAGAAAGTCCAATTTCTTAGAAGTCTGGCGTCTAGATCAGTGGGATGTTTCTATATTAACCGCAGATGGATGCTTGGTCAGATCACTCTGAATCCTGAGTGAGGAGTTTAAGAAAAATGGTGTTTGTTCTCCTTTATTATATTTTGATTTTTCTAAGAAGGTGGCCTAGAAAGGGAAAAGATAGGCCGTAATGCTACTAATGTATTTTAAGTCTGAGTGTGTAAGATTGCTTTCAGGCCTCCATTTGCAAGGAAGCGCTTTTTGATTTTCTTGTTAATGCATGCTTCTAAAATAATCTCATTGATGTATTAGTTACGTATCTTGCAATCCATCCAGTTTAAGTATACGATGCAGTGATTTGTCATGAATTGGCACAGCTGTGCAGACATCCCCACAGTGTGTTTCAGGACATTTCAGTCACCCAGTGTGATTGCTTATGCCCGTTGCCAGTGCTGCCCTGTTTCCATCCCTAGCCCTTGGCAAACCACTCAACCACTGTGTTTCTCAGACGATTTGCCTTTTATGGACATTTCATACAGAGGGAATCACACAATACGTGTCCTTTTGCAATTCGCTTCATTAGGCAAAGATTCATGGGATGTGTGAAATTTGTGCAGGAGGAATGATAATCACCCGCTTTGTGAGTACACGTTCATTTTACTCCAAAGTCCCATTTAGATTGAAAAGGTAACCCCAGTACATTCCAGAAGATACCCATTTTCAGCGTCTACCCATATACCATTTTGGCACCTTCCAGATCAACCATTCACGCCCCATCCTGAGAAAATTTATATGCTATTTCTGAAGGTCTACACGCGCTTGGTAACTGAACTCAGTTATTACCAAGTATACTTTCTGGAATTGGCACTCACAAAGGTATTCTGACAGCTGCAAAGAAGCTTTTTTTGAGTCGATGTTCATCAGTGTTAAAAAAGATATTTTACACAGCATAAAAACAAATAAAATGAAAATACCATGGATTTGAAGTCAGGCTCTGGACTCGGGCGGCCCTCAGTTGAAACCCTAACTCTACCACTCAAAGCCGTTCCCTTAAAAATAAGCAACTCAATTTGTCCAAGGTTCGGTTTTCCAAACTAGACCACAAAATAACGTTAGGCCCTACCTCAGGGAATTGTCGTGAGAGCGAAAGAAGTCACGCAATGCATTGAACATCATGCTTGGCACAGTAAATGTTCACTAAATGTTAACTGCAAGGATAAGGAGGGTGATGATTCTGTCATGGAAAGTTATCTACCACTCTTCCAAAGGAGTGACTGCCCTTGATTTGGGCTACATTGGAATGTGTTCCCTTTAGAAACAAGTTGACCTTCGCTTTTACTTTTGAAAGTTGAGACAGTGGTCTGCGGATTGCGTGACAGGAAAGCTCTGATTTAGGGTAGGGTGATTCCTTACTTGAGGAATGCGTTTTCACCCTTTCTGTTCCATTTCTACACCCACATGGTACCCAGCGCAAAGCCAGGGGCTCAACCATTGACGGTTCTCAGTGCCAGCTGCACGTTAGAATCATCCAGGAAGCTTTTGACACTCACTACTCAACATGGGGCTCTTGGACCAGCAATGTTGGTATCAAGAAATGCAAAATCACGGGCACACCTAGACCCACGCGATCAGAATCTGCATTTTAGAAAGATCCCCAGGCAATCTGTAGACAAATCCAAATTTAAGATGTGCTATGCAATCTCATCCCAAAGGCCAGGCCCTTCCCCTGGAGATTTTGATTTATTTGGTCTGGGGAGGAGCCCAGGCATCATTAAGAGAAGCCCCCCGTCCCCAGTCGATCACGATAAAACGTACGGCCGAGTTAGGTAGCCTCTGGCTTGGTCCTTCTCACTCACACGCCGTCAGTAACTGACTCAATAACTAGCAAGCACTTGGAAATGGGTTTCACTAGCTATTTAAATGGCCTGTTTCAGAACTCCAAGTCACGTTTTCATGTTTTGGGGCCGATAGTAAATAATCGTATGTAAATCTTCCCCTAAAATAGTCTTTGAGTTCCCATTTAACTTTACTGTTATTACAGATCGGAGGCTGGAGATGAATGATTAGTTTTCTTTGTCTTTTAGCCCAAACGAGACTCTTTCTCCAGCATTAAGCACACCTGCTTTCTCATATTTAGGGGTCATGTCATTGGTCACTGTCTACTTGCTTTGCGATCCCGAAAAAACATCGTAATATCTCGCTTTCATTGTGAGTTCCATAAAATGAGTACGTTTTTTGAGTGGTTTGGGAGAAATGAATATAAGTGTATAGCTTAAAAAAAACATTTTTTTTTCTACAAACGCATACACTGGGGAGTTTGGAATGTAATATTCAACATGAATACTTTCTCTTAGGCATCACTTATTAAATATTGATGATAAAGCATGCTTTGTAGAAGTCTTCATTAAAAACACTCTCAATTTGTCGGAATGTAAACTCAGCTCCAACAATCAAACTCGATTTGAAATTCCGTTTTCACTTTAGTGTACTGGTTGGCCAGGGCTCTGATCCCCCAGTCCTTAATCTCTCATTGTGCTAAGCCCACAAAATAATTTTCCTAGTGGTTTAACTTTCTGTGGGAGGCCTTTTTTATTTTCCTTTAATTTGGCCTATCATTTGCACATGTTCAAACTTATTTTATTTGCACTGAGATTGGAAGGCAGCGAGTATCAGCTGTTACCGGTGGAAATGTTGGCTGTGTTATTTAGAGCAGGGTATTTCCACCTCGGCACCATTAACATTTGGGCCCGGACCATTCTCTGTTGTGCTAGGGGGCTGTCCTGTGCATCATACACTGTTTATTGCCCTCCCTGGGTTCTGCTCAATGGATACCAGTAACATGGTCCCTAGTTAGGACCATCAAAAATGTCTGAGGCAGTGCTAAATGTCCCCTAAGGAGACCAAATTGCCCCGAGCTGAGAATCCATCGATATCTTCTGATTTAAATAAGACGATTTCTCAGTGTTGCTAGTTTCTAAGTTGTGTCCGGGTGAATTGTTACCCATGTGAAGGACACCGGTGCGTCGGATTGCTAGTGAGAAGTGATTACAAATATTCCAAATAATTAGTTGAGAAAACTTTCTGACTTTCTGGCCTCTGAATTTTAAAGCTCCTGAAGTCAAGTGGAAAATCAAGCCATTTATCTGCCAAGTTCAAATAAGGAAATGACTTTGGCCGCAATTATTGGAGTGCTTCAGGTGCAAGTGGCTATTTTGGCCTGATAATCCGGAGGCATGGGCCGTCACGCGTTCACTCGGTTACATGCAGAGCAGCGGGTCTCGACCCTGGCTGCACACCGGAGTCACGTGGGAGCCGTAGGCATCTCCGGCCGCAACCCCCAGGGGCTCCAATGCCGTTGGTGAGAGTGGGGCCCGGGTATTTCTTCCGGCCGCCCAGGGTTGACACCCGCTGACGCTGACGACGGAAGGAGATAAAACTTCACTGCCTGTCCTTCATCGATCACTTTCCCGCATTCGCCTGGGGCCTGCTTGCTTCCTGTCTGCAAAGTGCTGGCCCAACTCTTTTGCCGATTTTGTACTTGTTTTTTTGTTTTGTTTTGTTTTGTTTTTTTAACCGAATGGTTTGTTTCAAGCGTTTTTCCTTTGCTCGGACTTGGAAGGAAACTGCTGGCTCGACCTAGTCCGCTCAATCCGTGACCTTCCTTCCCCGCCTTCCCTTCAACTGTTCACCCCATTCCACCTGAAAGGCCTTTATGGGTTTCAAAGGCGTTTTCCTGCCTCTGCCCGCAGTTCGTTACCCCCGATTCCCACGTATGTTTTCCATCCTCAGCTGCGTCGACTGTTTTGTCTCCTTTCTGCTCTCCAGAGCTTAATTTTCTTTCTTTTCTTCGTGTTCGCTCGTACTCATTTTGCCATCCTTAGATGACACGCGCCCATTTTGCGAGTTCTTCAGGATGTTTCAGGACGGCGGGACAGTATCTCCCCTTTGCCGTTTTGATCCTCACCTGCCTGTTATTTTAAACTCGAGACCGGCGTGTTTTGTTTGTGCGTTCCTTACTTAAAATGTATGCTCTTAGGTCCCTATTTGCCCCACCTGAACACTTAAATGCGACACCTCATGTCTGCAGGGCTCCCAGGTTCCCATTATGGCTGGTGGCTCTGGGCCAGGCCCACCATCCCAGCCTCAGGCGTCTCGTCACGTCTAGATTCACCTCTCCCCTTCCCGCAGGACAGGCTCGGCTGCCTTATAACCATGTAGCCAGCATCCCCTTAAAGCCTGTTGTCTCTCGCGGCCTTGGCGCTTCTAAATGATACCTAAAGAGTCTTTATCCTTGGCTTGCCGGGGAGTATTTCTGCTAAGCCCCACCAGCAGCTTTCACCTTGCTTCTTCACATATTCTCCCAAAATAAATCATATGCTGTTTCACTGCTGAGACTTCTGTCACACGCTGTCAACTCTAGTATCTGAACGACTACACAAAGGCCCCTTGCATCCGCCTCAGTGATTTTGCAGTCGAGGCTCCCACAGTACAATGAACGTGTGGGTCCCCTTGGGCCCTGTCACTCAAACTTAAGAATGGATTCACTGTGCCTTTCTCTGCCCTTTTCCCTTTTCTAATTTCCCAGGAATTGTCTTTGTTTTCTTGTCTCCTTTGAGCCCACAACAGCATACCGGTTCCAGAAGCATCACATCACATCAAACCCAACCCCTTAAGTTTTGCTGAGCATCTAAATACTCCTTAGAGGTCTGTATTTCCAGGTTTAAACATTCCCAGGTTTATTTTTAAGTAGTCTTAACACCCAACGTGGGGCTCAAACCCACAACCCCGAGATCAAGAGTCGCACGCTCTACTGACTGAGCCGGCCAGACACCCCTACCTTTCCAGATTTAATACCTCGTATTCCTTTCAACATTTGAACAGCAGTGACAAATGTAAATCACTAAACCCCAAGTATATTCTTTAAAATCATAAATTAGTGCCTATATCCCATGCTTTCACAGGATTTTCTTATCTGATCTCCCCTGAAGATTTCTGTGACAGCTTTGTATTACCTGGCTGAAGAGGGTAACCAGACATCTTTGTTTGCCCAGGGCCGAGGGGTTTTCTGAGACATAGGATTTTCAGTGCTAAAACCAGGAAAGTCCCCGGGATGGCTGGGCACCCTGGAGTCTAAACCAGTGGTCCTCAATTCTCTCTAGAATGGTCTGGGAAACTTTTCAAATATCCCAGGGCCCTAGTTCCACCTCCAGAGATTCTGATTTAATTGGTCTGGAGTAGTTCCCAAGCTCTGATATTTAAAAAAAAAAAAATCTCCCCGAGTGATTTTCACATGGAGCCAGGGCTGAGACCCACTTTTCTGTAGTCTTTACCTAGCCGGAAACACCTGGCACAACATTTCATGAAGCTCACTGTGACCTGATGCGATTCAGCTCATCTTGAATTGGACAAGCATGTGCTATTTCCAGTGAATATCCCTAAGCGAGATAATGTACCCCTTTCTTGAGCTACCGTGGTATCTGTTGCTTTGGCATATCATTGTGTTCTCCTGGCTTTTTGCACTTTTTTTTTCCTTTTTGATGCTTAATTTGGCATATCTTCATTAAAGAACTCCTTTCAGCTGGCTCCTTTGTCCTCTTCACACATCCTTGAAAGCGTTTGTGCTTCCTGGTGACAACAAGGTGTACTGGGTCTATCCTGATTCTTCTGCTGCAAGACCTGAATTTGACTACTCTCCAAGGATCCCTGGTTCTTTTTAGTGGTGGTGGTGGGGGGGGAGTTTTAGAGACAAAATCTTGGCTGTAGGGGTGCACATGGGGTTGTTTTATGTAAGTACTAATAGCAGGTAGATGTTGGACCCATGACCTTACCTCTAGTTGAAATCCTTAATTCTCTCATGTGGTTCTTGTGCATCCCATTGGCTATCCTGTAGGTTTTTTTTTTTTTTTTAATCTCTACTTTATCTTTTTTTTCTCTACAAACCACTATTACAACGTTCTTGGTACTTTCTCAAGCATTAAAATGCTCTCCCTTCTTTATTTACTCTCTTTTCAAATTTCAGCTGTGTTTGAAGCAGGAAAAATATGCGAACGGCCTCCGTGTATTTTCTGGTTTATGCTCAGAGGCAAGAGGAAACACACTGTTCTCTTTTCCAGGCCCAAATTCGATTTCCTTTTATAGTTTGATAATTTCCTGAAGTTTCGTCACTCCTTAGCCTATTTGTTCATAAGCCATAGCCAGCTGAGTTTTATGCATCAACTGGAAAGTAGACTTTCCTCTGCAGTGAAAGGAAGTGGCTATTTTGATACTATTTTAAGAAGTGGAGATGAATGAGCAGAACCACTTTCTCCATCATCACATTGGCCGATCGTTTGTATCTGAGGTTATGGGTTCAGGATATGGGTCAGAAATTTGGTATCAGAACGGCACAGCCACAAATGGCAGGGGCCACAGAGCAAGGATTAATAATACAAATCACATGAATGTTATTTTTAGTGAGTTGTATACTCCGTCTGGGTGTTTTATAGGGAAGGTGAAAGAAGAGAGAGGTAACATATCTAACAAGGTCCTTAAGCAATCTTCCTGACTTAGAGTAGATCTTAATTTCAGAATTCAGTCTGAGAAGACGGTGGGCAAACCCTCACTATCCAAAGGATTTCCCTCATTTGAGATCCTGAGTTTTGTCAAGTAACTTTAGATCAGCAATAAAATCCCGCTGAGAGTTTCCAGATTTTTCTGCACAAGGAACCGTGAAGCAGGCTGTTTATTTGTGGAACTCCCAGTTCTGGTTCTTTAGAACTCCTTCCTTTGCTGACCTAAAGATAGCCAAAAAAAAAAAAAAAAGGCTCTTAAAAATACATGCCTTATTGATTTTGGAATGTTCTGGTAAATGCTAATTTGACTGATGCCCTTTACTTAAGGGTGGCTTTGGTACAAGACCCACAATGATTTTGGCCAAGAGGAAATAGAGTATCTAACAAATAATGTAAAGTGTACATATTCAGACACAAAATAACAATTGTTGTTACGGATAATATGACTACAGATGCCATAGTATTTGACATAAATATAAGCGTCTTTGGCCTTACTCTTTTTGAATTCTATTGCAGGTGCATTTTCAATTGTGTTTTGTTGTTGTCGTGGGTTTCAGTTATACTTTGACTTATTTGGGCAAAACTTTGGTGACTTTAGTGACTTAGGAAACAGTTCAATAAACATGCACACCCATGTTTCAGACTTCTACGTGCAAGTATTCTGAGAATATCCTTGGAAACTACATCTTCCGTCCAAAGATGGCATAGCTGTGTTGATTTTGGTCATATGTATAATATATTCTTATTGTAAAGTTGTCTCAACTGTAGAGGAAATTATAAAGAGTGGATTGTAGTAAGAAAACATTCTGTGTATATGGCAGGCCCCATACCGTGTGTGTATTTTTGCCTTTATAGGGACATAAATGAAAATGGGCCCAAAACTCATCAGGTGAAGAGCCAGCCTTTACAAATACAGCTCTATGGAGTTTTATCTGAACATAAGAGCATTCTGTATGTGATAATCATTGATTTAGTGTTTAGTTAACAATAACCTTTATATCTATTTACTTGTTTACCTTTGTGTTTGGGGGCATTGAAAAGTTTTCGAGAATGATCTGGATGCCTGACTTTAAAATACGGAAATGGAGAAAGCTCCATGCTTTCCTCTCAGGGTTGGAGAGAGGCTTTGATTAGCTACGAACGTCAATTGCCTCACCCAGTATTTGTCCTGTGGTGGCAGGCTTTCGCGGAATTTAGCTGAAATCCCCATCACCTTCATCACCGTTACCACCCTCTTCATCATTTCCACCATCACCCCCACCACCATCGCCATCGCTGCCATCGGCAGCATCGCCCGTCTTACTGTTGTATCTTCAGCAGGCAGAGACATTCCGAGCCATTTCAAATGACTCTATGGACGTAGGAACCCTCTGAAAGCCATTTTGGTTCAGGGACTTGAAAGTTTGTTGTTCCATCTTGGCAGACTTCGTCATGAATTGAAAAGCCATACCAGTTGGCAGTATATGAAGCCATACTGTAAAAATAAAGGTCAGGAGAGTTTCACACACAGAATTGTCAAGACAGTGATAACGTGCCCACTGCTTGCTGACGGGCTAGATGAAAATGCGCAGACCTGGGCAGGGAAGTGAATGGCCTTGTCCTTAACACGTGGCTCAGGGGTGCTGAAGGATGGCTGTTTCTGTCTGTTCTCTCCACTCACTTCTCTCTGCCCTCTTCCCCGTAATAAGTTACTGGCCACTGGTCATGCACTGTCCCACCTCCAGGTTGCAAAACTTTCTCTCAAGTAACACTAATTTTTACTTGCCTTACTCCTAATGCTTCGTCTTAAATGTAGAGACAGAAAGCGCACTAAGAGACAGTTAACTCTGTCGTGTCTTGCCTCCCAGGAACAAAAATAGCTATGGTTGCGGTGTTTGGAATAGAAAAGCTTAAAAGAACCTTATACACAGAAGTGGTTCGTGCAGCCTTCTCTGCTGAATTCATGCCAGGAGGTATTTTTATCCTGTTAGGAAGCAACTGAATTTCTTCGACTCTGGTCCGCCAGCCTCTGTACCGCACATCTGACAAAGGCTTGCGAGCCTGTGAGAGTTTGGTACTCCTCCTGGTGGCGAAAGAGAAAACTAACAATAGTGCTCCTTCCGGGAGAGCAGGGATAGGCTATTGGATGTGCAAATGTTGCTTTGCCCTTTTGGCCAATCTCTTGTGACATTCTCATCTCAGCTCCTTTGGTTGCTTTTGTTCTTTGGACAACGACCGATTTTTATCTTCTAGGGTCAGGGGGATGAAGGAGACTTGACAAGCTGGCATAACATTTTGCTTTAGAGACAACTTGAGAAACATATCTATGTCTTAAATCAAGACTATTTCAGAATCACAACAGTATGTTCAGCATATTAGTCACAGAACCAAGTTTTAAGCCTCGTGACCACAGAAATAGATCTGGGGCTTATTTTATTGTTATTGCCTCTGAACGCTCTATTTTCTCTAACTCGGTAGACAGAAACCTACCCTTCTGTGATAAACAGAGTTTGGAGGGTGTTGGAAGACACAGCCAAACAAACAGAACCACACGCTGCCCCTTCCTGAGCCCTGCTTTGGGGCCAGCCCCGGGCTACCTGAGCAAAGATACCCTCATTTAATCCGTCCTTACAACAGCTCTATGGGAGATGCAAAATCATCCTCTTGATTTAACCATTTGGGCACCGCTACCCCGAATCGCGTGGGTAGTGAAGTGCTGCAGCCAGACTCCAACTCAGATCTGGTTTGTTCAGATCATATCCTCCAAGCCAGTGGTTCTCAACGGGGACAGTTCGGTACCCTGAGGACACTTAGCAGTGTCCGGAGACATTTTTGGCCGTCACTCCTGGGGAGGTGCTGCTGACCTCCAGTGACTGGAGATCAGGGATGCCGTTCAACATCCTACGATGCGCCCAGCAGCCCCTACAACAAGAATGCTCCAGCTGCTCGTGTCAGTGGCGGCGAGGCAGAGAAAACTTGCTCTCAACCAGTGCTACTCAAAATGTGGTCCATGAACCATCACTTGGAAGCTGGTTGGAAGTGCAGAATGACAGGCCCCATCCCAGACCTCGTGAACTGAGAACTCTGGGGGTGGGGCCCAGAAACGCGGGTTTTCACAAGCCCCCTCGGTCCTTCCCGCACACTCAGCTAGGAGAAGCTGTGCTTTAAAACGCCAGGCCATTGTGTGCCTTTTTGAGCCGGACACAATTGTATGGTTTCTTCATCACTTTCCAGTGTTCCATTGTCAAATAGAAGTTCCTCTTGAGGCATCCAAAAGGGGAAAGTCTGGCATATACTAGGAACAAGCGTGACTCATGGGGAAATCAGCATGACTGCAAATTCAGGAACCATGCCCGACTAAAAAATCGAGGGGGCTCTTTTTTTTTTTTTTTTTTGTCTCTGCCTAAGGAGAGAAGCCTTGGAGACTCAGTCCAGGTTTAAAAAAGAGTCAACACATGCATTGGTTTGGTTTGAGGTTTGTCCTTTGCAATTTCGAACCCTGACAGTCCCCGAGGAAATCTCGCATTCTGTATGTGCGTTTTTTGAATCACGAATTGTCTTGTGGAGAACCAGGGGTATAACTATTTTGATCTGAGTCTCTCTTCAAAACTTGCTCGTCACTTGGTATTTTATGTGATTCTGTGTGTGTGTGCGGCGGGGGGGGGGGGGGGGAATATATTACAGGCGAGGACGAGTTGTAAAGAACAAAAATGTCAGACAGCACCCAGGTACAGGTAGCTTGTGCTGTGACACCATGCCATTCTCTGCCTCATTCCTTAAGCCACTGGAGCCTAAACAATAAAACATTTTTAAAAGTTGGGGCACCTGGATGGCTCGGTCGGTTAAGCATCTGACTTCAGCTCAGGTCATGATCTCACACCTCGTGAGTTCGAGCCCCACGTCGGGCTCTGTGCTGACAGCTCAGAGCCTGGAACCTGCTTCAGGTTCCGTGTCTCCCTCCCTCTCTGTCTCTCCCCTGCTCATGCTCTGTCTCCCTCTCTCTCTCTCTTAAAATTCAATAAACACTAAAAAAATTAAAAAATATATTTTAAAAAGTTGAACAAAAACAATATTCCTTAATTTAGAGCCATTATATTGATTGACCCCTTTGACTTCAGAAGATTAAACTTCTTGTAAAACCTAAAGAAAGCTTTCTAACTTGTCTATTTTTTTCCCCCACCGTCTATACGGTGGCTAGAAAAAATGAATATTCTTGTAAAGTATTCTCCACAAGGACGGCTGCATTAGAATCATGTGGCGTGATAGATTCCCTGATCCCCTTCTGCTGGGGCCCAGATTCGGTAGCTGGGAAGCTCCGAAACAATATTTTTAACAACAACCAAGTTTAGTAGTTAGCACTTGAGCGTGAGTTTCCAGCATTAATAATTTCCTAATGTGAGGGAATCGTACTGATGTATCTTAGTTATGGTCATGGTTTGGGTGGCAGAATGTTTTGCTGTAAATATTCTATCCTGTGGTTAAGTAGTCAGAAACATAAACCGGTGATCCCACAGGCTAACATATATGTAGAAGTTAAATAAGAATTTAAACAATTAGTTTCCCTAAGCCATTTGTATCACCTCTGTGCCAGGTTCCTAGGACTTTGTGAAGTGGAAAAAAAAAAAAAAAAACAGGCCAAACCCGGTTGCAGAGTAGCAGATTGTGGGACAGCGCACGCTCTGGGTGAGCATATAGAACAAGGGGCCACAACAGGTGGCCTCTGAAAGTTGTGTCTCCGGTCTCCGTGCATCTGATTCTCCACTGTGGGTGTTACTCACAAAGGAAATCTGCCGAAATGGTGTGTGTGTGTGTGGGGGGGTTCTTCGGAGAGCCTTGAGATGTGGGAATGTTTGCCTGGTTCCAACGGCTCTGGACAGTCCAGCAACTCTAACTGGTTTCCTTCTTTCCCTTTATCCATCACTGTCCTCCAACCTCTTGGCTCTGAGGGCTGAATTTAAGGCTGTCACAGGAAACCAGATAACCACGCTCATTAAATAACCTTAGTTATAAACCCAATATGAAACTCGTCAACTGTGGCCAGAGGGGGGTTCTCAGTGCTTCCCTATCTTGAGAGGAAAGTTCATTGGAAGGCTTTGAGTTTACTTCCCGATTTAAGATTCTATTCTGGGTAGTTCAAGCCCCTAAATGACAAACAAATAAGTGGAGGCATTTCTGTCATATTTTTCCCAAGGGCCTGAAGGGATAAATATTGCTATTTGTTGTTAAAGGATTTTATTTGCTGAATCTCATGGGATATATTTTGATTTCTGTTGAGAATTCATAGAACCGTATGTTCTTCAAGAAGGTAATTTCTTTGCAGATTCCTCCTTGTCATCTTTGATGGGTTCCAGTAGCCTCCGGATTCTGGGATACTTTATCTTTTCCTGTGCCAAACACAATAGCCACTAAGAGACAATGCCAGGGAGCCCAAGTGACAGAGCAAAGAAAAACACGGAATATTGTTAAGAGCTCGTCTGCTCGGGTCATGGCTCCAGTGTAGAACAACACATTGTGGGGTGGGAGAGGGGGGCTCTCATGTTAATGAAACAGGACTCCTCCATGAGATTTTATGTTCAGAGGCTCGTCTTATATGTTCAGAGGCTCTCCAACATGTAAAATGAAATTTACCACGAGCACCAACACAGGGGCCATTGTTTTAGGTCACTTGTATTCAGATGGGACCTGTTTTAAGAAAGATAATTCATGGAATCCCAAATTGATTACAAAGATGGATGTTTTGTGTTACTGAAAAGAATCACCGACTTTTTTTTTCAAGGACACATTTTCCCCCTTGATCCTTAAGTAACTCACTGAAGAGCAACAACTCATTTGTGTCAAGTTTGGAAGGTAGGAATATTAGCAGCGCTTAGCGAAATAAAGGCACGGTGGCTCTGAGTATTGTAACTGAAGACAGTAGGACAGTGAGTGATCTAGACCCAATGATTAGTAGCAAGGTTTTACATTTGTACAGGACTGTGGAGTTTATAGACTCTGTTACGTAGCAGTGATATTATTATTAGCAACGGTTTATGGAAGAAAGAGATTGAAGGATTTACCGAGATCACACCATCTAGTAAGTGACAAAGCCGAGATAAGAAGGAAAGCCTTTGATTCCTTTTTATGCTCACTTTCAGGAACCTTAAAAACAAAAGGCGTACTTCAACATACTTTCAATCCTCTGATCTACTGGTTTCGTTTTTGTTTTTTAAGATGTCTGGTATTTGTAATATTTGTTTCCTTCTTTTCAGTCTTGTTTTTTTAAGTTTATTTATTTGAGGAGAGAGAGCGAGAGCCGGGGAGAGGCAGAGAGAGGGAGAGAGAGAATCGCATGCAGGCTCCCTGCTCTCAGCGCGGAGCCTAACGTGGGGGCTCAAACGCATGGACCCTGAGATCATGACCTGAGTGAGTTGGACGCTCGACCCACTGAGCCACCTGGGCGCCCTTCCTTTTCAATCTTAAATGAAGATGGTCTTAACATGATTTTAAAGCTGGGGGTTGGAGCTTCATGGGAGGCAGGGATCAAGGTTGAAGGCAAGGCAAGAAGTAGGAGAACACAACGTGAATTTGGGGTTCAAAGTCAGCCAAGTAGCAATGTTGCGTCTGTCTGTGCCTTCGAGCCTTTCTTCCACCCCCACGTCTCTCTCTCTGACAATCTCTGGCTGGGGAAGCTTCTTGCTCTAATGACCCATGGGATGAGATCGGGCCCACCTGGACAATCCCAGCTACTCTCCAGGTCCATGCTCTTAATCACATCTGTAAAGTCCCCCTCATTGTGTAGGGTAACTGAGTCACAGGCTCTAGCGGTTAATGTGCGGGCCTCTTTGGGGGGCTGTGACTACGTTCACCCCACCGTGACGGTTCGCAGATGAGTTTGGGGCACGACTCTCCCCCGACTCCGCTCCGCTGGGTGTGTGTGTGCGCGCACGTGATTGTCTCTTTATTTTCTGCCTTCTCTACTTATACCCTGTTTTGGTATTCTCTTTTCATGACGTGTCACTACCGATCCCATTTGCACATTCTCTTTCCCCTCTGCTACACGTTTCTTTGTTCTTTCCTTACAGTTCTCATCCCCCATTTTGCTTGTGTTTCTTACTCATTTAACTATTTATGGCTGTTTTGAACTTGTATTATCTTCCTGTTCTTTTCTAATTCAGTTTCCTTATCACTTGCTTCCCTTTGAGCCCACTTGGTCTCCGGTTTTACACAGCATCGACCCAGTCTCTTTTTCTGTCCTTCGACTTCCTCTCCTAACCCTTGCTCTCATCCAGACTTCTTATCTCCACACATACACATGGTTTCACTTTTGTTGCTCCTTCAGCCCTGACTGTGTGGTGCATATTTTAGCAAACAGGGGAGGAGGGGAACCAGACAAAACAGGGGGAAGCCATCCGTGCCGTTAATCACAATCGAGGCGTGTACAGGTCTGCCTTGGAATGCCCCAAGTTCTGCATCCAAACGTCTGCTGAAATCTCTTAGGAGAGCCTTGACGAACCAAATGTACACGGTCATGGATGACACATATGTGAATATAGACGTGTGTTCCATAAGAAAGGTCAGAATAGAATTTGGAGTGATCTGAATTATTGAAGTATGGGTGAAATTATTTGGGGCTGTAAATTTTGCTACATTTACAACAACAAGTCTTTAAAATAGAAACGTTCCCCATGTCATTGCTTTCTCAGTGTGTGCTTCTTTATTTATGATTCCAGTACCGCGAGCATTTGATCAGTTGCAGAATTTTCCTCTACGGACATTGCCAGTAATGATGTTACTGATAATGAAATGGGGTTACACACGTACAACTGAAGTTCTTAGTCTTATTAGACCACAGGCCTGATCCATACAGAATAAGATCTGAGTTATACCTTTCTTCTCCAGAGGAACGCACACGCACACAATTTTGTATCCATTTTCAGAAGGTTCCATTCATAAATTCATCCTTCAAGTATTTACTGAGCAGATATAAAGTGAACAAAACAGAGCTAGTGTTCTAGGCAGGATGGATAGATACGTCCGTAAGTAAAATAGTTAAAATAGTTCTTTTTATAGAGACTGCATTGTAGAATGGGGCGTGACAAGAGATCAGTAATATATAATATGCCAGGCGGTAATAAGAGGACAGAACAGTGGAGCAGAGTTGGTCGGATGGTAAGGGAAGCTTTCTCAGAAGGTGATATTTAATCAGAGATATGACATAATGGGGGAGCTGGTATTTAAAGGATGAGTCAACCATTATAACAGCTTGCTATCACTTAGGTTCCTGTGTGGGAAGTCAATTTAGATAGTCAGACAAAGCCCTTTTTGTCTGTTAATGTGAAAAACAGGTTTTAGCTTAAATTCCTACACATAGCCATGAGTAACTAGAAATGAACACGTTCCAGGGAAGACGCTTTTTCAAATTTATTTGGCTTTCCAATTTGACCAAGCAAACATACGATTATCCACTGAAACTGTAGCTCCAAAGACAGGGTTAGATTGCCCACTTCTGGGGAACTGAGAGAAGCAGTCGTTGTAGATCAGTCTTGAAAAGGAAATTTTAAAAAGCTGACACTTTGGGGCTCCTGGGTGGCGCAGTCGGTTAAGCGTCCGACTTCAGCCAGGTCACGATCTCGCGGTCCGGGAGTTCGAGCCCCGCGTCAGGCTCTGGGCTGATGGCTTGGAGCCTGGAGCCTGTTACCGATGCTGTGTCTGCCTCTCTCTCTGCCCCTCCCCCGTTCATGCTCTGTTTCTCTCTGTCCCCAAAATAATTAAAAAACGTTGAAAAAAAATTAAAAAAAAAATAAATAAGAAAATAAAAAAAATAAAAAGCTGACACTTTAAATTTTTACAGCATCTAGGTATATAGCATCGTCCAATTGAAAGTTCTGTAATGCTGGAACTATTTTATAGGTGTTCTTTTGGACTCACCAAGCCTTGGTTGTTTGAAATGCCCCCAAGGGCCGGAAAGACTGAATCTCTACCCTCTGCGAGACTGGCCTCCTGAAGATCTAAATGGCGGCTCTCAGGTGCCTGGCCCAGTAAGCTACAGTCTTCCCGGAGCCAGTTTTGAATTTTAAAACTGCTCCGTTTTGGGTCACTCCTTGCCTGGTACCGCAGACAGGGTGCCTACACTGGGGTGATTCTGTGAAGGAGGAAACGTCCCTTGTGAAACCCCAGCTCTTTGCCTCAGCAGGCCAAGCTGTAGACATGTCTCCTCAGGCTCGTGCTTCTACCTTTGGGTAATTTCCATGGCTTATGGGTCTTGATTGTGTTGTTTTATTTTATTTTTTGTTTTGTTTTGTTTTGTTTTGTTTTGTTTTATTTTAATTTTATTATATTTTTATTTTATTTTATTTTGTTTTTTTGTTTTATTTTATTTTATTTTTATTTTATTTTAATTTAATTTAATTTAATTTTATTTTATTTTATTTTATTTTATTTTATTTTATTTCATTATTTATTTTCTATCTCCTGAAAGGCAGATAATTGCCCAGCCTCAATAACAAGAAATTGCTTCTACATTGGAATATTAATCAGAAGGGGGGTTGCTGCTATTTCTACAGAGTGCCAATCAACTTAATCCTAGTTGTGCTTCCTAGAGGAAAGAAAAGTTTGGGTACAAGTACTATGTTTTATTTGTCATCATTCAGAGTCCCCCTCCGAAAGAAACAAATCACCGATCAAATTCACCTTGCTGATGCCGCCTGTGCCCAAGTTACTGAGGCATTCACAACTGTCCAGTGACCCCAGCCCAGTGCGGCCCACTCGAGAAAAGCAGATTAAGCTGAACCTGTGCCCTTTGCTTAAATTTCATCTTCAAAGTGTGCCCTTCAGAATGTCGCTTTTTTTTTGTATTTAAATAGCTTTCAAAGTGGAGGCACAATTCCTTTATGTTATTTATGTGTTTGAAATGCAAACTTTCCGTTTTCCCAGTCCACAGAGGCAATAATTTAATTTTCAAAAGTTAGGAGTTTTTTGGGTCAAATTTTAGCCTTTGTGCTTTAGAGATCTGGCTAAAGATTGTTGTCTCATCTTGTCTCTTCCCTTCCCTTCCCTTCCCTTCCCTTCCCTTCCCTTCCCTTCCCTTTCCTTTCGCTTTCTTTCTTGCTATCTTTCTTCCTTTCTTCTTGCTTTCTCTATCTTGCTTGCCTTTTTCCTTTTCTTTCTTTCTTTCTTTCTTTCTTTCTTTCTTTCTTTCTTTCTTTCTTTCTTTCGTTCTCTTGCTTGCTTTCTTGCTTTCGTTTTGCATGCACACACGTGTTTATTACAAACTTGAGAGGACTGGTGATGTGTTTTTTTCCTCCCAAAGTAGACAAAACAAGATATCTTATTTTACGTTTTGCTTTTTATCTTACTTCCCAAGCAGAAATTTGTTGGGTTGGTTTCTTACCTGCTAACACCCGTGTGTCCTGGGATTGACAGTTGGCTACCACAAGCTCTTTAAAAGGCTGTTACTGGGGTGCCTGGGGCGCTCGGTCGGTTAAGTCTCCAACTCTTGATTTTGGTTCAGGTCATGATCTCAGGGTTCCCGAGATCGAGCCTCGTGTTTGGCTCTGTGCTGACAGTGCAGGGCCTGCTTGGGATTCTCCTCTCTCTCTCCCTCTCTCTCTCCCTCTCTCTCTCTGTCTCTCTGTCCCTCCACCGCTAAATAAATAAATTTAAAAAGAATAAATAAGAATAAAAGGCTGATACTGATGGGCAGAGAGTTAGTATTCTAATTGTAAAAATATATAGAAGTCAAAAAATTAGAAAACATCCCTGTAACAATTTGACATTATTAGAATATGTTAGTTTTATGTTTAGGAATTTGTATGATTTTTTTAAAAATAATTTTTATTTGAGTATCTCCATATTGTAAGCATTTTTTGAGTAATTTCTTTGTACCTGGTAAGGAAGGCAGGAGTAAAGCAACATCAATTGTCTTGACTTTTGAGTTTCCAAAGTCTTTCCTTAGCCTTTCAGCATAATCAGAATTGTAAACCATTATCCCAACTAAGTTATTGATAATTTTTTAACTATTATATATGATGCACATGAAATGAGGAATTGAGATCAATACTCTATAAACATGGAGATTTAAAATTTTTTTAATGCTCATTTATTTTTGAGAGAGAGAGAATACCCAAGTGAGGGAGGGGCAGAGAGAGAGGGAGACACAGAATCCGAAGCAGGCTCTAGGCTCTGAGCTGTCAGCCCAGAGCCCGACATGGAGATCAAACTCACGAACCGCGAGATCATGACCTGAGCGAAGTCGGACATTTAACCAACTGAGCCACCCAGGCGCCCTGAGATTTTTATAAATAAAATCATTCTTTATCACTACTCGCTTAGTAAATAGTTCATCACTGATTCACTTATCAGAAAATATTTGCAGTAAGAAAAATAATGTCTAATTGCACATACTGGCATCAAGTAATAAAAAATGGATAATAGACATAGATCTTAATTATATACTTCATTTCCTGAGAAAAAATATAATTTTGTTGACTTTTTCATCTGATGATAATGACACATCTAGATACTGTGAAAATAAAGCCATAGCAGCTACTTGAGGGCCTTAGACCAACTGAAGGTTGCTGCCGGGGGGAGGGGGGGGAGGATGAGTTAAATATGTGATGGGCATTAAGCACTTGTGCTGAGCACTGGGTGTTGTATGTAAGCAAAGAATCATTGCGTTCTACACCTCAGACTAATATTACACTGTATATTAATTAACTGGAATTTAAATAAAAATGTATAAATTAATGAAAAAATAAAAATAAAATAAAATATATTGGTTATTTATATAAAAAAAAAAGTAGTCTGGACCAAAGTTGCAAATTATTTATGGAAGATGATCTTCTCTCTCCTTTTGTTATATGGAATATAAGTATTCACGCCATATAATTAAAGCAGGATACGAGGATAACTCTCTTCTCCATTTAAATATAATTTCCCCTTGGGGCGCCTGGGTGGCTCAGTTGGTTGAGCGTCCAGCTCTTGATTTTGGCTCAGGTCATGATCTCGCAGTCGTGAGATCGAGCCCCAGGTCGGTCTCTGTGCCGAGTGTGGAGCCTGCTTAAGATTCTCTCCTTCCCTCTCCCTCTGCCCCTCCCCTGCTTGTGCACGCTCTCTCAAAAAAATAAAATAAAAATAAATAAAAATCTTGAATATAATTTCCCCTTACTGGCTCTCAGTCTTCAAATAATTACACATTTGCATTGAAGTTCATTGAATCTAAATTGAGATGATACTATACTTCTATAGGGATATTTCCTGTGTTACTCAACAGAGGAATCTTTCAGATGAACTTGTCTATCTCCGATTATTATGTAGATGCTTAGGATATGAGCATAACCTCAAGTACTAGTTTTTACTTTATCATGTATCTGTAGAAATCAAAGATACTGACTATGTTATTATCTGCCTTCTCCCACTTGAGTTTAATGTGTAAAACTAGGCATTATCTTTTTCACAAATAATATTTGGTTCATTTGTTAGTGGTTAACTATATACCAAAGGGATATTGGTATAGAAATTATTGCTAAAACTTCTTCATGCTAGCTTTTTATTATCTTCATGAAGGCTTACAATTATTGTGAATTATTAAACATATATATGAATTCTTCAAACTCAATTATTTGTCAGAGCAAGCTTCCTTTTTTTTTTTTTTTGTAAAGTACGTAGTATTTTAGTTAGTTAGGGCCAGATCGTAAATATCTTAGGTTTTGCTGGCCATGTGGTCTGTGTTACAACCCTGCTGTCTTAGCACAAAAACAGCCATAAACAATACATAAATGAGTGTGCGTGGTTGGTTCCAATAAAACTTTATTTACACTAAGAGGCAACGGGCTAGATTTGGTCTTTGGGTCACAGTTTGCCAACCTCTGGCTTAGAGGAGAAACAGCCGTGGACCTGTAGAACCACTTTGGCAAGAGAAACACTTGAATGACCGTGTCGATGTTGATGCTGCCCTTGTCCTGGCTGCCCGTTCTCTAGTGACCAGCCATCTCTCCAATCAGATAGCGGAAACGCGCTGGAGATTTCTCTCCCTGGCTTCATGGAGATTATCTTAATGAAGTTTTGAGATTTATGCACCAAATGAGATCTGACAGTGACAAGAGGAAAAAATATAAATTATTTCTACTTATTTTCTCAGTAAGCAGACCCTCTTTTGCCGTCATCCTGATAGTTGGGCCAATCTTTGCTTCTGGATATATTTTCTATTGTACTGTGAATGAACGCACTTAGATGTCCTTTGGAAGTGACCTGCCGTGGCTCCAGGATGGAGCGTGTTTAGCTTGTACATAGCGATGGGCTTCAGGAAACATGTTCTGGTAGATCTGTGAGCTCTCAGTGCAGGAGCCGTTTTCTTATGTTCTTCATGCTGTAGGTGCTGTGGTCAAGTCAGGTGTGAAATAAATGTTAATAAGCGAACTGATGGAAAATTATAATCTACAGGGCACTTTCAATTGTAGGGGGTGAAAATACAGCATGTCGTGACTTCAAACTTGGCATCTAGTTTTGCAATGACTAAATTAGAGATTAATTTTCTATGAGACAATTATCCAAGTTTCTGATCTCAGTTTTCCCCTTGCACTGTTGACTCTACCCGGAGAGAGAACACTGGTCCTGCATTAGGACTGACATCAGAGGAAAGAGAAATTTTGGTGACTACAACAATGATTGTGAACCCATAGGTTGAAATAGCAAGTTATTGTTTACAAAATGCTATTTCAATCCTATCAGCTTATGATAGTTAAAACAAAGGTTCCGGGTATGTGGCTTTTGAAAGACTAAAGGAAAGAAAGTAAAACTGAAATACTGGGAATTTTGCCTGCTGACACCCAGTTATGAAAAAGAGGAGACAAAGTTTCAAATGCTGTGGTGCCCAAAGTGTGCACTCATAAGTACCAAGCGGTACTGTATCATAATGGCTGGTCTCTAAGTTGTGGCTAATTAGGAACACCTGCAGACTCTTGCTACACAAAGTGTGGCTCCCACACCAACAATATCAGTATCACCTGGGAGCCAGTTAAAAATGCAAAGTCTGGGGACCCCTGGCTGGCTCAGTCAGTTAAGCGTCCGACTTCGGCTCAGGTCACGATCTCGCTGTCCGTGAGTTTGAGCCCTGCATCGGGCCCTGTGCTGACAGCTTGGAGCCTGGAGCCTGCTTCAGATTCTGTGTCTCCCTCTCTCTCTGACCCTCCCCCGTTCATGTTCTGTCTCTCTCTGTCTCAAAAATAAATAATAAAACATTAAAAAAATTTTTTAAAATGCAAAGTCTGTGTTCCCATTCCAGACCTGCTGAATAGAGCCAGAATTTTCACAACAGCCCTAGGTGACACATATGCATGTTAAAATGTGAAAAGCACTCGCCTAGATTTTTCTTCGGCATCTCCTACCCAATAAATAGTTCAAAGGCTCACAGAAACCCTTTATCATCAGGAAGGCAACTGGGAAACAAAGCAAATAGAAACTACCGCACTGTACAAGCAGGTGTTCATGTGCCCCTGAAATCCATGTGTAAAATATCATAGAGGGGCTCAAGGGACCCCAAGGGAATAGTGGATATAGGTTCATTTTTGAAAAGGGAAGGGTCACTAGTCATAATGACACTGGGACATTAGGCATAAACTGAGACTGCCTTAAGGGAACTGGGACATACGGTCACCTCAGTTATAGCACCTAAGCCTTGTCTGGTGAGAATCCCTGAAAATATTAGCATTCTCTAGCCTGTAAAAAGATGAAGGCGGAGAGATGGGAAGGTTAGAGCCTACAAGTTAAAAGGGGCACTGGGGCGCCTGGGTGGCTCGGTCGGTTGAGCGTCCGACTTCAGCTCAGGTCATGATCTCACGGTCCGTGAGTTCGAGCCCCACGTCGGGCTCTGTGCTGACAGCTCAGAGCCTGGAGCCTGTTTCTGATTCTGTGTCTCCCTCTCTCTCTGCCCCTCCCCTGTTCATGCTCTGTCTCTCTCTGTCTCAAAAATAAATAAAAAAAAAAAAACGTTAAATTTAAAAAAAAGGGGGGGCGCCAATTACTTGTTAATTAAATTATTTTATTTCACAAATATTTATTAAGCCCTTTCCTTATTTGTCGGGTATTTTTTTTTCAACGTTTTTTATTTATTTTTGGGACAGAGAGAAACAGAGCATGAACGGGGGAGGGGCAGAGAGAGAGGGAGACACAGCATCGGAAACAGGCTCCAGGCTCCGAGCCATCAGCCCAGAGCCTGACGCGGGGCTCGAACTCACGGACCGCGAGATCGTGACCTGGCTGAAGTCGGACGCTTAACCGACTGCGCCACCCAGGCGCCCCAGTTTGTCGGGTATTTTATAGGCTCAAGGGAATACAGAGGTGGACATAATACGATAGAACTTAACAGGACTAGATAATACCCTTTAAGCAATATTAAGAAACACGATTATAGAATAACAGTCAAGCTTGTGGCAGTCATAAAATGAAAGCATGTTTGTTCTATTTTTAATCCTGTATTTTTAAGAAAGTGATATAGTCTAACGTTTTTAAATGCAGGACTTGTAAAACAATTTTAGATAAGTTCATGGAAGATGAATCCAGAAGTGATCATCAAGGCAAGTTAGGAAGTTAGTATTGGAGGAGGGATAAGAAAGTTATTTGGGATGATTACAAAATTAACTTGCCTTTCTCTAATGTGTCACCTGGATCTTCTGACACATACGGAACCCTGGGCCAAATGGGCCATGACGAAAATTGGAACACGTATAAGCTTTGGAGTTCGTGGTCCTTTGTGGGTTGTAGAATGGAGTATTTATCCTAAGGGTTTGTCCACCCTAAGCCGTATCTCGTAAATGAAAAGTACAGCATGTGCATTTTCCATGCTGAAAAATAAACATCAACCTCATCTTTTGTAAATAGTAATGCAATATGCTTAGTGAGATTTACAGATGCATCCGTTTAGATAAACAGTGAGAATCCTTATTAATAATTAGACCTTATGCAAGCCCCGTGGCCTTGTATACTACACAGGAAAATTATTTGATGACCACCACTCCTTTCCAGGGCCTAGAACAGATTCTAGCACATAGTAGGAAATCAATTACGATTTGCGGGACAAGTCAGTGAATCAGATGGTATTTCAGCGACGCCGAATAAGGAAAGCAGTATCCGTTGTTCCTATTTTCGTTCTTTTCGCCGAGTGCACAATTGCTCCGAGGCAGCTCACGTAGATAGTCCGAGTTCAGTGCAGGAAACCAGGAAGGGGAGGGCCACGATTGACCTTGTGGCTTTGCCAACTGTCTCTTCTATTCTGGTTTTGTTTCCTTCATTTGGAGAAGCAGATGTGCCTGCCCGATAGGGCGGAAGCCTGGAAGCCCCAAGATCTGGAGGTAACAACATCCTGGTCTCTCAAATTTCCTGGGTGATTCATTGGCCAGCCACAACTCCTAGATTCATCACTTCCAGAAACCCAACCCCATCAGTGCTCTTGTGAAATGGGCTTATATCGAGGGCAAGTAACAGTAATTGGCAAATTATAGACAGCTATATCGTTCACACATATTACTTCGTGGGCTTAAAACCAGCTCCTTTAAAACCTGAAATATTCCTTTCTTACAGCTGGTTCCACATGGAAGTACAGGTCAGTTTGTCCTGTGGTGAAAGATCTGTCACAAATGAAATTCACAGAAGGAGCCCAGACCCCCTTTTCTTCCCATCTCTGAGGTACAGACCTCCGTCTTCCTGTTCAAATGCCATGCGATCTTGCTGCTTCCTTGTGGTCCGCTCCAAATAGGATCATTTTGCTCTCCTCCAGCTTCAGCTTCTCTACGCCCCCCATTATCTCCTCATGTCAAAACGCCTCCGCAAGCAAACCCCTCCCGAAAGCCAGCTCTTCTTTCTTTTACAGCTCAACCTCACATGACGATAGTTTACACTCAAAGCTGATTCACATGTTCGTCTCTGTTCATCCTGCCAGCACTCTCGAATCTCCTTTATTCAAGGTTATAGAAGACCTCGTCGGCGAATTCTGGAGGACGAGTCCTTATTGCATTGAAATTCGCTGGCCTTTGAACCCAGCTCGGTTTCTCCTTGGCAACCTCTTTTCCTCCGTGTCCCGCAGCTCCTTTCCTTCTCTTGATTTCCTCTCACTCTTTTTTCAATCCCATGGCTTCAGCTACCCCTTACGTTGTTTTAGGAGCTTTTGTGTTGCAGGGAACGGAGACGTGCTCGATTATTTCAGATGGCACGGATTCATTATAAAGTTACAAGGCAAGGAAGGTAAGAGGAATAAGGCATCTTGATCCTTGGGAGAACTGGTGCACTCATCCAGGCAGGACTCAGAAGAAACTCCTCGCTGTGCAAAATGCAAGTCTTTAGTGATGCTAGACATTTACCAGGCTGTAGGTTCGGCTTCGCTCACTCCCTCTTCCAGTTTCTCTCCTCCCCACCCCTGACCCAGGTCTTACCTTCCGGCCTCAACGCCCCTCTTGTCTTGACCCATTTCTTCCCTCTACTCTCAAATGCCTTCTCTTGCCTTTCCTTCTCTTTTGCCTCTTGGTTTCTACTCTTTCTTTGACTATTCATAATTCCTTGGTATATACACTTTATTCTAGAACTTAAAACATTGCTATAATTTCCCTGTTTGCCTTCTGGCTGCTTTCAGTGCCTTCTGGAAGTAGGTGGAATATATATTTATGCACGTATATATGTATAAATGAATGGAGGAAAGAAGAAAATAAATGAATGCAGCTTTGAACCAGATCTAATTTCATCTTTGTGTCTTCAGTGGCTGCGCGTGATATAATGGTTTCCAGTTACCGAGCCCCTATTATATATCTGACATTATGTCATTTACATATATTTCTGAACTTCACACACTCCTAGAAAGTGATGGTATTTTCCCTTCCTTTGCATAGAAGGAATCTATGGCTCTCATAGACTAAATTACTTGGGCTAGATCCCAGTGCCGGAAATGGCAAAGCCAGGATTTTAAAACTGTTATGCTTTTAAGGAAATATTTGAATACCTGAGTAAATGAACATGCTGTATGTTTTTTTTTACATTCATTTTTAAATAAAACAAACAGTAACCAAGGTATATTTTGGTAATAGTGATTAAAACAGTAATTGGTTGGTCTTTGGTGTGTCTAGAATTTTTAGCTTGTGATACAATACAGACCAAGAGGGAGAGATAACGGTCTTGAGACTTGGAAGGCCTATTGGATGGGTGGAATGAACTAGAAACATAATAAGAAATCCGGAGTGGCTTAAGGTGTTTCTCTGCACAGGCTCTGTCCTGCTCCGTACGTTGGCTTTACTCTCAGGTTAGGCACAGGATGGCCGTGTCAATTCCAAGCGTCACATCGCTCTCTGACAGGGACCGGAGAGAGAGGTACAGGCCATGTCTTCCTTTCTCCTTCTTAGCAGGGGCCTTGCCTAGAATCCTCTTGAGGCCTCATCGGCTGGAATTGGGTTGCATGCTGTGGCAATGGCTGCTGGTGGCTGCCCCTTCTCCATGCCCACCTTTCACTGTGTGCCGTACAGCTCACTGTGGCCATGTGACCCATAAGGGCTTCCGGTTGGCTGAAGTACAGATGTGTTTCCAAGAGCTCAAGCAGCCCCGCTGGGCCGGAGACAGGGCAGCAAGATGACAGACAAGTAAGCTGGTGGGGGCCTCCTCCCCGATGCCATCGAGGCCATCGCAGTGCCCCAGGTTGCCTGACACCTGACTTCTTCCTCCAACAGGGGATTCTCCTTACATCGTTTTTAAAGCCACCGTTATTTTTCTTTCTTGCTCTTTTTGTGCTTGTTATGCAACTGAACTTAATCTGATATCCGTTTCCCTTCTTAAAACAGTCCTGGCGAATGTAGTGGTGTTACCACAACTGACTAAAAATAATGAGGACCTATCACTGGAACCAGGGATGGGTCGGTTACCCTTCATCACGTGGGGGAGGGTTGCAGAGCTAAACAACGCCAGACCTCTGGAAGGAGGAGGGCAGGGGAAGTGACTGCTAGGTAGGCAACTAACAGGGGCTGCTAACAAAGTTGAGTAGCTTTCCCAAGGTCACATGGCTAACTATCGCTAGAAGAGAAATTCCAACTGAGGTTGCCGAAAAGCAAGTTCAGTGGACCTACGTTTACCGGCTGAGTTTAGCTGACAATTTGCCATTGGTATGCTGAAAGATACGAAAGGTTAGCAGTTACTTCTGCACTGGTGGGAACCAGATACATGTAGGGAATGTTCCGCTCACGTGGCAGAACAGCAGGCAGAACAGACCACTTCAGATACATACTCGGCCATGGGTAGTAATGGAAGGAAAATGTGCCTTGCTGATGTTGTTTGCCTGAGGCAACTGTTGAAATAGCGTGTGTTTCCCTAGCATGTGAACGGGGAGGCGGTGGGGTGGGGGTTGAGATGAGCTGGGATTATTTCAAGTGGTAGGAGGGAGCCATCCCACTTGTATGTTTGTGGGCTTTTCGAAGTTTGAGATAATTCGAAAGACAACCCGCACTGCACCGTGCACATGGGTTTTCTTGTCAACACCATCCTGCTGCTGACCCTGGAAGTTTCACTTCCCTTAACATACTGTGGCTCCATTTGGGGATGTGGCATAGCCCTTGGATTGCAAGGGTGGTGGCCTCATTAGCAATTTGTGGAACTCAGTAGCCATCTCAAAAAAGCAAAACCAGTAAGAACGAGACTGCCGCAAAATCCTGTAACGCAACTTGATCTTATGTGGCTTCACCACTTTCTTCTTGTTTTAAGAGGGCCTTCAAAGTGAAGTATCAGAGGGAAATAGTGCCTTTGTTATTATATACCCTTATCTAGAGTGATTTCTCTTAGCGGACCGAAAAGGTGGGAAAAACATTTTGTGTTTGCAGACAGCATTTGCATAAGATTCGCAGGCAAATTTTATCTATGCGACTGACTAATAAATTGCTAATGGCCTTCAGTCCCGGTGGATTTTACAGAATGATTTCACTGATGCTGCAGGAGACAGGAGAATGAAAGCAAATCTGAAGCCTGCAAGATCCCTGGAGAAGCATCTTCTTAGAAACTAAGTGAAGGGATATTTTTCTAAGTGTGAAGCAAGACAATATAAAGTCAGTGTTTAATAATGCTTATGTTAAGACAATTAGGAATTTGGCATACACTGGAACCTGGTGGTAGGAAGTTTGGTACCGACATGCATTTTGGGCAAGTCTTTTGTTATAGGTTATATATGATTTGGAGGGTATACTGACAATACTTATAGACAAGACTGATTATATTTAATGTTCCTGTAAGGGCCATTTACGGAACTAATTTGTCAATTGTAAATAAGTTTCTCTTACTATCTAGTGAAATTTATTCTTCTGTTATTCTGAGTAATTATGTGTTCCGGAATATAAAAAAAAGAAGGTTGCATATAAAAACTTAGTTTTTTCTGACATCACTAATTCAGGTTGGGCCATTTGTCTCACGGAAGATGAATGTGACACTACCCGGTTTGGGGGTGAACAGCTGTTGAAGGACTTGACGTTGACACAAGGAAGAAATGACTTCTCATACCTAGTACCTGAACTGTTTGCTCTTTTAAGGAAATGCTATAGCAGATACTAATTTAAGACAGTATTACTACTCAATGGAGAATTTACCTGTTCTGTTACATACAAAAGTCTTCTAAATAAGATGAATTTATTTTTAAGAAGATAATTGCCTCAGATTTAATTTCGACTTGCTGTAGAACTTTACATTGAACTGTTCATAGACACGAATGGATGACCTTTACGATGAAGATTGAATGAAATATCCCAAACTGGTTTTTCTATTATAAAGCTGATAGAGGCAAATTATAGGAGAATTTACAGAAGAATTGAGATCACTCGTGGCTACCTGAGGAAAACAATTAGGCTACAGTTAAGAATAGACTTATATGACCTAGGAATTCCATTCCTAAACGTCTTCCCAAGAGAAACGAAAACCTGCATCCGCACAGAAACGTGTACGTGAATGTTTATGGCAACATTATTTGTAATGGCCAAAAAGTGGAAACAATCAAAATGTCCATCAACTGACGTATCGGTAAGCAAATGCGATTCATGCATACAATAGAATACTATTCATCCATAAAAAGGAGAACAAACTGAGGGCAGCTGGAGGGAGGTGGGGGGGGATGGGCTGGGTGGGGGGTGGGTATTAAGAAGGGCACTTGTGGGGCGCCTGGGTGGCGCAGTCGGTTAAGCGTCCGACTTCAGCCAGGTCACGATCTCGCGGTCCGTGAGTTCGAGCCCCGCGTCGGGCTCTGGGCTGATGGCTCAGAGCCTGGAGCCTGTTTCCGATTCTGTGTCTCCCTCTCTCTCTGCCCCTCCCCCGTTCATGCTCTGTCTCTCTCTGTCCCAAAAATAAATAAACGTTGAAAAAAAAAAAATTTAAAAAAAAAAAAAAAAAGAAGGGCACTTGTAATGAGCTCTGGGTGTTGTATGGAAGTGATGAGTCCCTGAATTCTGCTGCTGGAACCGATATTGCACTGTATGTTAACTAACTAAAATATAAATTTAAAAAATTAAAGAAAAGAAGGGTAAATGCTTCACTATGGGTGAACCTTGAAAACATGATGCTAAGTAAAGAATCCAGACACTACAGGCCCATACTGTATGATTGCATTTATATGAAATACCCAGGATAGGCAAATACATCGAGACAGAAAGCAAATTCATGGTTGCTGAGACTGGGGAAGAGCAGAGTGGGGAATGACTGTTATTGGATATGGATTTGGGGAGGGGGGTGGTGATGAAAACATTTTACAGCTGATGCGATGGTTGCACAATTCTCTGAGTGTGCTAAAACCCACTGGACTGCAGACTTTAAAATGGTGAATTTTATGGTATGTGAGTGAGATCTCAATGTTTTTAAGTGACAGCTCAGGCACAGTTTGAGAGAAAGCAGACCTGGTTGGTAATTCTGGCTCTGTCATAGCAGACGTGTATTAAGAAAATCACTAGGTCCCTAGCACACTGTTGGTCATGACTTATAAGATACCCAAAATCATCCCTGGGCTGTAAGTGACTTAGCACAGAGCAGAGATGCTGTGCGTCGCTCAGGCGGATCTGTGCGGCCAGCTAGAGAGACCCCATATTTGAAAAGTGCTGCAACGCTGGGGGAAGAAAGGAGAAGAAAAATACTACAGCTGTTTGAATGCAATGGGTAGAATTAGGAGTCTGATCAACTGCCCAAAAAACATATCAGATTTGGAGACCAATAAAGGCATGAGCCAAATCATGAGAGTGTAGCATACAGATTTCTCTAACTCCACCCCTCATCTAACTTAAAAAGAGAAAGAATTTCCCACCAACTGAATGGGAGAAAAGCCAGGAATCCTGTGAATCAGAGCCCCTTGGATTTCATCCATCTGCATTGCTCTGGAAGTGATTAAGTCCAATGATGAACCAGTGTCTGTAAAGAATGACGCATTGTGTATGTGTCTGTCATTTTGATATTAATTAAAAAGTTTATCTCGAGGAAAATGACTTCCCCGTTCAACGCAGTTTGGGGGTGGTTCCTAAAGCACAACAACATGGTAATTAAAATTCACAATGAAATGCTCAGAGACTGCACGAGCAAAAGCTGTGGCATTCTCAATTGACCCAAAGTATCATCTCCTGGCAATAAAAGGTGAAAACGAATTAGTGGGAGGCACAGGCTCAGTTAGTACTAAGTGTGTAACCAATGGCAACAAAGAGCTAAAGTAGGTATTTGAAAATGTAGTCCCTCCAACAAGTATGCCCTACAGTATGTCCTAACCTTGCTCTAACTCTGTAGCACCATTTTCCTCCTTTCTGGGTCAAGGCAATGTGGATATTTTGTGTTATTTCATTATGCGATAAATTCTCAAGTTGCTTTGGTGTCATTTAGCTGTACGGTGATTAAATGGATGTGACTGTTCTAGAAAGTTTGGTTAGTTATTGAAAGATACCTATATTAAAATGTCTTACAATATTATATCAAATAATTATATCAAATCATTATAGTGTTGAAGTGCAGTCTAACAAAATTCATTAATGTCCCATCAGACATAAGAAAAGTGTATTTTTGAAAAGACAAGTGAAAAAATTAACAGCGATCAAAAGGTTTAAGAAAAAAAAAAAAAAAACCCACGTTGACACACTACTGTGCTATTTTGCCACAAAACAGCCCAAGCCATGTTTTTATCACCCTGATGTCAAAATACTTCCAGTTAGGTTAGGATCATATACCCCAGTAAAAGCAGTCAAGCAAATAGCCACTTGGCCTAACTAGACTTTCCACTGTTGATGAGTCATTCCTCATTCTTTAACCTGAATCCCCTGGAGAAAAAGTAGAAAGTTAACCAAGCAGCAAGTGGCTACGGAGCTCCTGCTGGAGGCCTGGTATCTAAGGTGTTGTGGGGGTTGTGAGAGCACACGAGGCATCATCTCATTCTTCAGAGGGCATGGATAGCCTGTAGGGTGCTGGAAAACCTGTCTTCTACTCTATCATCTTCAGAGTAGGATCAGCCTTACGTGAAATTCTAAAAAAAAAGTTTGGTCCAGGGGCACCTGGGTGGCTCAGTCCATTGAGCATCGGACTCCTGATTTCGGCTCGGGTCATGATCCCAGTGGCATGGGATTGAGCTTGCATTGGGCTCTGTGCTGTGCGTGGGGCCTGCTTGAGATTCTCTCTCCCTATGCCCCTCTTCCCCACTCATGTTCTCTCTCTCTCTCTCTCTCTCTCTCTCTCTGTTTCTAAAATAAATGTTTAAAAAAAAAATAAAGTTTGGTCCAGGCCTTTATTCATTAATTAGCATGGACCTATTTATCAAGGAGGCTATGCACCTGCTATACTCCTCAGCTACCCAGAGCCATCAGTAGACTTCTTATCTCCCATTTCTAAGTATCTCCTTCTCTCGTAACGAACCCCTGCATCTTGTTCATACCTCTCATCAAAACTGATGTGGGAGAATTGAATCACAGCAGTGGGACCTCAAAGATCATTTGTTTGGTCTTTCACCCAAAGCAAGAATCCTTTTCTCCACACTGGGGATGGGTGAGCCAATAGTTATCTGCATGAAGCTCTGAGCGTTAAGAGTTCCCCTCACCCCTAAGTCACTTATCCTTGCGCCAACATTTTCTTTAGAAAGGATCTCCTTGGGAAAGGCCAGGCCTACTCCCTGTAATTCCCATTCAGTCATTTGACATCTTCTCTCTGGAAAGATAGGCCAGATCTACTACTGAATTCGACCGATAGCCAGTCAGCATTTCTTGTATCCCAACTCCAGACAGACTAAACAGCCTCAATTCCTTTAGTGGGCCTTAAAGTTTTATTAAGTGACTTTCCGGAACCTTCCCCTCCCATCCACACTGCCTTATTCAGGGCTTGCTGTATGCATCAGTGTCTTTAGACTTCAGAGCAGTTTGTGGGGGCGCCTGGGTGGCTCCGTCAGTTAAGCGGCCGACTTCGGCTCAGGTCATGATCTCACAGTCCGTGAGTTCGAGCCCCGCGTCGGGCTCTGTGCCGACAGCTCAGAGTCTGGAGCCTGTTTCAGATTCTGTGTCTCCCTCTCTCTCTGCCCCTCCCCCGTTCATGCTCTGTCTCTCTCTGTCTCAAAAATAAACGTTAAAAAAAAATTAAAAAAGAACAGTTTGCTGCTCCAGGAGTTCTCTGGTCTGAATGGAGCCCAGTGCATTATCACTTTTCTTGAGTTGGATCTTCAAGTTCTTTTCCTGCAACTCAAGTTTCCTCTACCTGCTTTAGCATTTTTGTCAGACTTCCTTTGGGCCTAGTGGACAATTGAAGAGCTCTACCTCTTTTTCAAGTCGCTTCTCTCTCTCTGATTCGTTTTTGTTATATTTTAAGTGCAAACTTCTCTATTGTGTTTGAATCTTTTTGTGTTAGTCTCATCCTAAACATTTGGATCTAATTAAATTATTATACATAAATGGAAACTATATTAAAAACCCTAATTCTCTCTTTTATTATCTTATCTATTTTTCCTAGCTTAGTGCCACCTGCGAATTTGATAAGCATGATCTATATTTTCATGTAAGTTTTTGATGAAGATGTTGAGCAAGATGGGGCCAAGTTTCTGCCATTGTAGTTTTGTCCTCTTTGGTAATTTCTTCTTCAGTTCACGTGAATGTGCAAGCATTTCTGCTGCATTCTACTGGCTGGTCACAAATGTTCCAGAAAAATTTGCCCAGTACTTGACTGAAATTGATCATTTACGTAAGCCTTCTGGCTCCATGGTAATGGGAGAAAAGGTGATAGATGGTCTGTTGAGGTGAAATATATTGAGACTGATGAACTATTGGGACATCCTTCTATTTGAAAGAACTGTATATTACTGTGTTTACCTATGACTTTGCTCTATGATAGATCACATTCCCTTCTTAACTAAAATTCTATGGTTAGTAGTCCTTATTTCACCACGACGGTTGCCGATGATGATGATAATGATGATGATCATCATGATCATGATGGTGGTGATGGTGAACACCTCTCTCTATATATATATCTATAATTTATGTGTCTATATATCTGTCTTAAGGTGCCAGGCTCTGTCTTAAATGCTTTCCAATTATCATTTCACATGATCATGACAATAATCTTGTGGGATAGATATTGCACACTGACCCTGACTAGTTTAGACATTCACAACCATTAGGTGCTCTTTGGTAAATTGTGGAAGCCATTAAAGAAGTTCATGGTGGTAAGGCTTAACTAGTGCTCCATCGTATCCCTATCAGGTTTTACGAAAGACCGAATTCTCCCATACATATAACCATTTATTAGCCATCAGGCACCAAAAATCCAGCCTCTCTTGTTAACTTGGCACCAAAAACTACAAAGTTAGATTCTCTGTCCTTTTCGGGTATTACAAGCATCTCTTTGCATGGAAAGTTTGCCTGATGCAGTCCTAAAAGATTGTCGGCTCTTTAGAAATCCCAGGCAGCGACTTGTCTAGAATATGACTGCACCCACTTTACGAGCACACCCTCTCCAGTGATGGGGTCAGAGAGAGTGATCAGAAAGTCCTGAGAGGAAGCAGCGCAATTAGGGAAGAAGGAACTGAAACAAGGAGGGATCTGGCAAAAATTCATTTGGGCCGCTTGCCACGTGTGCAAACGCCTTATCCTAAACTGGGTTTGATCAGCTACCAAGAAATAGGTGTGGCCCATGGGACAACTTAGCCCAGATTAACATATCTGCCATCCTGTTTTTGGCAGGGGGGCGGTATACTCTAGCTTTATTGCTGACCAAGACAGATTGCTTCTGGTCAAACAAGTATAGCCTAACAGATACATCAACACTAAAGACTTCGAAACACTGGTCAGGATTGGCAAAGTCCCTGAAAGGAAGGAGTTTAGTTCTTGGGGTGACTTGAAATTCAAACTTCTTAAAATAGCTGTTTTTATTTCAAAATGCTTTTGCCCGGGAGAGAGTACCGTGTGGAGTCAACACCTTCTTCTGTTTTCCACCGCACCATGCAGGTTAACCTAACTTGGATGGAGAAATTATTTTTTGCCTTCTTTCCAAATGCCTGTTAGAGAATACTTTCTTCTGGGGCTTCCCTCTGTGTATTGATCAGACTGAACAGTCCCAGGAGCTGTGGCTACCCCAGGAGTGGATTTTTGTTGCAACTTCTGCAATAGCGCAAAGGATGATGCTTGTAACAACCAATACAGATGTGCATCCTTGCAACTTTCAGGCTGGAAACATGCCAGTGAGGCAGTAGTTTCTAAGCTACCCCAGATGGAGGTGGTGCTGAGTGTGCTTGAACTTGATAACACACTTTGAAGACATTTTGAAAGGTCAGTTAGCATCCACACTGTATGAAAAAGCAGTATGTCTATCTACACATGTACACAGTGTATCTACACCAATCTAGATGAACATGATATGGATACATAGTATAAAATTAGCCACTGGTTGAGATTTATGTATATTATATAACAACTAAAAGATCGTCCTCAGGCATTTATTATAAGAAATAAACCCAAATCTGCCCTTACTTCATTTCAGATTCCCCGTGGGTGCTAGGATATTTTATCCTTGCGGATGATGAAGTAAGAAAGATGTAACACTAAAGCTGACGTGTCATTAATGACCCTGTACTGGAGATCATTCAGGTGTGCTGGAATCTCTTCCGGTCCTCTCCCTGGAGGACAGGTCACTGTACTGAGCTTGGCCTTTGTCTCTGCCCCTGCCCTTTGGCAAAAAATTGATCAACTGACTTAAGAAGGTATCAGATTTGGGAAACCCTCTGCTCTTTCATGTACCGCTCTGGTCTCCAGTGGTCCCTGTGCTGAAGGCGTATTGAATGTACCTGCTTCTGCGTTGCCATTGCTTCACTTGGGCTGGTAAACAGTGTGCATTTTTAAGGCTCCCAGGCAGTGAATATTTTTCATCTCCTCGCAGATTACATCTCTTTTGTCGCAATGGTAGCTCTGTATGTGCGTGTAGAAACTATTCGGGTCTGTAATTCATCAGCCTTTACCAATTCTCTTTGCCATTGATGAGGACAGTAACTTTTGCACGTATAAGTTTCACTAATCCAAGAGGACTGTTATGTAATAGAGAGTCTCTCGGTTTGAGAGTCTCTCGATTTGAATATGATGTCACTTAGGTCCCAGCTCTAATCTTGATTACAACTCTTTCACTTTCTGTCCCATGGCTGGGCATCTCCATGTTTTGGCTGGTTGTCCTACAGCTGTATTTTTGGCCTGGGGAGGGCCAGTTAAGAATGTAGATGAACAAGTACAAATCAATCCCCAGAGCAAGAGAACAACAGTTAAAGGACACAGTTCAAGCCTGGATCATGGTTCATCTTTTCCCCAAGAAAAGACAAAGACACTTCTGCATAGATGAAAACATATTCGCATAGAACATCGTATGGTGGGGCATGTGTGTGATGCGTCTAAAGTGTCCTAGGGGCATCTGGGTGGCTCCGTCAGTTGAACATCTGGCGCAGGTCATGATCTCATGGTTTGTGGGTTCGAACCCCACATCACGCTCCACACTGACAGCACAGAGCCTGCTTGGGATTCTGTCTTCCTCTCTCTCTGCCCCTCCCCTGCTCAGGCACATGTGCATGCTCTCTCTCTCTCTCTCTCTCTCTCGTTCGCTCTCTCTCAAAAATAAATACATAAACTTAGAAGAAATGTATAAAGTGTCCTAATGAGTGTGTACATGTGTACATGAGTCAGGGGAGAGGTAGGTCTGTTACTACATTAATGGTGACGGTATTAGTTATTAGTTACCATTAGTTACCATGGTCGTGTGCTGAGTGTTGCACCTGCCGTACGTTTATCTGTGCGACGGTTTATTATAACAATCACCCAAGCATTTCCAGAATGGAAAGGTGAGGATTGATCTGTCAATGTCTAAGGGTCTCCCAACGTGTGGTCCACAACCGTGTTTGTCAGTGAGTTGTTTGGGCCTCGGCAGGAATTTTCCCACAGAAAGGATGTTCTAACTGGCAGGCTCCCAGGACCGCCCACAAATTCATTTAACCATAACAGAGCTGATGAACACTGTCAGGGCTGGAGTTGGCTTCCAAGTGGGAAGTCAGCCTAGTATTAATAGCACAGTTCCAGCTGCACTGTGGGCCCAGCGGACTTCTGATGGACCCGCCTGGGAACCAAGGCACTCTTGGTTTCATTTATGGGAAATGGATTCCTTGGTGAGCATGGCGGGAAGGGACTACTGTGGAGGCACGAGAATCATGGCTTCCCACTTCTCCCACCTGCTTTAACACTACCAACACCGGTGTCCAACAGGAAGAGACCAAGGGGAATCCTTCTCCCGCCTTCAGACCTGGGGAGAGCCCGCCCTAGTCCTGGTCCGACTCGCTTGGGCTGGCTGTTCCCACGTACAGGATATTTGTAAGTTGGGTGTTTCTAGGTCACCTGTATTTCATTATGTGACATAGGTATCGATTTTAACGTGGTAGCTGTTTATCCAGGCAACGTTAATTTAGAATTTAAGGATGTGTTTTTACTGGAAAAACTTTTATTCGTTTTGACTAACTTCAGCCCCGAGTATGATCTTATGCTTCTTTAGTGGGTTAAAAGTCATCATTTTTCTGCAAATTGAAGGGTGTGCGTGGTTGCAGTAAAACATCCCATTTTCTGGCTATAGGAGGAAACAGGAGAAATGTGTGTGAGATTGGAATTGACTCAAAGGTGTGTGAACTGAATATGACCGAGACAAACCTTAAGGAATTAAAAATCGTGGTTGTACTCAAGGGAGCTCTTTTTCACTAGTGTATTTGGAAATATTTCAGGCCGTTGTTTTTCTTCAAAGGTATTCGAATTAGAAGATTTTCCTCCCCTCGGAGCTCTTTGAATATATAAATTTTAAAATGGATTTTTAAAGACTAAATGGCAACCGGTAACTTATTTTCTGTTAATCCCAAGTAAATATTTCTGTGCCATATCCAAGGTGTCTTCTGGGTGCATAGGACCCAAAGGGAAACTAATGTGTTTGGTAACTTGATTTTCTTCCTTTTTTTCATTATTCACAGATTGTCAGATCCATCCTGTTTGGGCAGTATAAATGTGGGAACTTGTAAACGAATAACAATTTGAAAGCATAAATCAACTGAAATGTGTTGGCAAACTTGACGGGTTCTTAGGAGGTCTCTTGATATATCTGAACCACACTTCTTTATTCTGGGTCACGATCTCATGGTTCGTGGTTTCGAGCCCCCCCACCAGGCTCTGCGCTGACAGTGTGGAGCCTGCTTGGGATTCTCTCTCCCTCTCTCTCTGTCTCTCCCTCTCTCTCAAAATAAATAAACTTAAGAAAAATAAGTGCAAAAGGAAGATTTTAGCACCAAAATTACATACATCTTGAAAATATTGGGCCTCTTCAGCACCCCCCACCCCCCCCACCCCCCGCCAAACACTGAAAAACTCTCGGGAGTTTGAACTGCTGAGACACGGAACAGAACTCTTCTTCCAGAAGACTTGTTGAGGAAAAATTACATTTTAGGGTTACGAGTATAGAAGTATAACACAAACAATTCACAATACTTAACAATCCTCTGTAGATAAGTCTAGATTATCTCTACCATATCTCTTTACTTCATCCAGCCCCATAAGTACATATTTGGGGAAGTAAAAGTGGGTGCACAGGATTTTCAGAGTGGCAGATCTATTTGGAATCATTCTAACCTAATCGCTCATCTTGTAGGAAGGGGAAGCGGAGACCAAGGGGTTCAGTGACTGGGGCAAGGCTCCTGCTAGTGAGGGCGGAACTGGGCGGGTGATGGGAGGTAATGCTGGGGAAGTTATTGGCTGTTGAAAGTTGTCTCCTGAGTTTACTTACACCTCTTCACTTCACCCTCACAACAGCCTTGCAAGGCACTGGGCCATATTCCAGTTTTAGCAAGGAGAAAACCGAAACATGAGGGATTCTCTAACTGCTCAAAGTCAATAGGCAGTAAAAGGCAGAGAAAGAATTCGAATGCACAGCTCCTGCTTCCCAAGGTCTTGTGTCCCCATTGTGTCCTAGTTCCCAGGCCTCCGTATAGCCTAAAATACAGGCAGCATCCATTCTGTATACATGTTTATGTATATCAAGAGCATCTGTATTTGAGCAACCACTCTGGTTACTGAATTTGATGGGTAGTAGTCTGGGATATTTGGTCTCCTTACCTTACTTTTTCTGACAAAAAGGATTATCCTTCTCCTACTGGATTTAATAATATTCCAAAATTTGTCTTCAATTACCGCTTCATTTTCTTGCTTGGAAAATGTATACTTTGAAATGTCTAACTCCTCTCTATTTAGATCTAAAGAAGAATGTACTTTTTTCTCTCATTCGGTGATTCGTTCACTGCTCATAATATGAGCATCCTAGGCTTTGGAGGTACAGCTCTGAATAAAATAGGCACACATCCGTGTCCCGGCTGATACTTTCATTCTGCGGTGTCAGGGGATAGCCAACAAAGAGCAGAAAATAAAGTAAGTGAGATGAGGTCACTGTCCTAGAAACAAAAAATAAAGAAATAAGGTACAATATCAGGGAATGGAGACACCAGAAAGATGAGGTGAATTCACTCACAGAGAGAGTGAATTTGGGAAGTATTTGTTATCACATTATTGGTTCAGTGAAAAATGCTAGTGTCTGTTGTGTTTTTTTTTTTTTTCCAGAGAATTCCGTCCCAAAACCATGATACTCCAATCCCCACCAGTGGTCTCTGTCACCATCCTCGTGATACATCTTTCCGTCCCCCCCCCCCCACCTTGTGGCAATCGTTGTTATCTCTGTAGTACAAAAAAAAAAACCAGGAATAAAATGAATTGCCCACAAATCTAAGGGCGTTGTGAATAGGGAGCAGGACGAGCATAGTGCCTGCTCTACTTTTCTCAAGCATCTAATTCATATTTACAGGGTAGGAGACTAAGTCTCAAAAATGTTGAAGTGACACGCCCAGAATCGAGTGGTGCTCATTATTTCATTTATCTAGCGAGTTCTGGATTGAGTTCTTACAGTGGGCCAGGCTACTGAGATGGACCCAGGAGATTCGACAGGACTCACAGGAGATGGTCTCTGGTCTAGAGGCACATAAAGGGACCTCTGACCCCTCCCCGGTGCTCTTTCTCCTATACCAGGATGGAGAACTTCTCTGTTTTCCAGGGTCTTAGACGAATGAGAATGGCGTACCCATTTATCTTTATATTTCCCACTCTGCACTTCAAGTAGACAATAGCCTCGTCAGCCCTGAAGGCAGCGGCCAATGGGACACCACTGAGTAGCGATAGCTTCCTCATAATTATATGGAAACATTTTCTTTCTTTCACTATGAAGACAAACTTGATGTTTATGAATCTCTCCCTTGAAGAGAAAGGTCCCCAGATGCTAATCTGTGGAGTGTGCCTACCAGCCATTCTGTCATTTCTCATAGTTCTCCGGGTCCACGGGGATCTCCGAGAGGATTGCAGCTCAGTGAGTGTGTGGTTATTCCATTATCTAGGGGTGGGGCTCACATTTCCATACGTGGCAGTGGCCGGCTGGTACCCCAAATGCTTGGATGGAGTGGAGTGGAGGCAATTGCTCTCTTGGCCATTGGGCATGCTAGGGTCGTTTCCCCATCTTTTCCCCATAACAGGAATGCCGCGGGCATTTCAGTTCCTGTTCTGTATTCTCGTCTTCACCTGCTTGATTCAAATGATACTGCTGTGGATAATAAAGACTTTGAATCTATATCAGCTTCCTAAGGAAACACGAACTCCGATCGAACTACAGTGGATGCTCCACCGAAGTTCAAAGGAAATAGGATTCTGGTTGCCTTGGCAACCATAGCTCGACACTCTCTTTGTTTTATTACTTACTGTTTTCCTATTTTGTGATCATTTTGAGGAGAAACAAAGGAAATAGTATCAGTAGGGTCTCATTTTCAATTTATGAGGCTGCTGGGAATGGTACAGCTTTACGCGGCTACAAAAGTACCTTCTTTTCTTCAAATTTCTCCAAGCACTGGAAAGTCCAGGCATGTGAAATGAAGTAAAAATAGGCTATTACTTATGCTGAAACATAAATGTCATCTTTACTCTCTATAAAGGTAATTATTTGTAAAGGACTAAAAGAAATCATTTTTATATTTCTCTCTAGCATACAGCTATGACTTCTATATTTCTTTAAAAAGGGAAGGATTCTTGGTCAATAAATTTCCATAGGTACTTTTGCATGTAATGCAGTTGTTCAACTACAAATAGCTGTACAATTAAAATAGTTTTACTCTAGGAAAGGGCCAGTTTGAGAGCCTGTCACACAGTAACAGTTTAACATGTTAAATTATAGATCGTCAATACATCCTCTGTCAGGTTTCCTTTGTAGGCTACCTCAATTATTTACGTATTTTTTAATTTATTTTTCATTTATTCATTTTTGAGAGACAGACAAAGCATGAGTGGGGGAGGGACAGAAAGAGGAGGAGACACAGAATCCGAAGCAGGCTCCAGGCTCTGAGCCGTCAGCACAGAGCCCGACACGGGGCTCGAACCCACGAACCACGAGATCATGACCTGAGCCAGTCGGACGCTTAACCGACTGAGCCACCCGGGCGCCCCTACCTCAATTTTTTAAAAGACAAAAAGTGGTAATTAATATTTCAATATTATAATTGGCTTATTGGTGTTATAAGAAAATATAGAATGCATGTATATTATCATTTGACTGCAATACAAAAAGTCATTAAAATTTTTTATTTTGTCGAATCACTTATGATTAAGCTTCTATGGGAAGATTTTATATGTTAATACTCTAGGACAGGAGTTCAGAAAGTTTTTTTTGTAAAGAGCCAGATGGTAAATATTTGAGACTTTTGGCAGGGGGACCGTATGGGTTTTGTTGCAACTACTCACCTCTGATATTGTAGCTGAAAGCGTCCAGAGACGATATGTAAAGGAACAGACCAGGCTGTGTTAAATTATTACTGTATTTACAGAAACAGCAGACTGAATTTGGCCTGCAGGTTGTACTTTGCCAAATCCCCCACCAGGAGAAAAATTATTCTCTTTACTTATCTGATTACAACCCACACGTGAGTCTAGTGCTTTAAGCAAATTGGTACCTTTATTTTTTTTAATTTTTTTAATGTTTTTTTTTGAGAGAGAGAGAGAGAGAGAGAGAGAGAGCGCGCGCGCATGAGTGGAGGCGGGGCAGAGAGAGAGAGGGAGACACAGAATCCGAAGCAGGCTGCAGGCTCCGAGCTGTCAGCACAGAGCCCAACACGGGGCTCAAGCCCACGAACTGTGAATTCATGACCTGAGCCGAAGTCGGACGCTTAACCCACTGAGCCACCCAAGCACCCCTACAAATTGGTACTTTTACAAGATGTGCCTACAGGGCTGTCCTCATACTCCCTTTTGTGTAAAATGTCACAGCTGCTACCACATTGGTTTCTAGAGATGGAGAGAAGTACAGGAGGGGAGAAGTTTGCTTTGTTTAAAAGCTGGTAGAACGTTTGACGAAAATAAACGAGTAAGATCTCCTTACACACTGGGCAAGCTCAACACTGGTCTTGAATGTCAAAGGCCTAGTGTCCCCTCCCTGCAAAATGCCAGCAATGTACACAGAGCCAGGCACTGTGAGGTGGGACCCCTTTGCCTCCAGCTGGCCTCTCCTTCCCTATGTTATCTTTATTTCTCCTCCAGAGAATTCTCTGGTGCTTTGTCCAAACTGACTTTAACATACTCTTAGTTTCAATCAAATATCTCAAACACTGAGAAGTATAAAAACTAAAAAAACATCTGTATATTTGTTGTTCAGATTTGATAACCATTAACATTTGGTATTGCTTGCTTTGGGTATTTTGATCTTTTTTTTTTTTTTTTCAAAAAAGAAATAATACATGTGGACACAGTTGAAGCCGATACCACATTTCTAATGTATATGATTCGTCTACATGCTAACACTTTTCAAAGGGGCAATTTATTTTCAGATGAATTTGAATCCTCTCTTACTTATTAAAATGAGTTATCGAGAGCCAAGAGGATAGAAATATTAGTGATTCTCTTTTAGATGTGCACATTATTGTTGGTGCATGGTGGGACTAGTTTGATCTGATCTGATATGGTTCTCTGTCCAACCAGAACTAAATGGCACTCCTGGTTTACTCTCAAGACAGACTTTGCAGATTCCCCACACTTCTTGCCTATTGTAAATGAGGTGTGCGTTCAAGAGACAGTAAAGATAAATCATCCCGGTTCATAATAGAAGACTGGATACAGCTTTCCATTTCAATGGCCACTTTTTCAAGCGCATTATTTTTCTCTGCTGCCCTTAACACACTTAGTGCTTTGAGGAACAAGTGCCTTTACAAATATTCTCCCTTCGATCCTTGGGACATCCTATGTGAGGGTTAGAACAGATAGTATTGCACCCATCTCCCAGGGAAAGAAATTAAGGCACGGTGATGTCAGTACAGTGTTTGTAGGTCTCAGCTGCACCTCAGCAGCACCTAGTGAGCTTTGAAAAAGTACCTAGAGATTCCTGAGCCCTACCCAGAGATCTGATACAACCAGGCCGGGATGGACCGTGGCATCAGTATTTTTAATGGATTCCACTGTGCAGCCAAAGTGGAGAGTTCCCAGTGGACCAGTAGAACAGGTCCAAATCATTTAACCCTACGGTTCTCAACTGGGGACTACTTACCCCTCCCCGGGGACATTTGATAATGGGACATTTGTGATTGCCACAGCTTTGGGGGGTGGGGCGGGGCGACTGGCATCTAGTGGGTAGAGAGCAGGGCTACTGCTAAAACATCCTGCAGCCTGCCTCCAACAGAGTACTATCTGGCCCTGAATGCCAATAGCCCTGAGGCTGAGAAACCCCCATTTAACCTGTACGTGCTGGACTAAAGTGTCTCTGACTCTAAGCCATTGCTCTCTCTTCAGACCCAAGCTGCTAGGTCATTCAAATTAGTCGTCTTCCCATTACTGCTACCAATAGCTTATATTTTAAGTAGGTTGTTCTTGGAAGCTAAAATGTTTATGATGACTTTAATTTCTCAGGAACTGGGTGATCTTGTGTGAGAACTACACCAGGATCCGCAGAAATCCTACTTTTGTTAGAATACCAAAAGTAACATAAAACTGACCAATAAAAACCCCTCACAGCATCCAAAAGAAGAGAAGAGCTATTTCCCAATTTAAGTGTATGTATGTTTGATCCTAAATAAGAAATGTGTATTGAAGGAGTGATTATCAGACTTGAGCATGGGGTCAATCCCCGGGGCGGGGGGGGCAGGTGTGTGAAAACAGACTCCCGGACCCCCACTCCCTGGAGTGTCTGATTCTGTAGATCGGGGGTGGGTTTCAAGCACTTGGATTTCTTTTTTTTTTTTTAACTTTTAAAAATATTTTTATTTATTTTTGAGAGAGAGAGGGAGGGAGGGCATGAGCAGGGGAGGGGCAGAGAGAGAGGGAGACACAGAATCGGAAGCAGGCTCCAGGCTCTGAGCTGTCAGAACAGAGCCCGACGCGGGGCTCGAACTCACCAGCTGTGAGATCACAACCTGAGCCAAAGTTGGACGCCTAACTGACTGAGCCACCTGGGCACCCCCACACACTTCTTTTTTTTTAAGGTTTTATTTTTTTATTTGTGGGGGGAAGGGCTGAGAGAGAGGGAGAGAGAATCCCAAGCAGGCTCCATGCTGTCAGCGCAGAGCCCTATGCTGGGCTCTATGCCATGAACTGAGATGGTGATCTGAGCCGAAATCACAAGTTGGATGCTCAACCAACTGAGCCCCCCAGGCGCCCCTGCTCCCACTTCTAAGATCAACAGGAGCTGGCTACAGTGAACTTCGTGCGAAGAATGTGCATAATGTTACGAACACGCAACTCTCCACCTGATCAGAAATGAAAAGATCCCAGTTCGGTGAGACATTTCCCAATGCATCTGGCTAATGACAGCATGTTTCCGAAGGTACCTGATACACCTTCTTCAAGTTATAAGTAGATGCTTAGATGAAAACAAAAATGACCTGAACCAGTTTTTTTCCTTCACTTCGGATTCCTTGACATACGATCGTGGAAGGGTGGATAGATAGCTAAAATTTCAGCCAAATGTATTGCCCATCTATAAAATAACACACCTAAAATAATTAGAATATTAGCACGGGTAGCCAAATAATTTTAAAGTGTGGAATTAGAAACCTATTTTGCGTGTTTCAGGAACAAGTCAGTTATTTTCCAGTCCATTGGCCAGTGACACTTTACAGACAGTAGGGATTGAGATGGTGTGTTTTGTGACTTTCTTAAACTAGCCTAAAGTCAGATACTATAGCATATTTTGTAGCTGAAAAATCTAAACCCCAAAGTGGCAGAATTCAAGAGTACCTGTGCCTTATTTTCTACAGCAAGAGCTCAAGGCAACTATAATATCCTCTTATCTTTGCCTCTTACATATTTTCTGAATCCCTTGATAGTGAAGATTTTTTTTTTATTTCTTTCTAGAACCTGGCACATTTCCTAGTGCATAGCGAGTGATAATTACATGTTCGTTGCATTTACTTAAATGGGTGTACAAGAAGTCTGTGCATTTCTGTATTTCATGAATGTCAAATAATATATTTTAGTTCCATTTAAATTTAGGATCCTCACAAAGAGAATCCAGTCCATACTGTCCAAAATGCAAACTTTTCATTGTGAGCAAAGGATTAGGAAAAATAAAGGGAAACTATGGGAGAATTTTCCAAGAAGTAAGCACTCCTTTGCCCTGGTATTGATGATATATATGACAGTCAGCAGTGATAAGACTTCCAAAGGATAACTAGATAACCCTGTATTGTAAAATATAGCATATATGCATATATATGCAATATAGCATATAGCATAATGTTATAGCATAACATTAAAACTACTGAGAGAACACATAAAATCTAAGGATTGAAAAAAAACCCATACCTATTAGCATCATACTGCTGTTGTGTGTTTAAGAGCAAATTGGGAGGTTGCTATGGCATTGACTCATGCGTGCATAGCAACAGAACGAGCTCAGTGATTCAGCTCGATAAAAGAGGAAATTAGCTCACCATTTCCCTTTCCCCAAATCGGAGTCAGATATCCAAATATTTCATTTTGAAATGGTATATCCATCAACATGTTCTAATGGATAAAAGTCAATAGTGGGGGTTGGGGGAATGGTCACAAGATAAAAAACGTATGCCATGTGCTTATTTTAGAGTGTACAGTTCATGCCTAAAGAATCTATTAATATTGTGAATTCGATAGAATGGAGTTTCTCAGTGGCATATGTTGGGTGAATATACAATGATGAGTAATAATTTGGCAAAAGGCAACAATTTATCAGCCTATATAACTTCATTCTAATGAAAGCTGATCGTGATAATATTTTGAGAAAGAAACGTTGTCCAGCTGTGAAACTATAATTCTCTGTGTGCAACAGCCCTCCAGGGAAGGGATAGATTTTGCCAGCATAATATGTGAAGTTTAGTCATTATCAACTGCACAAAGCAGAGGTCAGCTGTGGGTGTATATGTGGGAGGCACCATTATGAAATCAGTCCACAGCCTCTGCACCACAGGGGTGAGCCAATACAAACAGAGCCAAGTGTCTCAAATGCTGACATTTTATCACATGATTATTTTAAATATTATTTTACCACTGTCTTTGCTCGTATTGTTTATCCTCCACATCTTTATTTTGTTTCCTTTCTTTGCACTGATAAATGAGAAATGAGGAAGTATGGTTTGAGTCAGTACTTAACCATGAACACGGGAAGTTAACTGACCCCCCCCCACCCCTGCCTCCCAAAAGAGCTCCAAACTGGTGAAGCTTGGATTCTTAGGTTTGCTCCGAGTTGACTTGGGTTTTGGAAACATCATAATTTTAATCATTTATTTTCCGATTTACATACAGTAAACTTCTTCTTTTGGGGAGTACAGTTCTATGAGTTTTGATAAATACATAAATTTGTATAACCACCACCACAACCAGGATACAGAAGAGTTCTGTCACCCCCACCCCCCTGCAAATTTCTTCATGCTACCTCTTTATCATCACCCCCTCCCTTACCCCCCAGGTCCTGGCAGCCACTTACCTGTTGAGGCCATTCTATTTTGACCGGTTTTCTCTTCTTCATTCATGCAACAACCATTTATTGAGAGAACGATGTTCTGGACTTTGAGGTGCTAGGGATGAAGTGGCAGACAAGACTGACATGGAGCTTTTTCTGCAGACACAAGATGGTAAACGATAGGAAATCTGTAACTCCAAGTTGTGCTAAGGGCTGTGTAGAAAACAGATTTCTGCTATAACAGATATCAGAATACGGAATCTCATTTTAGGTAGAGTGTTAGAGAATGTTGCTCTGAGAAGGTGGCATTTAATCTGGGGACCGAAAGAGAAGAAGAAGCCAGCTGTGTGAAATGGGCAGGGGGTGAAGGCACATGGGACAGTCATTCCAGGCAGAAGAAACAGCTAGGCCTAGCTCAAGTGTGTATACTTTATTGCAGCAGGAAGCCACTGGCTTGGGATGCGTCTTTATTTAGGGAAGATGTGATAGCTGTTTTGAGTTATGTGTAGACAATTGATTGCTGGGAAGCAGGAATGGATGCAGGCTGGTCATTGGGCCATGGCGATCATCCAGTTGACTGTTGATAGAGGACTGGGTTTGGGGAGCAGCTGTGGAGATGGAGAAAGGAGGGGTTCGCAATGTGTTCTAGAGGCAGAGGGCTGCAGGACAGGAGGCTGATATAGGAAAAGAAGGAATCAAATGCAACTCCCAAGTTCTTGCTTGAGCACCCGGGTCAATGACTGTGGGGTGGGAGGATTTAAGTTTAGTTCCTGGACAGTTTTAAGTAGACAGACCCATTAAATAGCCACATGGAGATATGAAGCCCCCAAATAGAGATATGACTTTAGAATTCTGAGGAGAGCTAGAAGCTGGAGAGAGAAATGTATGCCATCATGTAACTATTGATTATTTATCATATCATTAATATATAATGAAATATATTTTATATATTATTAACATGCTTTTGCTATAGTAATATAATTTCAATCCATATCATATATATTGATTTATTCACTGATACTTCTTGAGGGCTCACAATGAGTAAGGTTTAGATGGAGAAAGGGAAATATGATGATAAAGAGAAACCTACATGATCCAAGGCAGGCTGGCAGGAGAGATAGGACTTTTTAAAGAGTCACACATGTATGTGTAAAATTTGAGGGACACTAAATTCCACAAAGGCAAGCGTTCTGTGAGGGGGGACAGTAGAGAGATTTGATTTAGTTTGGGTGGCACTGGGAAAGGCAAGGTTTAGGAAAGCCTTCCCCAGCACTGCAGGATGGGGAAGAGGGGAGAGTATTGGGTCACAGAAAGAGCATGGATGAAAGGTCATGTGACAGAAGACCAGAGATTTTGGTTCTCAGATGTCAGATCTACTGGGATTCCAATTTAGAAGTCCAGGAATGCAGCCCAGATTTTCACAAGCACTTCAGGCAATTCATTTCTTCAACAAATATTCATTGACCACCAAGGTATGCCTGGGACTCTTTCAGGTTCTGGGAGTTCGGCAGTTAATGTCAAAAAGTTGCATTCCCTGATGGAACTTATTTCTGGTGAGTCTGAATCTGGAGGTTTGTAGATCCTGAGCACAAACTTGAGAAGGTTTGACTTGAGGCATTAGCCTAGAACAGAGCCATGAGACATGCCATCATTTACAGCTTGAAAAAGGGAAGGGCAGCAGCAAAGAGGCTAGATCAAGTGGCTAGTGAAGGCAGAAGTGAGGAAAGTGATGTCTTTGCCAAAGCTAGGGGGGAAACAGATGCAAGATGACGGTCAGCTCAGTCTAATTCTGCTGAGGCATCAGGTAGAGTGGAGGCAGAACAGTCCCCCTGAATGTTGCAACATGGTGATCTCGACCAAACCAGTTTTATCTGAATAGTGGCAGTAGAAAACAGACTGAGTCTGATTAATGAGTGACCGAGAAGTGAAACATGGTAAAGTGAGTAGATATTGGCAATTAGAAAGCAAAAAATGACTGATGAATCTGGAGAAATTTGCCTTCAGCTTGGGGCTTCATTACTGTCCTGCAGGAGAGACTTGTGGCAGTGATGAGGTTAATCAACTTCTCTTAGCCTAATTTGCCCATCTTATAGGAGGAAAGCCCAAGATTGAGATTAGTGAGGATGAACTGGGGTAATCTGTGCACGCAGTGAATACTCACTAAAAGTAACAGCTCCCGGGGCGCCTGGGTGGCTCAGTCGGTTGAGCATCTGACTTCAGCTCAGGTCATGATCTCGCAGTCCGTGAGTTCGAGCCCCCCGTCAGGCTCTGTGCTGACAGCTCAGAGCCTGGAGCCTGCTTCAAATTCTGTGTCTCCCTCTCTCTCTGCCCCTCTCCCACTCATGCTCTGTCTCTCTCTCTGTATCAAAAATAAATAAAAACACTTAAAGAATTTTTTAAAAAGTAACGACTCGCATTGGTAGAGTGGTATCTATTATAATTTACACGTGATATAAACTTCTCATTAAGGAACTTATTAAATATCAAGTGAAAGCAAGAGTAAGATCAGAATTATTAATTGATTGTCAAGGGAGGAATTAGGGGAGGTCAAGCAACTTGCACTGCTAGTAAGCTGTGGCCCCTGGATGTGGAATTCACGTCTTTTGACTCGGTTCTGTGCTGTGTTTGCTTCATTTGGTGTTATAATTTTATTCCTCTACAGATTTGTAATCTGTTCATGTAGAGACCGAGTATTCATCCACTTTTGATCTGCCCCCCACCCCCCTCACTTCATTGAACCCAGCGTCTGGCACAGGCAGAGTTCTCCATCGTGAGTGGACCCTTGGTTCCACCTTCAAGGGCTGCTTTTATTTCTGATGCTTCCGTTGGTATTCAGGAGAAATGCTTTTGATCCCAGACACCCAAGCTAATTCGGGCACATGTATCCACAGTGGAGAAGATGGTTACGATAAACAGAGTAAGGGTGGAGAAAGTACTTGAACATAATGGTAGAAATGGTAGTGTGTGAGCAGAAAAACAATGTGTGTATCTTATTTTATTGAAAAATAAATACAGTAATGGTAAAACACAAGGAAGCGAATAAAATGTACCAATTATCGTTAGGTATCATTCATACATATATACATATGGCGCCTAAGGACGGTGGGCTCCCAGAGTCTTGTGGAAAGCTTGGATGCTGTCTGTCATGTCTTGAAAGACAAAGAGATTCACTCCCAGATTCCTTCCCAAATCTCTTTGGTTGGGTCACTTGAAACTGCCATTTTTATAGGTCCCCAAATGGTGACATGCTGGCCATTTCATACGGTTCAGCCAAAAAGTGTGATCCCAACACCGTAAGTGAAGAGGTATGGATAGCGGGAGAACTTCTTGTTGGTTTAAAGCTTCATGCGTTGGTAGAAGTCCGGAAGGATATGTTAAGGCCTCTCAATTTTGTGAGCCAGACCAAAGGCATTCTCATTCCCAACTCTATTTGAAGGGTATCTTGGATGAGAGACTGCGGCATCATCTATTTATTACCTTCCATGCTTGGTGATTATTTGAAAGGAAAGGAAAAGACCTTTAAATCTGCAGTGATTGTCTAGACAGTCCTAAAATAGCTGCTCCCAGGTGCAAAGGAAGCAGTAAAATGCAGACAAAGCATGAGGGTCCTTTGCCAAAAATACAGTGTGTTTGAACTTTCATTGGCTCCCTGTAAATTCCAAAGTAGAAAATGGCCAGAAGACTAAATCGCAATAATCATGATCATTAGTTACTTTAACTTACCACCACTTACTTCACAGCGAGGTGTTCTTTGCAAGCTAAATTAAATTAAATATTTTTAAGATGATTATTTGGATAATTCAGAGCTAAAATAGTCCCAGTTAAAATATTTAGCTGAGTGAAACACCTGTGCAAGCTTTAATTTAAAATATACAGAAAATCGACTTCATTTTTACTTCACTGTGGGGGTATTGTCATAAAAAAAACAAAGTAGTTTATGTAATTCCCCACAAAGTCACATTGCATTGAATAGCGTGAGTGCAGCGAATAAAATTGCATTGAATCAAAAAGCATTTCTGGTTAAACTGTGGTATAGTCATACCATAGAATACAATTTGATCATAAAAAGGAATGAACTATTGATACACTCAACAATTTGGATGGATCTCAAGGGCATTATGCTGAGTGAATAAAGCTGGTCAAAAAAGGCTATATGCTGTATGATTCCATTTATATAACATTCTCGAAATGACAAAATTATAGAAACGGAAAACAGATTAGTGGTTGCCAGATTTAAGAAGGTGTTAAGTTGAGAGGGAGATGAAAGTAGCTCTAAAGGGGTAGCATGAGGGATCCTTGCAACAATGGAATGTTCTATGTCTTGACTGTTGGGGTAGTCGTGTAAATCTACACATGACAGAATTGCATGGAATTAGACACACACACACACATTCACACACCCAAATGAGTACACATAAAACTGGTGAAATCGGAATAATGTCTTTGGATGGTATCAATGTCCGTTTCCTGGCTGTGACATTGTACTACAGTTATGCAAGAAGTTCCCCTGGGGGAAGCTGGGGGAAGGGTACAGGAGAGCTCTCTGTATTATTTCTTACAGCTGAATGTGAATCTGTAATCATCTCAAAATAAAAAGTTCAATTTAAAAAATGCATTTTCCCAAAATTGTTGAAATCGCTCCTTACATATTCACACCACTAGATATCAGATGGGGGGGGGGTCCTCTGATATCACCAGCAAGCCACACCACACGTATGTCGGGGGGGTGGGGTTTCTGCTCTGTGGACGAGGGAATGCATGCACCCTTTGGAACATTTTAGTTTGCCTTGTGTTTGTTTGCATCATTAGCATTTGCAAAGGAAGGTGAGTACATGTGTACATCTCTTGAGATTCACCAGCTCTTAAATGTAGGAGTAAACCGGATGCCATGGGGAGGCTCTGTCATGGGAAATAAACAAAACAACTGGAGACTCTGAGTTTTTTCCGACAAGGCATATTTCTAAGAGGAGTTTGTTAATGAGGATAGCAGTAGCAGAAAGGGTCGCGGAGCGTACACAATGGGTCTAGTTCTTGTGAGAATGCAAAATCTGTTAAAGGAGCTGAAATGAGTGGATTAGAATGAGAAGGAAACATATCGTTTGGAAATGTACTTAGGTACTTGGCTCTCATTGATTTAGCGATATGCTCAGTTTTGTTTGTTGTTCTACCTAACTTCACAGTCTCAACGTAAGCCACAGCCATACCTGGCTATGGTTTCTTGGTAATCAGTTGCATTTGCCCAGGGAAGTCCAATCGACAGATAGTTACCACTTACCTTACCCATGACAACCTTGGACGAGGTGGCATATCGGGTTTAGACCATAAGTGCTTCTCTGTGATGGCCCCAGACCCTCAAACGTATAAAGTAGAAGAATAACACATAGTAAATCAATTACAGATCTACAGCATGTGAATTCACATGGAGAGTTTGGTTAGCGGGCCTGAGTAAATACCTTTACTTTGCAGCTCAAAGAGCCTTGTATTCCTTCTGCCTGTCTTAATCACAGTTTTGTCATTGAGACCATAAGCAGTTAGCTCATTTCTCCTATTTTATTTAACAGACTCTTCTAAAATGCTGGTCATGTGCCAGGAGCTATTCTAAGAGATTCAGAAATATTAGTTCATCTTTAATACTCAAAGCAAACCTAGCTTATTTGCACTTTGAAAATGAGGAAGCGAGGCACAGGAAGGCTAAGTAAGTTGCCCACCATCACCCAGCTAGTCAAGTATGATTTCCTTTGAGATTCACCTCTAGGCACCAGTCTCTATGGTCGAGCCATTAACCTCTGTTCGGCTAGAGTCCTAGGCAGGCATGATTGCTGGAGCCAATTGAAACAGCAGAGGAGGTACTTACATCTGATATGCTGTATCTATTCATGCCTTCATTCCATCCTTCATCAAATGTTTTTTAAATGCCAGCCATATTCGAAAGATTATGGTGGACAGGGCAGACAAAATATGATCTTGGTTCTCACAGAATGTACATACTTTGTGGGAGATGAGACTTGTACTCAAGTTCTTTTGGATGAACGGCCTTTGGGGGCAAGTGTTCTGACAGTGGCCCAGATAAAATGTCTAGTGGGGAGCCGATAAAGCAAAGATTGTCTCCAGCTGGGGAAGGAAGGGAGCATCCCTGAAGTTGGCCTGGAAGAGATGGTATTTGAGCAGATCTCCAAAAGAGGCAGAGTGTTGATACGTGGGAGGGAATTTCAGCGAGCTGGTCTACTAGGGACACATTCCTGAAAGGGAGTGTAAGCTCCAGGATTGGAGACTCTGGTAGTGGCTTGGAGGGGAGGATGGGGAAGTCTAAGGAAAATGGGACTACACCGAGGGATAGGTTGAGGCCAGGATGCTGGGACCAGCCCGTGTGGGCCGTCCAAAGCCCTGAGGGGTTGCCGGTTGTCCTTGTACATTTTGGGGAGCTACTGAAAGTGTATCAGCAGTGGAGTGACACCAGTAGGCTCCAGCTTGCAGTGAACAAGAGGGATTAGGAAAGGGGAGACCATCCTGTCAAATGAGTCCATGCAGAAGCTTATGAGGGGTTCATCAAAAATTAAACATAGAATCACCATATGACCCAGCAATCCAATTCCTAGGTGTGTGCTTTAAAGAAGCAATTCCACTCCTAGGTATATGTTTCAAAAGAATTGAAAACAGGTATTTAAAAAGTATGCACACACACACACACACACACACACACACACACACACATACACACTTGTACATGAGTGTTCATTGCAGCTCTATTCACAATAGCCAGAAAAGTGAAAACAACCCAAATATCCGTTAACAGATGAATGGGTAAACAAAACATGGTCTGTCTTCACAATGGGTTATTTGTCGGTAGAAAGGAACAAAGCACTGGGGTGCCTGAGTGGCTCAGTCGGTTAAGCGTCCAACTTCGGCTCAGGTTGTGATCTCACAGTTTGTGAGTTCGAGCCCCACATCGGGCTCTGTGCTGATAGCTCAAAACCTGGTGCGAGCCTGCTATGGATTCTGTGCCTCCCTCTCTCTCTGCCCCTCCCTGGCTCGTGCTTTGTCTCTCTCTGTCTCTCAAAAATAAATAAACGTTAAAAAAATTTTTTTTAATTTAAAAAAAGGAACGAAGCACTGGTTCATGCCACAGCATGGGTGAAACCCCAGAACATTAGGTCACATAATATCTTGTTCCATTTGTAGGGGAAGATCCAGAATAGGCAAATCCAGAGAAACAAACAAACAAAAAATACATTCGTGGTTTTCAGGGGCTGGAGGGAGGGGGAATGGGGAGATACTACTTAAAGGGTACTGGCTTTCCTCTAGGGTTGGTAAAACTGTTTTGGAAGTAGACAGAGGTGGTGGTTACACAACATCGTGAATGTCCTGAGTGCCACCGGACAATACACTTTAAAGTGACTAATTTTACATTCTATGAATTTCATCTCAACAAGAAGAAACAAAACAACACAAGAAAGCCAAGGTGGGCCTGGGCCAGGGCAAGCATGTGGGAATGGAGGGGAATTAGGGAGAGGTCTGAGAAGTCACTCAGGAGAACTGGCCAGTTTCGTGGAGGTAACGGGGGAGAGATCCTGAAGTTTCCAGCCTGAGGGCCCAGATGAATAGTGCCACCATGTGCCAAGTGACTCAGATGACTAACCGAGTGACTCTTCATTTGTCTCTGCCACTTACCAGCTCTGGGTCCACGGGCAAGTTCGTGCACCTGTCTGCCTGGGCAACGGAAACAGAGGTGTTGTCGTGATGGCTAAATGAGGAACGTATCTGGAGCATAGCAGCTCAGTGCCTGGCACACAGGAGACCCTCAGTTAATACTTGTGAAATGTCTGAAGGATCACGTTTCTGTGTTTTCCACCATAAGATCATTCTATTCAGAGATGCCAAGAGCATAGTCGCTGTGCTTTCTGGAATTCTAAGACCCATGCGTACCTCATTAACCCTTGAGAAATTTGGTGGGTCCCCTTAGGGTTCTGAAGCAGCATGGTGGAGTCCTGTGGACACTTTGAACCGTGCTCATAGCAGTAGCTGACCCAGAGCCAGTGCTCAGGAATTGTTAGCTTTTGTTGTCGTCATTGCCGTGGCGGTGGTGGTGACAGTTGCAAAATGATGGCCCGAGTCTGCTTGTGACTGTTCTTGAACACAGGTCCAACTCTCAAACAATTTGTCTTGGGAGGAGATGGGACAGATGACAGGAGTCAGGGTTAGGTAGTTGGGCTATTTAATCACGAAGTTAATCAATTCATGAAAACAACCGTTAATTTCAGTGCGGTGAGGGGGCAAATGGCTTCAGTTTTCCAATTCGCCGTCCTTCCTAGCTAAACAAACAGCTGCTGATGGTAAGAATGTTAGATTATTGAATACTCAAACCAGATTCGTGAAATGTTGCAAAATGACCACTCCAATGTCGATCCATAAAAGCTTTACCATTATGGACAAAATGAATGAATCACTCCCCTGACATCGGTTCCAGGAACTTCCCATAATGATCTCATAACCCTGGTGTCAGCATTGCCCGGTGTTATCAGCCTTCGTGAAGTTAAGTCCATTACTGAAGTACGGAACCTGTCCCTGTGTAGGTGCATTGGGATTAGTTGAATTACAAAAAGCTAGAGGTGCCATTTAGAGGAAGAGCCCATTTCTAACACTTGCCTGTTTTAATGAGTCACCTTAATGCCTCTATGATTACTGAGTTGGTTGTCTTTCACAGAATTAGCTGTTCTCTAGCCTTGGGAGAATTTGATTAGAACATTCAGTTATTTGATCTGAAAAACAGTCTCGCTGTAGGTTAATATTCTTTGGATTGAATGCATTGAAAATGGGATTAAAATGAGAATTGTTGTACTCCAAAGCCTCAGGTGCCTTTTGGCAACCTCAGATAACTCTACATTTGGAGACTAGGTTTTATTAAAAAGATTGTGTACTCCCCCCAATCCATCCGATCCAGTCTTATGCTGGTCCACTAAGTCACTGGGATGTGTTCCTGTAAAATAGCTATACCGACACACAGAATAATAAGGCTCCGATGTTCGGGGATAAATGTGCAAGGTTTGGAAATGATTTGGGGCGCTCTTTTATTCTTCCTTCAGGAAAATGAGAACATTCCCACTAATCTAATCAGAAAACAACAGCATTTACAAAAGAAAAGTGATTTTCTTGTAATGTAAGGGATCCACTATAAACTATCACTGATTGTTGTTTGAATGGGTGCCACGTTGATGCATGTCCAGAGAAGCCGGCCAAGTGCTGACTAAATCAGCCAGGGCTGTGTCGATGCTTTTGGCCATCCCTGTAAAGTGCTTTTCTAACGGAGCAGATCGACCAAAGATTTGGGGTAACTTTTGCAGTTGCAAAGCCTGTTGTAAAAGAAGACCCAGTCTTCGTATTTCGATAAACACATCCTATTTCCCTCTCTAGCACAAGATTACACTCAAAAGCAAGTTGTGTTTGACTCAAAATGCTTCGGTACCGTTGTGAAGTTAGGCTCAGATTCAACCATTCGTATCTTTTTATCCCAGCGCCCACTTACCTGGCACCTAGTGGGACTGGTAAGTAGTCACTACATGAACCCACAGTATCTGTTTTGGTGGAGTGATGTTCCTTGCTTTTGGTATCCAAGTGCCTCTATACTCATCAATAGTGGCCCTCTGGATTATGGTACTCACTTGCTGTGCCCTTCTCTGAGGTGTTTACCATTTCAGAATTATCTGGTACCGTGCGAAACATCCAGGAACGTCAGCTCTCTCCCAGCCTTTAAAGGGCTGCTCTCAGTTTGGCCTTAAAACAAAAGAAGCTCATTACAGTCACGAACCCTATAGAGACACGACACAGTGATATATTTTGCCTTGGACTATTTGAAATTCAAGAGGAACTTTTGTTTTTCCTTTCAAGCCTTTGCAGTGGAATGTGTGAACAAGATCTTGTTTCTTTCTTTGGAGGAGTGAATGCCAGCCCCTCAGCTTCTCACTCCTTACCCATTCAGAAACTTGAGACCTGTTTCCTGAGATGTTGATGACCCGTAATCTAAAGAATACCGTAGACACTCAAGAAAAGTAAACACACAGGAAACCTTTTTTCCCTTCCCAGCATGAAGTTTTCTATTTTTCTTTCCTTTGGGTAGGGTATAACATGAGTAATTTACACAGCACTAGTCTCTAATGTAAAATTATAAAGTAATTTATATTTAGGAGCATTTTCTTTACTTATTGCATATTTATTGTGTAAGCAAAAGATTATTTGTGTCAATCCTATCCTGTGATCAGATCACAGGGTCTACCATGGCATTATTTATTGAATTAATTAAAAAATGACTTGATTTGGAAAAGATAGCATGACCCACTGAAGAGAAATTGTTGTCAAAGTTTCACAAGTCTTTATTTAGTTCATGATGAGGCATCTGCAGCTGTAAGCAATCATCTTACTCTGCCATCACTTCAGTTTCGTGGAAAACGAAGATGTTTACTTAGGGCTGTTAAAAGTTTGATTTTAATAGCATCTCCTGAGCAGCACAGGATATCGCTTATGGCTGACATCAGGGGGTAAAAAGGACAGTTATTCAAACTCGTTACTTAACGCTTTAGCTGTATGGATTTTTACGATGTGTTTTTCTTAGCACGTCAAGTGAGTCCTGCTTTACAGGGAAGGCATTGCTTTGACTCAGTATCCAAGTGCATACTTGTGGCTCATGTAAGATGTATTCGATTAGAGGACAACAGTGCAAGGACTGCCCACTCGAGGCCGCTTCGACTGTCCCCTCAGTCTTCCATTTTGTTTCCTGCTCCGTAAAATGCCAACAACAGCAAGAAGGGATAGTTAAAATTCCACCTGCCACGCAAGAAGAAAAATCTCTTCGGTAAGGTATCACATGCTCTCCAAAGAGGGATTCTCCTCACAGTATCTTCAGTTAGGTGTCTCTTGCTTTGTTGCACAGGTAAAACCAGGGTTTCCCAACCTCAGCATTATTGATGGACATTTGGGACCAATCTTTATTATTTTTTTTACTGAAATACAGTTGACATACAATGTTCTATTTATTTCAGGTGTATGACATAGTGATCCACAACTGTATACACAATGCTCACCACTTATGAAGGGCTGTCCTATGCTTTGTAGGGTGTTAAACAGCATCCCTGGTCTCTACCTACTAGATGCCAGTAGTGTCCCCTCCCCTTTGTGACATCCATAAATGTCTCCAGATGTTTCCAAATGTCCTGTGAGGTGCAAAGGCACTGCAGCTGAGAACCACTAATCTAGCAAGAGAAATATAGCTATTTGTTTTTTGAGGGAGAGAGAGAGAGCAAGGGGAGTAGAGGGGCAGAGAGAGAGAGAGAATCTTAAGCAGGCTCTGTGCTGAATGCGGAGCCCGATGCGAGGCTTGACCCCATGATGCTAGGATCCTGACCTGAGCTGAAATCGAGTCAGACAGACACTCAACTGACTGAGCCACCCTAGCGCCCCTAGCTTTTTTTTTTTTTTAAAAGAACTTTGATCTAGGATGCTTTCCTCTTTCAAATGAGGTTTCATTCAGATCATTATCATTTCAACAATAAGTGTCAAATAGTTACAGAAGCCAAAATTTAGGTTTGAGATGTTTATTTGTGTGGGAATGTGAATAACATAGTGACAGTATTTTCTGGACAAATAATTTATATGTACAGACGAACCAAGATTTCTTTCTGACTTGTGTGTTTAATTATGTGAAATGTCTTTTAGTGATATGATAATACGATTATATTTAGGGGCGAACGAATCATGTTCATGAGAAAATTATAAAAAGAAATGAGGAAGAAAGGAGCACTTTAGAAAAATATTATAGCTTTCATATTTTCCCCTTTATTAGTGAAGGAGGCATTTTGTCACCACTTGACTTGCTCAAAAAACAAAGCACATAGATACAAAAAGAATGCTTATCAGTAACTATTAAAATTAATTTTATTAATTTTTATTGAGCTATAATTGATATAAAACATATTAATTTCAAGTGTACAATGTAATGACCTGATATTTGTATACACTGAAAAATGATCACCACAATAAATCTAGTTAACATCCATCACCATACGTATGTCAATTATAGCTCAATAAAAATTATTCTTCAAAATGCACAGCATTTCTTGTCAACTTTGAGTCATTCCTCTTCATTGCCAGTGAATGGATTCTAATTTTAATAGTTATTGATAAGCATTTTGATCTCCAGATTGATTATCATTAAACAATGTCATCACATAATTTTAAATAAACCTAGCCAAGGATGTTTGCCTGTTTTCTTTATCTGGAATATTAATTTCTCAGGTTAAAAAACTGTAAGTAGAGTCAACAGCCTTTGGCTTGAACACACTTTCTCTTTGTTCATTTTACTAGCGAGTTCTGCTAAAACAAATTTTAAGGGCAAAAATCTCACTTAAGTGGTTATTGCAGTTAGGGATGTCTGTAATAATCTCACCAGGGAGGTTTTTTTCCCCTAGCTGATTACTGAGTAATTGATACGAACTATTAATATTTGCCTAAGATACATCCGATAACTAATATCAAAATCTTTAGAATCTCAGGATATACCATCCTCAGCGATATTACTCCAAGATTCTATTTAAACAGGGGAAACAGATTGTTTTCCTTCATGTGAAGTGTAACAATAAGCAACACGGTTCCCATACACTTTCCAATGCTAACACAATCTGTGCTTCGATTCTGAAGAGAGCATTATGCAAAACAGTGTTAACATTGTGATGTAAGCCCCAAATCACAAATTCTGGATGAGGATCCTTGGGGATTTTCATAAAATTATCAAAAGCATTTTAGTGCATTTCTTTACATGTTTCTTCCTAAGACACAGTCATTCCAGATTTGTCAATCTGTTGTGATTAAATATGAAAATTTGCGTACCACACGGGTAAAATTCACAAAATGAGTTCTGCATGAATATAAAATTTTGGAGAGTTTTGTAATATTTAAGACATCAGTTGATCAAAAACTTTATTTAAACGTGTGCTCTCAGTGCTTTTCACTGGGGGAATTTGGCACCCCCAGGACACATGCCAATGTCCGGAGACATTTTTGTTGTCACAATTGAGAGGGGATGGTTTGCTACTGGCATCTAGTGGGTGAAGACCAGGACGCTGCTAAACATCCTTAATGCACAGGACAGTCTGCTACAACAAAGAATGACCTGGCCTCAAATGTCAAGAATACCAAGGTTGAGACACGCTGTACTATAGATGATTCATGAAAATATTTTTCTTCATTTTCCAACAACTTCCTGAGATGTTCCTCAGACCTGGGACATTTTGCAACTTTAAAGCTGGCCTCAGTGTCTCGGTGGGCATGCCAACTGTCTTACTCATGTATGTCCCATCACAGTACAAAGAAAAGATAATCTCTTAATAGGTCCCTTATTTCCTTTACCAGAGCTGTCGTTTTAATTGCAATTCCTTCAGAAAGATTTCTCAGATACAAGGAGCTTTAATCCTTATGGTCCGTTTATGTTAATGATGGGCGTAAAAAGTTTTACTCCATTCCTGTGACAAATGTCTTTGCATTTCTGATGTTTTTAATAGGATTACATTTAATTTGAAAATGAGTCAATGTGTGTGTGTGTGTGTGTGTGTGTGTGTGTGTGTGTGTGTGTGTGTGCATGTGTAAGTTCTGGGAGCTAAGATTGAAGAACCAACAGATTTTTATTTTTATTTTATTAAAAATTTTTTTTTAATGTTTATTTATTTTTGAGACAGAGACAGAGCATGAGCGGGGAGAGTCAGAGAGAGAGGGAGACACAGAATCCGAAGCAGGCTCCAGGCTCTGAGCTGTCAGCACAGAGCCCGACACGGGGCTCAAACTCACAGACCCTGAGATCATGACCTGAGCCAAAGTCGGAGGCTCAACCGACTGAGCCACCCAGGCGCCCCAGAACCAACAGATTTTTAAAATGCATTGCTGTTTTCATTCATTCATTGTATTGAGAAGTTACTTGTGAGTAGCATTTATCTCATTATTTTTTACATATAAAATATTACATTTCTTTCGAAAGGATATTACTTTTGGAAAACGTTCGCGTTTCCTGTCTTTTCTACTGATTTTTTGCTTCAAAATACCATTTTGCAACTAAATTTGTGCCTACTCAAACAGTTTTTAAACAAATTGAAACCACAGGCCAATTGTTGCATCTGAATACTCTCAAGAACAGTCACATTTCTTCTACTGCAATGCTTCCAATAAACTCCACAGCACAATTTGTGACAAGTTATCCTTTTATATTGGATGTATCTTTAACAACAAAAAAGAAAAAGCCACCACTTACATGTGTCTACAGCTGTAGATGTTAAAATGCAGATTTTTTTTGTTACTATGGCCTAGGAGTTCTTCATTTTGTGATTTTTTAAAATGACAGCTTTATTTCGATGTTTTCTGACTACATCATTTATTCAGTGGCTATTTGCTGAAATACTTGCAATTAGGGGCATGTGGAATGTTTGATGGAACAAGGGGATCTTATATATAAGTTGGAATTTTTTCATAAAATCTGAGAGTGTGTGCATACGCATGTGCATCTATCTATCTATCTATCTATCTATCTATCTATCTATCTGTCAGAGAAAAGAGATATTTTCTCTGAACTGGCCAAAACACACTTCTTTTTCTCTATCAGGGCACAAGTTTTTTCCTATTCTCCCATCGTGAAAGACATTTGTGATGGGTTGCGGGTGGCCATAATTTATAATCCTTCTCAGTAGTGAAATTCGTCATTCTTGGGATTATTCCCTGTTCATCACACACATTAACTCCTTGCTCCAGTCTTTACTTTGACCTCATCTGTAAAAATATGCCTCCCTTTTCAGTGTCTGCATTTCACTTTCTGGACGAAAACAACCATTGTTTCTCAAGGATTTGAACAAATGGAATATGAAGTTTTTCCCAACTGCACCAGCACAGAGTGGCTTTTTTCTTTTCCCTCAATCTTGCAACTGTTTACCCACTAAAATTACCGATTACATTTCCTTGTGTACATGTCTTGTCTCCCACTAATTGGTACCCGCTGAGGTCTGAGACAGCACAGCCCACACTCTTTTAACTTGACCCTGAGGAGATGCAGGCCTAGCTTTTATTTAGGTTAAGGTTGGCAATCTGGGGAACTGTGTTCCCATCGCATGCTGCAGACATGAGCCAACGTAACCCTCACATCAAGCGCTGTCAAACTAACGCGAGGAAGCAGGCCACGGAGCTGTCTCTGAGAAGCTTTGTTCTTTGAACCACACCTCGAATATGGCTAACAGGGTTGACATCCAGCAAAGCGAAAATTGACTGGAAGTAATGTGGTTGGTTTGCTACTGCAGACAATGGCTCTGGACCTGAAAAGAAGAAGTTAAGAGAACAGCATCTGCTGTTCTGTGTGGTATTTTCTCGCAAGTGTTTAGAGAATTAGAAATTGCTTTGTCAAGAGCTTGTTTCCAAAAGCTGGGCCAATTTCAAAATGAAGCAGCCCTTGGGTCATCCCTGTCTCGTCTCACCATTTGGAAAATAAACCTGAATTGTTAAAATGTAAATACATTTGACGGCCGATGATAATGGAAATTAGAGTATGTGAAGGTAGCCATATGTTGCCTAAAATCCAGATTGGTGATGACACAGAGGTGACCATAGAGGTGCCCGTGTAGGTGGCGCTTCTCAAAGGGTAGTCTCCACCCCAGAAGTGTCTGCAGCACCTGGGAGCCTATCAGAAATGCAAATTGTGCACTGTGAGCTGAATCAGAAACTCGGGATGGGGGTGTGTGGTGGGGGGGGGGCAAATCTGTGTTTTACCAAGCCCTCCGGAGGATTCTGGTGCCTGTTCAAGTTTGAGAACCACTGACGTGTACATGGGTGGATGGATGTGCAGGGACGGTTATAATACGTGCATAGGTACAGACATAGGTATAGGTTGAAATACACATACGATTACCAACACAGATATAGATATGCATACAGATGTGTGGATATATATGTAAATATAGGTCTTTGGAGTTGCCATCACAGAGGTTTTGCAGGGGAGCAAATTATTTCATTGTACTAAGTGACTGGGTAAAGCCTTTCTTTTTTTTAAGTTTATTTATTTATTTTGAGAGAGAGAGAGCATGAACACAGGACGGGCAGAGAGAGAGGGAGAGAATCCTAAGCAGGCTCCCCACCGTCAGTGCAGAGCTCCACGTGGGGCTCGAATTCACGAACCTTGAGATCATGACCTGAGCTGAAATCAAGAGTAGGACGCTAAAGTGATCGAGCCCCCCAGGTGCCCCGGGGTCAACCTTTTCTTTTTCGAGGCAATGGCTCTGTGACTTAGAGAGAAAACCTGCATTTGTTGAATGTTTCTCCATGACGTTCCTGCAGCGTGTGCTCTATCGTGCCTGTCGTCCTGCGGTCTTCCCTTCCCTGTAAGACTGCTTGCTCTTCCCTTTACCCTCTTTGAGGTCGCTTTTTGTGTTTGGATCTACAAGTGAAGGGGAACAGAAGTTGGAAGCCAATAATATCACAAACGTTGGTCTGTATTTCAGGCTTCTTTTTGCTTGTGTCTGCCCTTTGCATTTTTGTTTTTGAGTGTGCATAACTTATTTCCAGTCAGCCATTCATACGAGGCACCATTTGTAGTGATGAACTAGAACAACTTAAAGATGTGATAAAAGGGAATTTTTTAAAGTTTATTTATTTTTGAGAGAGAGCGCGAGCACGAGCTGGGGCGGGGCAGAGAGAGATGGAGAGAGAGAATCAGAAGCAGGCTCCACACTGTCCACATGGAGCACGATGCGGGGCTCGAGCTCACGAACCGTGACACCATGACCTGAGCTGAAATCAAGAGTCTGCTGCTTAACCGGCTGTGCCACTCAGGTGCCCCGATAAAAGGACATTTTTTTTAAATTTTTTTTTCAACGTTTATTTATTTTTGGGACAGAGAGAGACAGAGCATGAATGGGGGAGGGGCAGAGAGAGAGGGAGACACAGAATCGGAAACAGGCTCCAGGCTCTGAGCCATCAGCCCAGAGCCCGACGCGGGGCTCGAACTCACGGACCGCGAGATCGTGACCTGGCTGAAGTCGGACGCTTAACCGACTGCGCCACCCAGGCGCCCCTAAAAGGACATTTTAAAATACATTGTAGTAGGTTTCAAAATAATATGGTACTATTTGGAAGGAAATTCTCAATATGCAAGACAACTATTTGGGAGAATATCCACTAAGACGTAATCAGTGATTGATTCTTGGATTATAGAGTATTTTACTGTTACTCATTTTGCTTATTTCTATAGTTCTGATGTTTTTGGTTATATGCTTGCATTGCTTTTATAGTAGGCAAAGATAATATTATAAATCAATATATACAAGGCGGTAAAAATGATAAGAGAAATGGATTACAATGTTATCTTCCTCCCGTCCCCATTACACCTTGAATTCAAGCATCTCTCAACTGTGCCAGCTCTATTTCCTCATCAGTTTTCACATTGGCAGAAAATGCTGCTAGATGGTGAAATTAGATGACAGTTCTTCCCACAGAAATGACAGGAAGTCCACTGCAAATAGGTAATTGATTTAGTCATTGAAACCATGTAGCATCTCCTATTAGGGAGAAGGGAATATTTGAGTGTATGTGGGACCTATGAACTGTGCTGGTGGGCCCCAGATCCCCTTGATGCTCCTTCATCCAGTGACTCTGTATCTTTTTCCTGTAATTCTCTTCACTTGATGTTCCTCTCAGCATCTCTAAGCTAGTATTGAGAGAACCTGGGGCAGTTGAGATAAATCCGATGATGTTTTAGGCCAGTGGTTCCCAGCTTGGGGTAACCTCCCACCACCACCACCACCAAGGGACACCTGGCAATGTCTGGAGACATTTTTGTTTGTCACAACTGAAGAGCTGTTCCTGGCATCTAGTGGGTAGAGGCCTGCGTCACTGCTAAACATCCTGCGGTGAACAGGACAGTCCCCCACAACAGTGAATGACCCAATCCAAAATGTCAGTAGTGCTGAGGTTGAGAAACCCTGGCATACAGGAAGAAAATGTTTTCTTTTCCTGCGTCTCTTGCTTACGTTCCAAGAAGCATTTTGCAGAAGCCTCAAGCCACCTTTCCCTCACGTGCCCTGGCTGTAAGGAAGGCCGACAGCTTTCAGTCTGGGCTCCAGGATCAGTCATGGGCAGGAGGGCTGATACCTCCAAGATTGGCTCAGCACGCCCCCAGATATTAAGAATCCTGTGAACTGCTAAAGAATAGACACATTCTCTACAGCGATTCAAGTTCTCACTGCGGGATTTGGGGAAGTTCTTCTGCACCTATATGTTTTTTCTGGGTCCTCTGCATTCATACCTTTGTAGAAAAAGATATGACAGGAAGTGGTTCATTGACAATCCAAAGCTTTTTTTCAAGGGGTTGTCTTCGCGGAGGAGAAGTGACTATTTTAGAGACGGTTTTACAAAGCCAGTCTCTATGCTGCGTCATTTAGCAATTTTGTTATTAATTGAGGTGAGAGATGATGTTAGCCTGGACTAGCGTGGAGCAGTGGAAATGATGAGAAGAGGTCAGATTCGGGCATGTTTTGAAGATAGAGCCAACAGGTTTTACTAATGGATTGGCCATGGAGTATGTTAGGGAGTTAAAGGGAATAGGGAGTCAAGGTTTCAGCCTGAGTCGCTGGAAGGACGAACTTGCCATTGACTTAGCTGGGGGAGACCAGAGAGGAGCAGGTTGGGAGGAAGTTGAAGAACTCAGACAATTCAGGGAAAAAACCAGCCACTTTTGTCATTTGAGCGAGCCAGGAAGCTCCTTCTGCCTTCAATTTTAATTTCCTTGGCACCGTCCACGTATAGCCTAAAACATAATCAAGTTATGGGCTAAAGCACCTACCTTATTACTCTTTTTATCTGGCCACATGGTTCATCCTTCCCCTCCAAGGTGGGAAATGTCTTCTTTCTTTCCCTGTGTGTATGCAGGCTATAAAAGATATTTAGCAGAGATGATTTATTTTACCAGAAAGGTTACTGATAACTTGCATTCATGGGCACTTAGTGAGCTGAAGATCAATTAATAGTGTATGTTTCTCCTCCAGGTGAAATGTTATCTTGGATTTCTCAGAATTAAACCACAGATTTAAAGAGCAGACACTGGATCTCTGTGGTATATTTTTCTAAAACAGTATATATAGTCTAGGTAGGCAAAATAGCTCTCAAATTTTATTTGCACAAGAATTTCCTGGAAAGTTTCTTAAAAATGCAGATTCCTGAGCCCCAGAAGGCCCCCTGTGGTCATTTTGGGACTGGACTCCATTACACATCATTGTCTGATTACAGGGCCCAAGAACCACAAGCTTTCCAGGAGCCCACACAAATGTCTGCAAGCTTAAAAGGAAGTTATTGGCTCCCAAGGTAATTATGCAAATGCTTACCTATATCTCTAAAACCATAGTATATATCAATTTCATCGTCAGTGACTCTTTTAAAATAATCTTATCACATGCGAAAGCAACTTACATGTTTTTCTCTTTTAGCGAGTGTTGCTGAAAGTGAACAATGATTACTTAAAATCACAGCCAAACAATAATTCTAGGAGTTACTCATTGCCAAGTCATGTCAAAATCAAAATGATAAAAATTCTTTAGAAAATAAATTGATAGGCCTCAAAAGGAAGTGTTTAACACAGAGTCCTGGGACTCTACTTTTTAAAAATATTTATTTACTTATTTTGGGGGGGGGTGGAGAATAAATGGAGGGAGGGGCAGAGAGAAAGAGAGAGAGACCCAGAATCCAAAGCAGGCTCCAGGCTCTGAGCTGTCAGCACAGAGCCCGACTCGGGGCTCGAACCCACAAACTGTGAGATCATGACCTGAGCCGAAGTCAGACACTCAACCGACTGAGCCCCCCAGGCGCCCCAACTCTACTTTTGATAAAACGCATCTTCAGGTGAATCTGGTTCTGATCCTGCAGTCACACTTAGAGAACGTAAGGTCTAGATGGTCGTTTCATATCGCCAGAGCGTTCTTGCCTGCACCCAATCATTTATCAGAGTTTCTCACCATCTACTCTGTGCAGGCATGATGCTGGGTGGGAGAACTATAGTGGTAAACAATGTTTATCATTGTGAAACTTCCAGGCAAGTGGGAGAGACAGTCAGTAGACAAATGGACAAGCACATGAAAGCAAATACAAGTTCAGATGATGCTGGGGAAAAAACCAACAGGGCGTTGACATCAAGAAGCCAGGGGACATCGACTGCAGACAGGGGAGGCCAGGGAAGGCTTTTCTGAGGGAGTGGGATTAAGGAATAAAGAAGGACTAGCCAGCCCTGGGTAGAGCATTTCAGGCACTGGGAACAGCATGGGTAAAACCGCCTACACTGGACCAAGCTTGCCTTGTCCAAGAGTGTCAGGAGAACGGGAGGAAAGCGAGAGGCAGAGAGGGGAGGGAGGAAGTCGGCCCAGACCCTTCGGGTCTGCATAGGGAATTCCTATGCAGATGGATTTTACTCTAAGGGCAATGGAAGCGAAGTGCCATCTCTGCTTGCTTGTTACTCGTCAAAGCTTGGGTGTGGCGTGGTGCTTTGTGCAGCGGCACTCAGCTCGGAGCCGGACCGCTGCGGTGTGAATTCCAGCTTGGCCTCTTAGAAGCAGAGTGACCTTGGGTCTGTTCCAACCTCACTTTGCTCAATTCCTCACCTGTAAAATGGAAGTAATAACACGACCTACCTCAGAAGGTAGTTTAGCATATCTAATAAATGCATGGTAAGTACCATATATGTCTTAGTAATGAAGAGTTGTGTTCAAGAAGATCATTCTGGATTCCCCCACGGACAATTAACTGGGTAAGGGCAAGAGCAGGCATGGTTGGATTGGTTAGGAGGCTGTCAACGTTTGTTCAGGAGAAATATGTTGGAAGCTGGAGGCGGGCTGATGAAAGCAGAGTTGGAGAGGAGGGTTCGGACTCCTGATTTATTTGGGGGGCAGAGATGACAGAACCTGGGGATGGATTAAATGTGGGACGTGAGGTGAAGGGAAGAATAAAGAAAAGCTATTTGGTCTCTGGCTCGACTAATTGGGTGCATAAAAATCATCGTCGTCAATCACCATCAATATCAGCAGCAGCAACATTTATCGAGCGGGCGTGCATGCCAGCCACTGAGATAAATGCTTTATCAACACCTCTTGAGATGTAGGAGGCTTAGGTACGAAGACATTTGCCAGAAGGGAAAGTCAAGAGTTCAGCGTTGAATAAGTGAAGTTTGAGATGACCCTGAGATACCAGATGGAAGGGTCAAAAAGGCAGCTGGATAGCCGACTCTATAAAACTCAGAGATGACTGGCTTGGAGATAATATTCACGAGTCATGAACTTTGCAACGGAATTCACCACAGTGTTCTTTTATGTAATGATTTGGGCTGTTACAATAATGTTTTATTACTTTTGGCCCAAGCCTTTTTTTGAGTTCAAGACCTGCTTCCTACCAACCTTTATGTCAATTGACTTTTCAGTCGATTCTCCGTAGCGTACAATAAAGTACTGCGTTGACATTTCTGACTCTGAAACAGAGCTCTACTGACTCAACTTGCCTAACCTGAAGTTTGCATTCCCGGTGACACATTTCGTGATTAAAATGCTAAGAAACTTTAGTTCAAGTTATGGTCTTGAAGTCAACAGAATTATATCAATTCGTATGGGTATAGAAAATCGTGTATTTACAGTGCTTCGATTGACATTTAAATTGACATTTGAACAGTTTTTCCAATCCCACACAGTTAGTGGCATAAGGTCTTGAGAAAGCATGAAACATTTGTTTATCAGCCTCATATTTCATCGGGCTTGCCAAACACAGTTCATTTTCCATAGAAATTCACAAACCTGAGCAGTGGCCAAATTGTCAGAGTCACTGAATGTAAGCCAGTGAGTAAAATTGTTAAACCCTTTGATTCCCCCCACTTTTTTCCCTTAAAAAGTAACATAGCGTGTGCCTCTGAGTTTTGTTATTTGACATCTATTACCCACAGCACCCAAATGTGTTTGAGAAAAAGCCTGTGTGGACATTGCAGCACAGAGTGAACACAGGCGGGGTCTTTTGGGAACATTCATTTGCAGCCTTGCTTATCCTCCAGTGGGAAGGACTACTCCTTCGTAGTTCCCTGGGCATCCTTCTGAGGGCAATGGTACCAACTCGTGAAAATGAATAATATAAGGAACTTTTAAGGATTAAAACATTTGAAGGCAAATCCGGAATAGGCAGAAATTACATGTTGGTCCGAAATGTGGTAAATTACGGACACCATGCATTAGAGTGACCCGGCATCACTGGCAAACCTTTCTCTTGAGACTTTAGTTCTAATAGAATGCACTGATTCGAGCAAAATCTTGAGCAGGGGGCAGGATGGAACCAGCTATCGCGGAGAAAATAATATTCATGGGAATTGGTCCACTGTGCCCCAAAATCGTTTGGAAAGTTAATGGATATGGAAGGATCCATAAACTTCCATGAGTTGAAGGATCACAATTAACTACTGAAGTTCAGCTATGAGAAAGTCACTGAGCTGTGAGGTCACTGTGCTCAAGTCACATGTAATCTGTTTGGGGAGGGCAGCCACGTGGGATACAAGGGCAACTGTAAGTTCAAAAGGACTCTCACAGATGGGAACCACGGGCATGTCGGGAAGGGAGTCACCACTCGGGAGTGAAGGTGTCGGCGAAAAGCAGGGCTGAACAAGAAGCTGGAGCAGGATCCTTGTCATCAGTGGCCTCGAAATGAAGTTGAGGAGAAGGGGCCTGATGTGCCAGGGGCCAGCATTTGTCACTCCCTGCTTGATGGAGGCCCTCTCTCACCATGGCCCTTGCCAAGCCGCATTGGTGAATCGACAGGAGTCATGGTGACTTCAGAAGAGCCCAGTGTAACTGGGGAAGGGCTGTGGCAAGGGAATAAGGGTTAGCATTTCATTTTTAATGTCGCAGTTTTGTTGAGATATAGTTCACATACCACACAGTTCACTCACTTTAAGTGTACAATTTAATGGTATATTCATAGAGTTGTACACCCGTCACCACAATGAATTTTAGAACAGTTTCATCACCCCCAAAAGAAAGCCTGCAATCCTTAGTCATCACTGCCCACACTCTTCCCGTCCCCCTCAACCCCTGGCAACCACTAACCTTTTGCCACTCTATGGATTTGCCACTCTATGGATTCTGGGCATTTCATATAAATGGAATCCTACAATATGTGGTCTTCTGTGACTGGTTTATTTCCACCTTTTGGCTATCGTGAATCGTGCTGCCGTGAACAGTTTTGTGCACCAGCTTTGTGTGAACGTGTATTTTCAGTTCTCTCGGGGATATGGCTGGGAGGGGAATTGTTGGATCATATGGTCAGATAGCTCTAGTTTTAATATTTTGGAAACCAACCAATCGTTTTACAAAGCATTTTACGTTGCCACCAGCAACACGTGAGAGTTCTAATTTCTCTGCCTCCTGGCCAACAGTTCTTTTTACCTATCCTAGTGAGTGTGATCTGGTATCTTCTTGTGGTTTTGATCTGCATTCCCCTGATGGCTGATGATGTCGAGAATCTTTTCATATGCCGATTGGCCGTTTGTGTATGATCTTCAGAGAAATGGCTGTTCAGAGCCTTTGCCCACTTTTAAATCAGGTTATTTGTCTTTTTATTATTGGCTTGTAAGAGTCCTTTATATATCTGGACACATACAAGTCCCCTATGACATATGTGAGTGAGTGAGCATTTCATTCAAATGATTGGTTCCCTCCGACATCCCTGTTGTATCTCTACCGTTGACTATAAACTGGCATATGTCTATGTAAGCATTTACCTCCACGTTGTAGCTTCCAGATTCTTCCCCCTGCAAGTGCGTGGTGCCTCTCTGCCTTGTGTGCTGAAGGAGACCTTTCGGAGCTGAGAGCTCCCCAGGGTGTCTGACTCAGAGGATCACGGTGACCCCAGGTCTTCTCCCTCCCAGGGCCTCTAGCTGTGCATTCCAGCCGGGGAGCCTGCCTGCCCGACTCCGGCTCTTTGAGCGGTGGCCCTGTCTCCAGCCTCCTTCTCTGTTCCCACACCGGACAGGGGCTCTGCGTGGAGAGGATGGGGGGGTCAGTTCTGCCTGGAGCTGCTGCTACTGCTGAGGTGTAAGGGCCCTGGGGAGGTGAGAAGATGCATGCGCTTCGGGCTCTGTGCCTGGAGCCTCCTGCTTCAAGTGAGGCAGATGCGAAAGACGTCATGGGGCTGATAATCCTGGAGCGGCGCTGGGGGAAGGTGGCCACAAGCAAGAAAGAGTGAGAGAGGCAATAGCTTTGGAGGGATTCTCTCTGCTTGTTCCAGCTCTCAAGTCTCTTTCAGCTTCAAAGTTCAGACGGTTCAAATGACACTTACGATGTCTCTGACTGTTGCTTTAGGAGAAGGTTCGGAGCCTCTGAGCCAGGATGACTGGAATGTTACCTATGATTGCCAAGACACTCGTATTTTTATTGCAAGCTTAGAACAGATCTCAGTAAGGACCCGTCATTTCTTCTGCGCCTTCCCTTTGGGCTGTCGTTTTCAGTATTGTTAAATTGACGCACTTTGACTTTAATGATGCACCCCGACTTACGCTGTTATTCAGCAGGTCTCAGTGGTCTCCTGTGCAGTGCTTTTGAGCCCCTCTCTGTCTCTGGTTTAGTGGGTACCGTATAATGACAGACATTTGGGACAAGGGCAAACGTTGTCCTTTTCCTCACTAGGACAAAGGAGCCAGATTCTACGACATTGACAAGCAACACAGGTACTCATGTGAAACCACAAAACGTGGGGTGACTCTTCCCTTGTGGCCGCTGCATGAGGCAAAGGCAGATGATTGGTGCAGAAAATCGGAAAGCCTTGGATTTGCTGCTTGTGGTCTCTGGTGCAAATCTTAGATTTTTACGCTTCCAGTTTTTTATGATTTCACAGAAAGAACCTCAGAATCCATCTTTTCTTCTTATTAACTTGGAATAGTGCCACAGTAACAGTAACTAGAAAATCAGTCAACTCAGGTTGTAGCGATCGTAGGTTCCTCGACACCTATCACCGTTCCTCGGGAACATTTGTGTTTTGTTTGTGGGAAAATGAGCCACAAATGCAGTAAATCCCCCTTTATTTTCCAACTGTCTTTGTAAATCCTGCCGACAGGAACTGCACACTCAGGCGGTAAGTACCTTCAAACTCCACCGCTGTCTTGGAAAAGAAATCGATTTTGAATCACTCTGTGGTGCCTGTCTTCAGGTTCAGAAAAAGGTCATTTGTGGAAACCAGGTGGAGCCCAAGTTCCGCATCCAGGGCGAAAATGGGATTTTTGTAAGCCTTCCGAGCCTGCATTCGGTACTGTGCGCACCTGTACAAATTTGCAAACATGTCCTTCTCTAGTGGGAACCCTGCGGGAGGAGCAGTTTGGACTGTCACCTTGATAGCTCACATTTGTGGAAGCTGCAATGCCGGGAGCTAGTGAGGTATTTGAATCTTTTCATTCATGATTTGTTTTGACAGAGAAAGTGAGTGGGGGAGGAGCAGAGAGAGAGAGAGGGAAGGAGAGAATCCCAAGCATCCTCCATGCTGTCAGCACAGAACCCGATGTGGGGCTCGATCCCCCGAAACCGTGAGATCCTGACCTGAGTCAAAATCAAGAGTCAGGCGCTGGACCGACTGAGCCCCCCAGGCGCCCCTGAACCTTTTCATCTATTTGAATCTGGTCGTGGAGTGGTAGGTAGAGGGAGTATGCCAGCCAATTAGCTCTGGGTCAGTGTCCTGCTGGAGATATATCCGCAGCCTTTCTATTCTGGTCAGTGTCCGTGAACTTCAGAATGTCACTTGAGACGGACGCTCCGTAGGTGCTGAGTATGGGTTTAGTGGGCTACTTGGGAAAGGAGGTACTGGAGGGCCGAGGCCTGCCTGTTTTAACGAGACCTGGTCGGTTCCCACTGTAGCCTGCTCTGAACGAGTCAGTGAGAAAGCACCTTGCGGTTCCTGTGAGAACCAGACTTGCATTTATTTGTTTTCAGTCCATCTTCTGGAACCAAGGAAGGAGTGAGGGCCATTCCTGCTCAGGTGCACACCGCAGCTGGGACGGTCGCCAGGGCAGTGCCGTCCTGGTGTGTTGATACCTCCCCATATTTACAGAGGCCTCCTACCGGTCTGTAGTGGTTTACCACAGCGGCAGAGAAGTTATCAGCCTGGGGCTTCTTTACTTTCTTTACAATTAGCTCCTAAGTGCATCCTGGGGAGGTCAAATGGGTAGGAGAAATTCGGTGACCAAGGAGACAAGCTTCATGAGTCCCATCGAGCTGAATTCGTATTTACTGTTAGAAAGAGATAGAGATTATTTTAGTTAGGATCCTAGAGGCGGATGGCAAATTAGTTTACCTTTCAAATTGCATTCATCAAAAAGGGGGCAGGGTGTGTGTGTGTTTTAAGAAGTGCATTTCTTTTTAAAGTTGAAAGTTTAGACAACTCCTCATCTGTAAATTGGGGACAGAGACAGCTTTTCCTCTGTAGGTTGTGAGACTTAAGTGAGCTAATATATGTCATGCGCTTAGAACAATGCCTGGAATATAATAAGAGCCCAGTAAATGTTCAATGTTACTATTATCTTTAGTTTTATATTACAGTATGGCAGCTTTTTGATGCTAATAATGGTTCCTTGAGCAGATATGAAGCACACTTACCGGTTTCTACGTGTTTTTCCAAATTCTCCTCAAGGAGGTTACAGGCTAGTGGGGAGACCAAAGTAGAAACAAGTAGTTGCTTGAAATAGAAGCGTGCCCAGCATATCCTGGGAAAGCTCGAGGCCCGAGCACTCCAGCCCATGTGGACCAGTAAAAGAAGGTCTCCAAAGGAGCAGGCATTGAACTGATGCTCATTTATGGCCGTTCTCCTGCTGTGTGGCATATGGGGGCCGGACGGACACTTAGAGGAGCATCTTGGGTTTGGTACTTGGGCAGATAGATAGGATGTCTCGTGTCCTGAATCCATCAAATATAGTAGGTTGCCCAAAGTCTGCACTCAAGAAAACTGTGTTTTCTCTACACTCTCCATAGCTGTCAGAAGCTTTTGGGCAATAATTTGGTAAGAAAAACTCGATTATATTCATCACTGAATACATGGGCGGTGATGGTTCTGAGAATCGCGAGCATTATGGCATCTGAAATCCCTGCCCACTTAGTTCTCATTATTCTGCCAAATTCAAGCAAATCCCAAAACAGGACTCTTCCCAGACAAACTAAATGAGTTCTAATTCAGCAGTTATACCAATGGTCTGGTTATTTTTCTCCTCTTTATTACAGAGGCAACACAATGACGGTTAAGCAACCTCCCGAGAAACAACGAACGCACTCACTTTTAAATAACTTCTGAAGAAATAAAGAACTATTTTAATTTCTGCAGAATGGTTTTGATTTAGAGACACCAGCTCCCTTAATCCTGGGGCAGCTATCTCTTCCTCTTGCAAATTTTCTTTAACATCTTGGTCACCCCCCAAGCTGTTTGGATTTTGCTGATGTAGTTTGTGTAAGAAGTGAAAAGCCTACTGTAGGAGGTCCTACATCAAGTTTATTAACCTTAAGATTTGACCTCTAGGTTTTTCTTCCTCAATTATGTTTTAAATATTTTTATGTATTTATTTTTTTGAGAGAGAGAGAGAGAGAGAGAGAGAGAGAGAGAGAGAGAGAGAGAATGAGTGGGGGAGGGGCAGAGAGAGAGGAGGAGAGAAAGAATCCCAAGCAGGCTCCGAGCTATCAGTGCAGAGCCCGATGCAGGGCTTGATCTCACAAACCGTGAGATCATGACCTGAGCCGAAATTAAGAGTCTGACACTTAACTAACTGAGCCACCCAGGTGCCCCATCTTTCTCAATTATGTTTTAAAACTGCACACAGACTTGGGGCACCTGGGGGGCTCAGTCAGTTAAGCATCTGACTTTGGCTCAGGTCATGATCTCGCTGTTTGTGAGTTCAAGCCCCACGTCGAGCTCTACACTGACAGCTCGGAGCCTGGAGCCTGCTTTGGATTCTGTGTCTCCCTCTCTCTCTGCCCCTCCCCTGCTCATGCTCTGTCTCTGTCTCTCTCTCAAAAATAAATAGACATCAAAAAAGTTTTTTAAATGCACTCAGACTTCCACATTTGTTCATTGTTTCTGTATGTTAAGTTCTGAACACACAGTGTGATTCAATATTGGCCTTGTTTTCTAGAGTAGGGTTCCCAACTTCAGTGGTGTTGACTTTCAAGGCTGGATCATTCTTTGTTGTGGGGCCTGTCCTGTGCATTGTGGGATGATTAGCAGCACCTCTGGTCTCCACCCACTAGATACCAATAGTACCACTTCAACTCTCATTCCCACCCACCCCCTACCCCCGCCATTGTGACTCCAGACATTGCCCAGTGCCCTCTAGTGGGCACAGCTGCCTTGGTCGAGAACACTGCTCTAGAGAAAAAGAGTTGGGTAAAGAAAGCCCTAAGGTGGAATTAGCTGAACTGTGACCAATGCCAGAGCAACAAGGGAAGAGTTGGAATTGGAATTCACTAGATGCGGCAACCTGGCCTTCCAAAGAAGGTGAAAAGAAGACATTCAGAGGGAGAAGGTCTAACGCTCTGGCCTCCAATGAGCCTTATGCAACCCATGACTCCCTCCTGGTGGTTTTGCTCTCATATTACCTAAGGTCATAGGGTGACCTTAGGTGTGGCAAAGAACAGCCTCTGGTGATTTTGGGTAGGAGGCAGGGATCGTGTAGAGTAGCAGTCAGTAAGGGAGGTGTTCAGCTGCTTGTATGTCAGAGATGGCATATTGGTAAATGACGGATGTGTTCAACTTTGGAGTTTGGCATAGAAAGCTTCTGTGTTTGGTCCAAAATCTACATCATCTCCAATTCCAACTGTGTTGTGTTCCTTTTGGGGGATCTGGAGAACCCGGAGAAGGCTCCCTTTCTGGATATAAGTACCATAGCCAACATTTATTGAGCTTGAGGCTCGTCGACGTGAAAGGACTCAGAGATAGACACTACATTTTATAGATGAGGAAACTGAGGTACAGAGAAGCTAAAGAAACTTGTCCACATTCCCATAGGAGATAGGCAAAGTTCGTGATTGTGAACCTAAGACAGTCTGGTTGTGGAACCCGCAAAGCCCACCACCATACTGGGAAGCCATCTTTTCCCTTGTGTGTACATTTGACTTGCCTGGGAGCCCCCACATTCCACAGATTTGAAGCATGGAAAATTTTTTTTTGGAGAGGACGACAAGATTTGGCTATTTTGAGGCAATTTTTCACATTGTTTAAAATTTTTTTATTACTTATCAAAAGAAAGTAAATACTGGAACCTAGGCTATTTTTCGTTGACCACAGGGCAGTGTTGTTTGTAAGGGAGCTTCATTGATCTTGGTTATTTTTTTAATAGATTATTCAGATGTGATTTATCAAGGCAAATGTTTTGGGACCCAAATGACCATTCCTTTCTTCTCAACCTCTTCACTTCTCACCACTCCCAGCCCAATCTTATTCCTCAAGTATTATTTATCTTCTAGAAGAGTCAGGTGTTTTAGATGAGGCCAAGATGAATTCTTCCCAGCAAGGAAGTATTTTTGGATAACTAAATGTCAGCCAACGATCCCTGCTGATAAGGCTCTAGACCAGTCAGGGCAAAAGGAATTATAAGCCAAATCACGAAACAATAAGTAAAAACTCCAATTAACAAGAATTTCACAACAAACATAGGCTGATGACTGTTTTATTAAAGCAATATGGAACACAACTAGAGATCACTATGTTCTGGAAACGTGGGAAATGGGTTGAAATTATTTTTCTCTTGTGATCCCCATGTTAAGCTCCTCACAGTCATATCTCTTTGGGATGTTTTCCTAATTAATACAGTTGTTAGCTATTTTGTCTTCTTTTTAAAGTCTTGGCCTTCAATTCAATCTTGTTATTTTCAGCAATTGTTTACTGATAAGAGGCAAAGTTCAGATTTATGGGAAAAGTCAGTGTTTTCATTTTATGTGGAGTTGGGAGAGGAGGTTGTCAACTTGACCCTGCTTGTAAATAAGAAACTTGATCTTTTTTCTTGATAGAGTCTTATATTGGAAGACATATAATGTGCCTTCGTGATGATAATTGATACAATAGCCATATAGTCTCTAAATGATTAGAATGGGAAGAACTTTCTCAAATAGTGTGTGTCTTCACACGTGTCCTTTTACTGCCGGTAAACTTAGTGGGCGGTATGCATGTGTGTGTGTGCATGTGTGTGCATGTGCGTGTGTGTGCATGTGTGTGTGCACCCATTTGTCCTATGTTGCTGTTGCTTTGAACCACAGAACAGAAAAGAATGTAAATATTTTCTGATGTTTCCAGGCAGTCAGCCACCCTTAGGGACGGACAAAAGTTTGTGTTTTTTTTTTCTTACTTTTATCTTTCCATCAGCTTCAACTTTGGCCTATTCCCAGTGAAGCCCCAGGTCAAGGGCAGCCCCAGCCTTCTACCTCCATCGTGGATATGGCTGGTAGCGGTCTGAAAATGAAGGGCTATTTCTTTGGAACTAAAATAGTTTTTCTTACGAGTAGAAAAAATAATCTAGTTGAACTCGGAATTCATCTGTTTTAAAAGAAAACTGGAGGGGAGAGCGTTGTGGTCTGTGCGATTTGACCTGAGGAAGAGAATGGCACTTCTGCAGTTCTTAAAAAATTGCCATACGTGATCACGATTCCTGGAATCCTGGGGAAATGACTTGTTATGGATAGTTGGGATGTTCAGTTTTAAGCAGCAAGTCTGTTTTGTCTCATCTTTTGTTTAAAATCTTTGAATTAATACGACTTGTTCTTCCACCTCAGGAAATAGTGTATAGAACAGCGCTGTCTAATAAAACTCTCGGTGGTGATGGGAATGTTCTGTGTCCCTGCTGTCCAGTATGGTAGCCACTGGCCCCACGTGGCCTTTTAGCCCTTAAAATATGTCTAGCGTGACTGGGGAACCGAAAGGTAAGTTTTAGTTACTTTTAATTATTTTAAATTGGAATAGCCACGTGGGGATACATACTGAACAGGGCAAATATAGAGTATAATTAGCACTTAGTGTATGTCTCTGATTTCAAATATTCCATGGTATTATTATCCTACAAAATGTGAATTTTGAGCTGTTCCCTGTCTCTGACAAAGTGAAGATTACTTCCGGGTAACCCTCTCAACCTCTATCTTCAGTGCAGGCCATCAAGATAGGTGGTTCTGGAAATAAATACAGCCTGAAAATTAGTTTGTTAGGTTGCATTTTCCTTTGCCCTTTCTAGTGTGTGAGCTGTGAGCATTTTCTGGTTAATTGGAGTTGTTATTAATTGAGGTTGAGCTCTTCAGATGATCCAGACCTGATGTCATTAAGCACAAAAAAGTCCATTATAGCCAGTTGAAGCCCAAAAGTGAAATGAGATAATTGATGAGTTTTCAGTCAGAATAGTTCAGGCATTATTTGAATCAAAAGGAGACCCATTAACGTGAAAAGTCACTGCAAGAACCTACCTCCTTAAGGGTTTAGGGCTTAGATATTGTTTGACCTTTGACCTGCCTGCTCTTTGAACCCAGTTAACCTTTGGCGGGATTTCAGCAGGAGCTACTTTGATGGTCATTTTTCTGGGTTTTTTTCTGTCTTCATCCTATAATGCTCATCTCTTTTCTGTTGTTTGGTCTTGTTGTTCATTTTCGGGTTTTTGGGGGGTTTTTTTGGTTGTTGTTGGTCGTTTCCTGCTAAAGCCCCTAGTTCCTTTCCCTTTGCCCTTCTTTGGTCAAAATATTTCTCTGAAAAATCAAGTACACGTGAAGTCATTTCTACTTGGAATTTACCTGAAGGGGACCCACCAAGATCCAAAGGTCACATCAAAGGGAACTGAAGGAAGGAGATGTGTCTGGATTGAAGCAGAAGAAAAGGAGAAAAAATTTTAAATAATTTAATGTGATTCTGATTACAGAAGCAACTTATGTTTATCGTGGGAAAAATCGCATCTTTGTACACACATCTGCATCCCCTTCCTGGTTTTTGTCTATGCATATTTACGTGTATACGTTTAAATTACCTCTGTGTTATGGTCGTGTGTAATATGCACATGTGATAGATGATCTTGGTCCTGAATTTTAGTTTATAACATTTGCTCCACCACTAAAGTTTCTTCTAAGGCATACTTTTTTCCATTATTCCTTCAGCTAGATGTAAGAAAATTTAAGTGAGGTACACTTTCTCATGGTATAAATAATGTTGTAATCAACATCTTTGCACGTATCTTTTCATGCATTTTGATGACTCTCTTAGGTAATTCCTAGACGTGTATTCACAGTGCATATTGAAGTCCTCACCAACAAAGAGTGAATGAGTGGAGAGCAGATTTCAGATTTCTTAGTGACATGGGAGTGGTTCCGGTGAGATAAGAGTTTGCTTGAGGTGGTTTCCTCGACTTCATCGGACTCTTCAGCTCGATCTCAAAGACAGAGCACAGCTTTGTAGATAGTCTACTTTTGCTTTTTTCCTGATGTGAGAATTCTTTGGGTGTAAGTTTGGGTTTATTAGTGCATTTATGGTTAGGACTGCTATTTGTTTCAGACTGTACTTTTGAGTCTTGGTCATTAGTATCTTGTGAATTTCTTCCATATTTTACTCAAATACATACAACGTTGGGCAGCTGACAAAGCCCGAGTCTTAATGCATTAGAAAGGCTCTGTTTCCTTCAGTTTACCTCAGCTATGTTACACTATGTGGTGACAGCCACATACATCTACGTGTCAGAATTTTGTCAGTTGCAGCCATCTGCCACAGTTGGGGAGTCAGGAAATTAAATAGTCTCAAAGTGATCGTGGAACTTTGAGAGTAACAATCCTGAGGCCAATGTACTTCATTTTGTTATGGAGAATATGTATACAAAGTAAGCTACATATTAAAAGCTGTATATATACGTTAACAAAAAGAAGTGGTAACTGAGAGCGGAAAGGAACTGTTACAATGAGAGGGCAATTTAAAACAGGCATAAGAGGGGCGCCTGGGTGGCGCAGTCAGGCATAAGAGCTTTATGATCTCTAAAATGCCAAAGGCAACACACCTCACTGATGGGTGTTCATAAGTCTCATTCTAGCCCATCAGGGAAATGCTATGTTGTGGTTAATATACATTGTTTAGTGCGGTGGAATAATGTCCATTGTGGCCTACCGTGAAAATGATGACATTAAAACACATGTTTGGGATTGAACTGAATACCCAAGTTTCTATATCTCATAAAATTAACTTATGCAGTACATCTCATTCCATAGTGAATAGTCTTCAGAGTCCAAAGCTTGACTTTTTCCCTGTAATTCAAAATGTGATTTGAATATGTGTGTAGGTATGTGTGTCATTTGACTTATTATAAAAGGAGAATTATTTTGTCAATGACTTTTCCAGAGAATCCTCTTATATCCGAAGAATTGAAAGCAACTCCAATCTGACTCCAAGGTTTGTGTTTTTTCCACATAGTCTCCAAGTAACATCATCCTTTACACCCTTAAAATGTTTCTCAGTAGAAATAAATGTAACGCCAATATGTTCATGAACCGTGAAAGACAAGGAGTGCAGAGAGGCATAGATTTTGGAGACTATACCAGGATATATATCTCTATCTATCTATTGGATTTTTTTTTTCAGGAAAATCATTGACAAAATAATTCTTAGTTCTGGACATATAAGCTTTACATTATTGGAAGAGAGTTTGCTGGCATGATATAAATGATGGGGCTTCTGATATTGATGTCATGACCCACTAATCATTTGTGACCCACAGTTGAAAAACACTAGCATGGAAAGAGAGTGTGTCATCCATCTAGATGATTCCAGGGCTGGTTAATTCAGGGACACAATGATGCCACCAAAGACTTAAGGGCTCTACATCTTTCCACTTACCCCTTCTGGTCATAATATGGCACAGTTCCAGGCATCGTATCCTCAAACAAGTAGATCCAAGGACAGAAGACCACGTGTGTGTGTGTGTGTGTGTGTGTGTGTGTGTGTGTGTGTGTGTTTAATTGGAAAGTAATCTTTTTCCCCAGAAGTTCTTCCTCTCCTAGAAGACTTTCCTTCTGGCCCCATTCGTTGTTCAGGTTCCATCACAACCCATTCCTAAACCGGTCACTAGCAAAAGGAATAGATGCCATATTTGGTATTGTTGGATATGGTATGTTATTGTAATTAATGCCATAATTGGCATGGAGGAGTGAACACTCATTCCCTGAGCCAGGGTACGGCCTCATCTGTCCTGAGTTTGTGAAAGGCCAGATGCTGGGTATAATTCCAGCTTTGCCAACAAGGAATGAGGGGTGAGGAAAGCTGTTGTGCAGCTAGCTGAGGAAGTCTGCCATTTTTGCCAGGGCATTTTGCCTATAATTCTGTCATGGTGTCAGTGCTGCTCGGCCTCCTCTAATCGGTATTTCTGAGCTTCTTTTATCCCTTTGGTATGTTCTGGGTTCCTTAAGGATGAGAACTTACTGTTTTTACCAGGGTCTGGAATTGTGCCTTATCCTAAAGGGTGATAAATAAATATTTACTATGTTGATTGGAATTCGCTCATGAGAATTGATGAAAAGTTTTCTTAATTTTTTATGGGATCTAAATTCTTTTAAGTCAAGTTTTTTGTTGTTGTTGTTTAAATATCAAGACCCTCCCAGTAAAGTTATGTTTATTCATTCCAGAGAATGATTAAGGAGCCTTGATCATAAAGGTACTGGAATAAAGTTACTGTGGGTGCTGTGTAATGTAAACCCTAAAAAGATTGTATGAGTCCATTTTATGCATCTGTTAACATTTTGAAGACTATACAGTACAGTTTATCATCTTAAAAATTATTAAGTGAAAGGAATGACTTGTATACAAAATCACCGCGATTCTCTATTTGAAGCTCCATTTAATACAAGTTTTCTTAGGAAAACTAATTACCCCAATAATTTAAAATTCAGTACATTATTGTACATATCATATAATTTCATTAAAAAAAATCTTTTTCCATAGAATGAGATCAAAAGATCAGACTTTGGTTACTAATGTGGTGTGAAGTATAAAGTCAGTGTTGCAAGTCTTATATCTGTTCTGTAATATAAACGTTTCTCAAGAGCTTATTTTTTTCAATTTGAAGAATTCTTCGTATAAACTTACTTTCATCTGGTTCAGGTTCAGTGACTATACATGTTCATAATTTTTCACTTTATCTACTGTTCTAACTACTGTATGAACATCTGGGTTTTTTTTTTTTTAATGTTTTGAGATTGTATAAATTCTCTCTAAAAGGGAAAACAGTCCTCATCTGCCTGCAGAATGGTCAACTTTGCACGTGTAAATGAGCAGTTCCCACCTTATTCAAGAGTAGCCATTTATGATAAGTTCCCTGAGGTGACACGAAATTTGACGCGTAATTCAGCACAAACATATGGATGATTTTTAAACCATTTTATTGTTTGCTAGTGGTACTGATTTTTAGTTACAGCTTTTACTAAGCGAAGTGATGGCAGGCGAAACTCGTTTTCTTGTGTCATTCTGAAAGTATCTGAAGTGTTTCCTTCAGTTCTCTTCCCATTTTCTGACCTCTTAATCCTGAAAAATAACAACAAAAGGAAGAATCAAAACAATTTACAAATATTCCTAGCGAGTGTCACTTACATCACATGTGTGGCTTCAGTTCTGCCAAAGCAATGTATAACCATTTAAGTTGAATTCGGTAGTATTCAAAGTTTCTTTGTTATCTCCTTGTCATTAGGTAGGAGGTATCCAGAATGGACGACCTTGCCTTCAGGACACCTACAGCTATTAATTAATAATAAAATAACAGCAGCTACCCTTTACTGAATTCTTCCTGCACGCCAGGCTCTGAGCTCATCACTTGATTTTATTTTCTGTAAAACAACCCTAAGAAGCTACCAATATTTATACTCTGATTTTACACAGGAGTTTTAAAGAGTTCAGACTACCTGCCCAAAGTCACCTTTCCATAAATAGCTCTGCCAAGATGCGAACACATTATAAAGTTCATGGCTTTAATCATTAATAAAGAGATAAATAAATGCATTTTCTATACAGAGGGAGCATTACCTTAGGCTAGTAATCAACTATAGGCACCAAATTATTTGGGATACAATTTCAAATATTCTGTCCCATACTCGCCATAGATATGCTCATAATTGTGAAGACACATATGTCAGATAGTATAACTTCTTGTTGGGAAACTGTGGTAGTTGTACTTGGACAGGGGCTTGAAATATCTGAGTTAGTCACTTTGTCTTATTTTCAAAAAGGGAAAACACCCATGAATTTGAAATAACTTGTACAATATTGTTTCCTCTTTGGAAGCAGAGCCAGAACTGGAACCTGGGTATGCTAGCTCCCCATCCGGGTCATTTCCATCTCACCCCTCGCTGCTTCTCAGGAGAAAATCCTCAGTAGCATTTATAACATGGAATCACATTTGCATGCATACATGCAGTAGAATTATATAATCTCATATACACAGAATAAGGGTTTGGGAATAGGGATATGAGTCACTTATTTTATTGGCTATTTCCCACTCATTTGGAAGAGTTTTCTGTAATGCAATTAATTTTGTGCTGAATTGTGAAAACTTCTTGCTAAAAGATTAACCTATAGAACCCAGCCCTGAAAAGGAATCTGATAGACTATCTAGCTTCCTCTAAGTTAGATTAAAAACCGCTCTAGACGGGTAATCTTCCTTTAAAGAGATTCAAAGGGTCCTCAAAGAGATTTCCCACCCACCTTTTGTAGCCTGTTCAATTATTTGCATCCTACCCACTCTCAAAACTTACCCCCCCTTTTTTTTTATCTTCAGTGCAAATCTAGCCTATTCTTGCTAGTTAAACCCTTGAAATATAAGAAAAACTGATATTCCCTTATACTGCTATCCTTAAAATTAATGGGTTTCAGTAATACATATTCTAGAAGTTCAAAATAATCATAGAACTTAAACCCACCATAAAAACTATGCCTCATAGATAAACTTGTTTATAATATAAAGTTACAACACACGCTCAGACTAATAGAGTCATTGACCTGTAGCTACTGAAACTCTAGATCGCGGTTTGTTTGAGAACTTAGAACTCTGGGGGCCAATTTTGCTTTACAACATTTTCACAGATGTTGTCGTGGCTTCAAGGGATACTCACCACTTCTTCCCGCTTGGTCTTGTCTGTTGCTGGCCAAGCTTCCAGAGGCAGGTCAGGAAGCATGGGGGGCAGGGGCTGTATGGGGAACATCGGAGGCAGAGGTGGCTGTGGCGGCAGGGGCTGGATGGGGTGCACGGGTGGCTGGGGCTGGATGGGCTGGTGAGGCTGCGGCTGGACGGGCTGGGGCTGGAAGGGCTGCTGGGCAGGCAGAGGGAGGTTTGGCTGGTGGTGTTGGGTTGGAGTCATGGAGTGTTGGCCAGGAACTGGCATCATTGGTTGCTGGGGGACCACGGGCTGCTGAGCTGGCACCATGGGGATGTGGTGATGAGGCTGCAGGGCGTGATTCGGGGGGTTCTGCTGGGACAGCACGGGAATGATTTGGTGGTGCAGCCATCCACCCATGGGTTCGTAACCATAGGAAGGGTACTGGTGAGAAACAAAGAGTCAGGTTTACCATTGGCTCCATTGACTTCCAACTGGAGAAGTAGTCATGTTGTCTTTGTCATTATGACTATGAATATTTATGCATTTTTCCTGTGCAAGAATTTCTAACTGTGTACACAGATATGACCTTCTACAAACTGGATTTTCCATTAGTGTCTGTATGTGGCATAGATATGTTATTTCACTTAAAAGGGAATTGAAACACATGCTTAATATTTTAAGGGAATAAAGACCAAAAAATGTACGTACCGGATGCCTTATCATGTTCTGGTACCACTTCAGAGGAGTGAGCACCTTAAGAAAAAGAGACATTAGAATACATGTGCTTTAGTTTAGTTACATGAAATGCACTCACTGATGCTGCAGTCCTGTCAATATCGATAGCCTGAAAGTGTGAGTTCTACAGATCAAAGAATAAGGTAAACATTTGTCAGGTGCTTCCTATGTGTTATGCACTGCATTACATCCATCACACACATTTTTCATGTTTTCTCACATACTCCGAGGCAAGTATCATCACACTCACTTTTACGGACAAGGTCATGGGGAGTTAAAGAAGTTTATGAGCTTGACTGAGGTCACAAAAGTAGTAATTCTGTTCAGTTCCCCAGCTCCTGCTCTTCTTTGCCAGAGCAAAACAAAACAAAAAAATTAATGTGATATAACGTGAGTCGTGTCTTTTGTTGATCTGATGTCACAATGCAAAAATAAAGGAGGTGGAAGAACTGTCCCTCATCCTAGAAACACAGATTTTCTGGTCAAATATATCAACCTCTTAAGGTTTAACAGAATACGTTGCCTCAAATTCTTCTCAGTAACACTTTTCCTCAGGTTACATGTGAGTAAACAGATTCACAGATTGTCGTCTGAGCCTACCAAAGAAGTAGGAGTTTCATTCCTTTTTCAACAGTATATACTTGGCTACAACCTCAGTTCTGGGGACTCCTTCACATAGTAGTAGTACAGCATTTGATATCAATACAACAAACACATTATTGACCTTGCTCAAATTATACTTGACAGAACACCTTTTATATTGCATAACCATTTTGCTCCTCAACCATACTTTGAAGTGTGGGTATTATACTTATTTCCCTTCTCCAGATGAGGAAACCAAAGTTTTAAAGAGAGAAAATGATTTGCCACAGGTCACATGATTAGAATGGGGTTGAGGAGAGCCTCAAACCTGATTTCCAGAAATCTCATGCTTTCCATTGCTCTGCAGAATGTCTCATAGACCACTTGGTCACTGACCATTGATCTTTCAGCAAAGACAAACAAAGGAGACACATAGAGTGTGAACATCTTAGAATTAGGAGTTTCTAGCTGGAAAGGATCTTAAAAAACAGCTGACTCCCCCAACTTTTACAGGCTGAACAGCTTTGCTGTTCACTTTCTGCCCTACCATGCAGCCCCACCCCGAGTGGTAGTTCCTGATGGATAATTTTGTAGCCATATAAGGAGGAGAAACTGAGTCAGAGAGGCCGAGCAGGAGTGTGCTGGGGGCAATGCGGGCTTCAGGCAACCCATCAGGGCTTAAACCAGGAAGCTGGTAATGGGAACTGAAAAAGCGGGACTGAGAAACATCTTGAACAAAGAATCAACACGCTACTCTTTACAGAGCCCAGGGCATTGTTAAGTCAAACAATGGTCAAAATTAGTAAAGAGAAAAATTACCTCATAGCTGAAGTTGATATAACCAGGGTGCCCAGGATGAGGTGGTAGCTTTTATAGAGGGGAAAGGAGAAGAAAAAGAAAGAGGGAGAGGGAGAGAAGGGGGGAAGAAAGAGAGAGGGAGAGAGAGAGAGGAAGAGATTAAGTCAATATGCAATTGTTCACATTAAGGGAGACTGAAGCTACTTAAAAAAAAAAATCTACATGGTGCAGAATATATTTGAGGTCTACTTTTAGTCTGAACATGTACGCTGTGTAGGAGAGGAGCCCTCTTATTTTAAAGACGTCCAGAACAACTAAATGACTTTCCCAAGACCCAGAAGCAAAAACCAGACACATTTATCCTCCAGTGATCTTTGACACCCTCCCCCATCCATGTTGTCGACTAATCCTACTCTATCCCATCCACCATTTTATGTCTTAATGCAACTCGCTCCATGTTGGAAAGAGAGATGTGTTTCTCCTACACAATTCTGAAATACCGACGAGAACTGTTTCCCAAACCTTCCCTTATAGATCAGGAGGTGGAGAAGTGCTTAAGTATCCCAGAGATTCCTCACAATTGGTGTGCAAAGCACAGCGACAACAACTAAGGAAACAACTGCCTGTGAATTATTGATGAACATGAGGAGAGGGGGAGGTAAGGTGGAAACATTACAAATCCCATGGAAAGTGAGAGAGTTGATTTCGACTGCTTCTTTTTATTATTCTGTCCCAGTTTTTTATGGAAGAAAAAATGGAAAGTTCAAAATAAAAATCAGCCTGAATAATGATCTAAACCAGGACTGGCTGGCCTGTCAAAAGTGGAGGCCGTGTGACTGATGACCGCATTGTACAATTCTGGTTGGCCCTGGAGTGGGGGAGAGGGAGAGGAGACAGGATCATGCAGAACATCTCCCTCAGACATCGAGCTAATTAAGGCTCTATTAGTTTTGAATGCTCGTATTTTAGAAGGTTTATTTGCTCTCATCTGAGTGTGAACTACTTTTCGTTCCTGTGCTTTCTTGATATAAGCAAGCCCTCAGGGAATAGGGGTGCTGACTTGAGGAGTGGAAAAAGGGCTCAATTTGTAATGCAGGGGCCCCTCAGGGGACTAGAAATTGCCACAATGCAGGATTTTAGGAAGGCAGAGCACAGAATCTTGGTCTTGTGGGTGAGAGAGGAAGAGAGGAGGCAGATACGCAAGCTTGGCTGGCTTCTGGTTGTATCAACTCTTCCTTATGCCACCGAAAAGCAGTTGGGTCCTGCTTTGCCTGATAGTGATCTAAGCTCTCTGACCTGATGTGCTTATGTCTAAAGAGAATGGGTCAGACGTCCTGGTCCTTGGTACCTTTGAATGTAAACTATATCCACATGCATTGGGCAGAGGTAGGATTCTGGACAACCACACGGAAGCACCCATGTACTTAGCAGGTGCACCCAAAGGGATGCGACCTCTGACAGCAGGGAGAGGGTTCAAGAAAGAAATTCCTCACACAGAAATCTTACCCTCTGAAGGATAATAGCAGTGGAGTTTGGAGGGCAGGAAGAGAGCTGGACACTTGTGAGAAAGTGGGTTTTAGAGAAAACTGGCTTTTTTGTAGTATTTGGCTAAGGCTGATTAAGCATTTTCTCTGGAGGCCTTTCAAGGGTTCCTTCCAAAAGTTTCCTCCATCTAGAGATGGGCGATGATATTTACAAGCTAATTGTTTCCACAGAATCTCCTGAGGTGCTTGTTAAAATGCAGAGTCCTGGGCACCACCCCCACTCCAGCTGTACTGAATCAGAATCTTGGGTGGAGACATCTGAATATTTTTTTTTTATAACAAGCTCTTCAAAGTGTTTCTGAAACACAGAGACATTTGAGGACATCTGATCTTGCACTGTCTTGAGCCCTAAAGTTTACCAACTGTGGGGCAGATTTTTATTTCCAAGCTTGTGAAATTGGATATTGACTTATGCAGGGGTGTTTTACTCACGGGCATAGCAAAGGCTGCTCCCAGGAGGCAGGCAAACAAAATCCAGGTCCCCATTTCTTGCTGGCCCTGAAATATAAGTTCACAGCTAAATCTCTTCGCAAATATGGACACAATTAATGCTCCATAAAACCCACATAAGCCATATTAGTCTGTCGCTAGTAAAGAGGATGGGACCATCCTTTGTGAGGTTACTTCATTCACATGTGATTTCCAGTTTTCAGCTCATTTCATTGCTTCTGGAATGACGAGAGTGACAAGGATGCTTCTCACTTAGGTTGAGAGAAGAACAAATTGTAGAGATGTCAATCTATCACTCCACGATTTGGTTGCTGCTCTCCTATACCTGTGTAGCCTGTGGATTCATAGCAGCTAAACGTAGCATATGATTAACGATCATAAAGAATAGAGTTGGCTCTAAAAGCTGAGGAGATCTTCCAGGTGCACAGTATTGGATACTTTCAGAACCAGGACGCACAAAAAAGGTTTTTTTTGTACGGTGCACCTGAGCATTGCTGCTGTTAAAAACAAAGACTAAAAAAAAAAAAGTTAAAAAAAAAAAAAACAAAAACCAAAGACTAATTGTCTGCGAAAGGCCTTAAGGAATTTACCAAAATAGAGTAAGGAAGGAGTGGAGTGAAGTTCCAGGTGTTTCAACTGGTAGGCCTTCAGGCAAGACCCTCAGGTGGCATCTCTGAGCTCCAGATCGGGAACAAAAGATGTGGTTGAATGGAAGGGAGAGGACAGTGCTAATATTGTGCGATCATGCCATGACTTTTGAATGACTTCCGCTTCAAAGAGTCCATGTTTAGTCAATGACATCTTCTTTTTGTTTGGCACTGTACCGTAATTATACACTTTATGACCCTTGGGACATGAAGCGGAACAGGCCATCCTAAAATACGCACACTGCTTTGTGGTACAAATTATTGACTATGAAAACTGTCAGAAGCAAGGTCTTGAATTTTGCAAAGAAAGTGAGCCTCCTGTGTAATAATGCCGGCTGTAAAAAGTGCGCTGACGCGTTCTACCTCCTAAATCTGTTTTTTTAAAGTTTGAATTAATGAGGAAAAAAAACCCACATTTAGTTGGTGGTTCTATTTGATGTAATTAAACAAGATGGCTTTTAAAGTCGTAGATAGATCACAGCCTGTGAAAAAGCATTTTTATCTTAATTGGCAAGTAATGAAAATAAATATTCTACTGTGAAATTTGGCCCCCAAAAGTGCTTTGGGATTCTGGAAGTAAAACTTAGTGAAATACAGACAGACACGCTGCTGCATTAGAGAGTAAAATAATCCATCTAAGTAATCAGAGTCTAATTTAATTATGGTCCGACTGAAGAAGTAACTGAATATGACAGCATAAAATATTAGAAATGCAGAATAGGTTTGCATCTTTTCGTACATGAAATGCAGTAAAGGAAATGAATACAACAGAAAGGATACCAAATTATGAATAAAATCCACATACCTTTGAATATGTGTATTCAGAGGAGGTTTCTGTCTGAAACTCAGGGATGCTTGATCCTTTAGATTTCTTCCAACTGAGAGCTCAATTTATATCATTCACAGCATCTAGAACAACCAATCAGATTTCTGAAGGAAAATGTGTTGAGTATACCTAAAAAACCCTGTATCATGAAGTTTTAAAAACTGTGATCAAACAGAAGGCTGCATGTTGTGATTAGTGCATTTAGAGTCTTTCATTATGGGCAATAATAGGTTTAACTGGCAAAAAATTTCATCGGGTTGTTTGTAAGTCAGCAAATAAGTTGACTGCACATGCTGATATATTCAAAGTTACGTTCAAGAAGAGCTATGTCATTGTCTGTTCCCTGGTTCTGGCAAACGTAACATTGTTCTTTACCCAAAAAGCTAGATAGTTGAGTCTCTATAGGGTAATCAACATGTCCCCTAGGGTTCATCATCCCTTTCAGATCAGGATAAGTTGATTAAAACCCCCATTCTGGTAAAACCCCAAAGCTCTCCCCAGTATTTCTCTGAGGGATTCTAAGTTCGGGATCCCCACTGCTCTATTTTCTACTTCCATTGAATGCATTTTCTCTGTTGCCTGTGCCCATTCCTCTATCACCACTCCGGTGTCCACTGAAAGAGGGGACAAAGTTACTTCTCCTTGGCCCCATCCTACAACCCACCTGCCCCCCAAGGAACCATGACCTCAAGATGATCACAGTAGCAGACTTTTCCTGATGATCCGAAGGACGAGGCGAGAAACGTCACGCACCAGACTGCACACTTAAGCATCGTGTGTGGGACATGGCTCTGGTGCCCCCCTCCCACATAACAATCTCGCAGGATGATGGTCCTTTGTGCCCACGTCCTTCTGGCCCGATCCCACTTTCTCTTACAAGCAATTCCAAATTCCTCTTTCTTTTTCAGAGCCTCTTGACTTCCCCTTTAGGTGCCATTGTTCCCATGTTCTCAGCAGCCTCTCCTTTGCCTAAACAACAAAAACCGAAGCCCTTCTGCCTCTGAGAGGATCTATGATCTAGCTATTAATTTCATATGTCTTTTACCCTTCTACCTTAGTAAAGCACATGGATTTTTGTCTTTTACTCTAGGATCCGATCAGTTAAAAAGCAAATCTGCAACTGGTGATAAGAGGTAGCTGATGAGTTGTCTATCAACATTAGATCAGTAAAGGAAATGCTGAGTATATACCCAGACACCATTGGCAGTATAGCCAGATCTCTTTTACTACTTTAGTCATATTTTTAAAGTTTGTACATGTGCGTATGTTTTTATAAACATGCTCCGCATTGGCTGAATTAAATTCAAGGAGAAAATACCCACGAAAGGCAATGTAGTACTATTAAGAACTAGATCTTAGACTTACGTGGGTACTGACCCCAGCTTCACCAAGGGTTGAGGGACCACTGACAAGAGGTTTAGCCTATTCGAGCCTCAGTTTCCTCATCAGTGAAATGGGGATAATTATAGAATCTACCTACAAGGGTTAGTTGAAAACTAAATGAGAAGCATCTCTGGGGGAAATGGAAAGTTATCATCCTCCCCAACCCCATCACTTGGCGTGCAATAAATGTTTAAAACGTGCTAATAAATAAGATTCTAAGTTGATCTTTACAGATGAATTAGTAGGGAATGAATAACCACGGTGAAGAAAGGTAGCTCTTTCAATCAGGGTTTCAATCGGGGAGAGAGACAGAGGGAGAGACAGAGAGAGATTGCAAAGAAGGAAGTGGAAGATTGTAACAGGAGAAAGGTATGAATGAAAGGCAATATAGAATATAGTCCTAAAAGCCATTTGTGTCCAGGTTTGCGTTTACTTGTGAATATGTTTGCTGATGAATTCTATAAGAGGATTGGCATCCGCTTACTTAGAAGAGGAAGAGGTTGGGGGCAGGGGGTTGTGCAGCAAGGTGGTAAGGGAAAGGAGGAGGGAGAGGAAGGGTAATGTAGAATCACATTGCGTTCTTTTTCAATCTTTTGTTTTCTAGTTTATTTAATTACGTATATTGGTATCTGAAAGGATTCAGGACATGTTTTTCCTGCAAATTTGTGGTTAATCTCTATTAATAGGGCCATTGGCGAGCTATTAGCGGTCTTGTAGTTTTAGCAAGTTTATCTCATTCCTTTCTGTCATGTTTCAAAAATGAGGGACTCATATTTGTTGACAAGGATCAACAGAAAGATCCCCCATTGTGGCATTAATTTCTCTGGTCCACTGCATAGTGAGTTATAGCAATTCACTATGGACAGTTGTTCAGGCTTTGATGGCAAATACAATAGAAATTATGTGGTTCTTTCTGTTTATTTTCTCCCACTGCACATTCTGAGTCATAGGGTATTAAAATATGGATCTCTCTGCTTGAAATTTCTTCCACTAATTTAGGTCCCACAAATGCAGTTTAAAAGTTAATGTTTGGGGGGAAAAAACAAAATTTCAATTAAAATTTTTTCTATAAGCAATTATTTCAATAAGTTGAGTTTGTCAAAAAAGAAAACAGAATTTACTAGATTGACTGCTTATTTTGTTATGTAGAGGCTATAACATTTCCAAAGCATTTGTGTTCTTGTTTTCCTTGCACTTTGATATCAAATATTGTCTTCTCTTTTAAAAAAAAATCACTATTTTAAACAATGGATCATAAGCATAAACTATTTTTTTCTATGGCGTCATCTCTGGAACAGCTATAACAAGATGACTCCAGAATGTGTCTTCATTCACTTATTCACTCATTCCAGCTCTCCTCCAAAATGATGAGTGAATATACACCCTTATGAATTATAGGTTCTCATTCCTTTTTTAAATTTTTTAAATGTTTATTTACTTCTGAGAGACAGAGAGACAGACTGCGAGTTAGGGGGCAGGCAGAGAGAGAGGGAGACACAGAATCTGAAGCAGGCTCCAGGCTCTGAGCCGTCGGCACAGAGCCCGATGCGGGGCTCGAACTCACGAACTGTGAGCTCATGACCTGAGCCGAAGTGGGACGTTTCGCTGACTGAGCCACCCAGGCTCCCCTATAGGTTCTCATTCTTGCTTAGTGGAAAGGAGGAACATCCAAGAAAGGGTTATACAAAAATCACATCTGGGACATCTTCTGGTCCAGAAGCAGCTGCCCTAAATCCTTCCTGAGACCTGTAGGATTAAGCAGGGCCACAAAACAGGCAACTCATGTGGAAGGACCTCAGGCTGGGGGGCCGTCTACTCTTTTTGGCGCAAATCAAAACCCAGATGATTTCTGCCTGCCACCGGTCAGAGATGGGAAAGCACGCGTTAATCCCAGGCAGCAAGAATCTGACGCACCACTATTATGCCTCCTCATTTTGGCCCAACTGAATATGTTTAATGAAGAAAGACCATGGTAGTCAAGAGCTCCAGCAGTCTTGAGCTCTGAGAGGAAGCATATTTTAAATGTCTTCACCTCCTGCAATGTCTGGCTAAATCGTATGCACTCAACAACAACAACAACAACAACAGCTTTTATAGTTATTCTTCCCTTGTCTTACAACTCATCACATTTTGCTCTTCCCATGTTGCTTATGCTAACGACTTCTCCCCTTCTAACTTGCTGCTCCTAATTCATGGTGTGCTGGGAAGATCTTATGTCCGAGCTTGTTAGAACTCTGTGTGGACTGCAAGTAAAGAGATGCTCCGAGTGGTGTTGGCTGCCGGGAGGATGTTCTGTTTTGTTTGGGGGTTTTAACGAACTTCCTGGTTTTTAGTGGGCATTGAGGTATGTGGGTGCTCTTTGGAGAAGTCGGGTAGTAGGAGGTCCCGAAGCCTTTTTGAATCTATCTGAGCTCAACTCTTAAATCTCCTTTTAAAGCAGGTCCCAGATTGTCCAGTATTCTGGAATAATTTCACGAGTGAGTATTCTGAAGTAACTGGAGCCCAAGTCGACTTTTAAACGTTTCTTCTGTTGATATTCACTTGTGAGAAAATATTGTTCTCTAGGCTGGTTTTTTTGCTGGAGTGTAGTCGTACCTTCTTCAGAACTCAGGTACACCACCACTAAGTGATTCCAGTAGACACAGTGACTTCCCTTTGCAACCCTGGGAAGTCAGATATTGTGTCTTATACTTCCCTGGGAGCTCTTTGTTACCTAGAAAAGTCTCTTTTACGAGCTAGGTGCTAGATGGATGTGTTGATCAATTGAAGAAGGTGTAGAGTTCTTCATGACACTATGAAAATATAAAAAAAAAGTACTTAACCTACGTGGATTCTCCATAGACAAAGAAGCCCAGATTGCTTTTTTTTTTTTTAATTTTATTTTCGAGTAATCTCTACACCCAACATGAGCTCGAACTCATGACCCTAAGATCAAGAGTTGCGTACTCTACTAACTGAGCCAGCCAGGTGCCCTTGATTTCTTGATTCATTGATTTTGATAGGCCTTTTAAACAGCTAAGATGGATAACTCAGCATTGCTGTCAATGCTTCCTATAGACTTTCCTGCAAATGGACTTTAATAAGAACTTAAAAAGGGAGATACTGTAAAAGGTTTAGAATCCGTTATCCTAGCCCCCTTATTATATTTGGCTGTGATCTGTTAGTTCAAACTGGAGTACACTATAAGCAAATATACTATGATAGATCTGCTTGATCTTTTCTTACTTGTCACTGAGTTCGTTTGCTTAATATAATAAAGTCATTATTATTATTATTAAGCTTCTAGAATGACTTCAGCCGAAGGAGCAATTTGAAAAGAATAACAACAAAATACCCTCTCTGGCTCACATTCATATACTTTATTGATTGCAACCCACTAGTACCTATTCCAGAATGCCCTGGAATTCGCTGTGTTTTTTGCCTGGTTGTTTGAAGCTATGAAAAAAAAAAAAAGAGGGATCTTCTACTGGCTAACAGCATTTAATAAGTGTGTAGACTTGGGACAGGGAGCATAAGATAAGAAATAACAGAGGTAAGGAACCAGAAAGCAAAAGGGCTCAGGTCATGGTCTCACTGTTCGAGCCCCATGTCAGCATCCGTGCTGACAGCCCAGAGCCTGCTTGGGATTCTCTTTCCCGTTCTCTCTCTCTCTATATATATATATATATCCCTCCCCTTCTGCTCGCTCACTCTCAAAATAAACGAATAAATAAACTTAAAAAAATTTAAGAAGAAGAGGGAAATGCATTGGGGAGGGTAATTCAAAGTGGTGATCAAAGTTGGTGACAGGCTTAGCAAGCCACAGGTGTCCTGAAAAGAAAAGGTGACACTTATAAATGAAGCAGTAGGAAATAAAACAGCTACACAGGAAAGGGACATGGCCCTTGGTCACAAGCTCTGAACATAACTCTCACAGGCCAAAATTATGATATGACTTCAGCAGCCACTATCAAGCACTTAGTATATGCCTAATGCAGTCATCGGCCTTGGAGTACAAATGTGAATAGGACAGTGGTCCAGTTCTCAAACTACTCACGGCCTCTGGAATTCTCCAGAGAATTCTGGGAGTGGGTGTTGGAACAAACCATCCGTCTTGGCTTCAGGAAACTAACACATTCTGTGCTTGCGTGTCCGAGGATGAGAAAGGGGTGACGGGGGAGCAGAGGGAGAATAGTGACACCAAAAGGTATTAATTGTAATAAGACCACTTCAGTCTTTCAGCCTGTAGTCCTCCACTTTCTGCTTTCGCAGTGATTGTGTGTTCACCGATACACACACACTGAGTCATCGGGGGAAGAGTTAATTATAGGCAGTGCCTGCTGTTTTCACGATGAACTAACATTGAGAACAAAATGTCTACCAACAGGGGGCTGCTCAAATCAACGATGGTACATGTAATAGTCCGAGGGAGGGTGTTAGTCTGTATTTGTTGACATAGAAAATTGTTTGTGACATGTAGTTAAGTGAAAAAAATATTCCGAGTTCGCTTTCTCTAAAACAATTCTTTCTCCTCCTCTTCCTTCTTTTCCCTCCCTCCCTCCCTCCCTCCCTCCCTCTCTTCCTTTTTCTCCATTTGAGGAGATCGTCACCAAAATATTAACAATGCTTATCTAAGAGTCTCATTTCTGAAAGTCTGTGGGAAGCCAAGATTTTATTTTATTTATTCTAAATAATCCATGAGTACAAAGAATGCAAGGGAGACACAAGAGGTTTGGGGTATAATTTCTCATTTGTGCTCAGTAAGAGTGATGAGTGACAGGGCTCTGTTTCCCATAGGCCCTGGGTTTATATAATATTCATTCCCGGAGGGAAAAAACAAAAAGCCGAACATAAACTCAAAGACAAAAACATGACTTTTTAAAGCGACAGGGCCCCTTTTAGATTAGTAGTAGAAAATAGCCTAATAATATAAGCATGCACCGAAAGGGCTCATACCGCTTGTAATTTGAAAGATATGTAAACATTTGCTAAATATCTGGTGGGTTATAATTAACTGGTAACTGTCGGGAGCGAAAACATTACATCTGTGTTAACAGAGATAACACGGTAACGTAAAAACAAGCATTTTGATTTCTGCCTATTGGGCAAAGTACACCAGAGTAAGTTGCATTTACCTACCGGGGTTCAGCATACGCAAGCACAGACTGGTGTTTTCTGAACGAAAGCAACATGCGAAGGTGGAGAGAACTTTTCTTTGGGAGGACAGCCTAGCTCAAAATTGTGGGCGGGTCACTGGCCCGTGACGCCTGACCTCAGCCAGTGTTCCTGACTCTTTGGCACACTTACCTTACTGCCCGGAAAATGGGACAACATCAGTAAGGGGAGAAAGGAGCAAATTTTTTTTAATTATTTTTTTTAACGTTCATTTATTTTTGAGAGAGACAGAGACAGAATGCGGGTGGGGTAGGGGCCGAGAGAGGGAGACACAGAATCCGAAGCAGGCTCCAGGCTCCGAGCTGACGGTCAGCACAGAGCCCGATCGATGCAGGGCTCGAACCCACGACCTGAGCCAAAGTCGGACTTGCAGCCGACTGAGCCACCCAGGCGCCCCAGAAAGGAGCAAATTTAATGCAGCATAGGAAATAAGTCACCGCCTAAAAGGTTGGAAATGATCGTTCTCACATATGTGCTCTGCAGAGTTTCCCCTATTGTTCTTGGACAGAACATTCTTATATTGTTACACTTTAGTGGCATACTTTTCATCTCCGTCTCTTAAGGAACTGCCCACAGGGATATAAATACAAAATGTCAGAATATGATTCTTATGCGATCCGCCCATTCAACAGGAAACAAGAGATAGATATGTGGTGGGACCTAAGTATCAGCGATGTGTTGTCACATTTATTGTTTTAGCTCCTGGCCCCTCGAACACGGACAGAGCCCTGAGCAGCTGTCCAGCAAGCATCTTCTTCCTCACATCCCTAACTTATGTCAAGATCCAGTGATAGCATAGCCTGTTTAAGAAAAAAAAAAAAATCGCATCATGAGTGGTATGTCTGCTTGGGATACTAACTAGATTTGAAGCTGACATAATTCAGCGGAATGAAATAAATCAGGAAGAAGACCAGAAATTAATTTAATTCTACTCACATACATTTTATTACAGGCAATTTTTACTTGAAATGAAATTAAACAGATGCACTAGTCTGTCACAGAAATCTGTGGAGTAAGTGCAAGTCTGTTCTAATTGTAGACAACATCTCCCCCAGGATAATGCTAACATAGTTTTACAAAAATAGTAACAAAATCTCCATTTTTTTTTTTGGTCTTACCTAGTGCATCATCTGTATCATCATCATGCTCTCAGGAGAATCATAGTCACGTGCTAAGTTTATTCTCAATAGCATTTCACACATCTCTAGAATTTTTAAAGCATTAGTATAAAGTATTTATTGAGTATCTGTAACATCCAAGGTGTAGGACACATATAAATATATGGCATGGTATCCATCTGATGGAATAGTATTCAGCCATAAAAAGGAATGAAGTGTTGGGGCACCTGGGTGGCTCAGTCGATTAAGCCTCTGACTCTTGATATGGGCTCAGGTCATGATCTCACAGTCCGTGGGTTCGAGCCCCATGTCAGGCTCTGTGCTGACAGCTCAGAGCCTGGAGCCTGCTTCGGATTCTGTATCTCCCTTTCTCTGCCCCTTCCCCCCCACCTCAAATATAAATAAATGCTAAAAAAAAAAGAAATTATTAAAAGATCTATGAAAAGAATTTTAATCATTTTATTGATACAGAATTTACATATCATAAAGGTCCCACTTAGAATGTACAATTGAGTGAGTTTTAATACATTTTCTGTATCTTTGCAAAGTTTGCAACCTTCCCCATAGTCTAATTCCAGAACATTTTCATCACCTGAAAAGAAATCCCATGCTCCGTAGCAGTCTCTTCGTGTTTCCCTTTCCCCAAGCCCTAGACCACCACAGTCTAGTCTCTGTCTCTGTGGATTCGCCTCTTCTGGACACTTTGTGAAAATGGGATCATAGAACACGTGGCTGGAAAGTGGAGCTCTGAGAACCTGTGCTGGAGGGTTTCTCAACGTTAGCACTCTTGGCATTTGGGGCTAGATAATTCTTTTTTATTATTATTTTTTTTTTTAACATTTGTTTATTTTTGAGAGAAAGAGAGAGAGAGAGAGAGAGAGAGAGAGAGAGAGAGAGAGAGAGAACGAGTGGGGTAAGGGCAGAGAGAGGGAGACAGAATCCGAAGCAGGCTCCAGGCTCCGAGCTGTCAGCACAGAGCCCGACGCGGGGCTGGAACTCAGGAACTGTGAGATCGTGACCCGAGCCAAAGTTGGATGGCGAACCGACTGAGCCACCCAGGCGCCCCTGGGGCTAGATAATTCTTTATTGTGGTGGGGCTGTCCTGTGCACTGTAGGGTGTTGAACAGCCTCCCTGGGCTCCACCCACTAGATGCCCATAGCACCTCCTCCCCAAGTCGTGACAGCCAGTAGTGTCTCCAGACATAGCCACATGTTCCCTAAGGGAGAAGGGGAACAAAATTGCTCCCAGTGGAGGACCACAGACCCACAGTTACCAGAGAATTGAACTGGGTGTAGAGGTACAGGAAGTGGAGTCGGTACCTGGACCCAGCATGCAGTTGTGGAAAGACCGGTGTTTCAGGGTCCTTATAGGTCCAACCATTGAGCCCTAAGTTCTAAAATTCTGTCATTCCTTTTAGAAATGGTAAAGAGGGGCGCCTGGGTGGCTCAGTTAGTTAAGCATCTGACTCTTGATTTTGGCTCGGGTCATGATCTCACGATCCATGAGTTCGAGCCCCACGTCGGGCTCTGCGTTGGCAGTGTGCAGCCTGCTTAGGAATCTCTCTCTCCCTCTCTCTCTACCCCTCCCCTGCTTGTGTGCTCTCTCTCTCTCAAAATAAATAAATAAACATTAAAAGTTTTTAAGAAAAGAAAATGATAATGGGTCGAATAGGGAAAGCAGCACAATAGTTATTTGGATGAAATTATTGTTCAAAAAATATCCAGTGGGGAAAAAATCACCCATTTTTCAGATTATTTAAAAAGCATTGAAATGATTATGAAAAAAATAAAAGTAAATGGAATATGCCAGTGGTCTTCTTCATTATAAAGGGTTGGAACCATGCGTGCTGCTAATAATTGAAAAAGTATACAATTTAAATTTTGCATGGTCTATGTTAGAACCGTAAAGGTGTATTAATGGTTCCCAAGGAGTTTTGTTTAACTCAGTGCTAAAATTGACCCCTTGAGCAAGCAAAAAGAAGCATGAGATTTGATTTATACTGTGGCTAATGAAAACAAGTGGGCAATCATAGTTTAGTCATATCTTATTAATCTAACATAGTCTAAGGAATGGAGGAAAGAGAGGAAGTGTGTGGGCTTCAGAAATACATAAATTTCAGAAAAAATCACTTTATAAGCGTGACCTTTTTTCTGTTCCGAAATGCATGAGTGGAGGAGGCCCTCATCCTCCCTGGTAACTCATTTATAAATGAATGGGCTAAATCATGCCTTCCGTCCATTCTCATTCTCAAGATGTGCCCTGCTCAGACTGGGACTCTTAAAAGCCTGAGGTAGTCACTGGCATGTTTCCTGCTCTCAACTTTAAGGAAGTGTTTTCTCAGTCTGCCTTAGGCTGTGCAACCTTGACCATCTAGGACTTGACACCCTGTGTATGGCAGTGATAGCAGGCTAGTTAATTCACTCGGATTGTGTTTACAAATAGGTTGCCGCTACACGGTGTCTTCTCTATAAATACAATTACACAATGTTGCTTTTAGCTTTTGTTTATATCAGGGATATAATTGAGTGCCTTAAACTCACGCCGACTTAAATTTATTTAGGGGCGCCTGGGTGGCTCGGTCGGTTAAGTGTCCGACTTTTGATTTTGGCTCAGATCGTGATCCCACGGTTGGTGAGTTCGAGCGCAGAGCCTGCTAGGGATTCTCTCTCCCTCTCTCTCTGCCCCTCCCCTGCTCGCTCGCTCTCTCTCTCTCTGAAAAATAAAATAAAAATAAACATTTAAAAATTTATTTAAAAATACATGTTCTAAACATGTTTTCAAGATTTTATAACCATCTCTGTCTCTCTCTCTCTCTCTCTCTCTCTCTCTCTTTCTATATATATATATATATATATATATATATATATATATGAATAATGGTGAAACATCTGAAGCCATATCATGGTAGAATTTCATGTGATCATTTTCCTAGCAACACTCCACAATCTGAGAGCAAGTAATATGGGGTCTCTTTGCAAAATGCTTCTGGGAAGGCCACCTCTGACTTCTTTAATGTTAATTTAGAAAAAATTGGTTTCACTGCAGACTATACTTTAGAACTACTCGTGTAGCTTTTCAATAGTACTCATGTCTGGGTCCCATTACACCTGGCTTCTGAGTCAATTGGTCTGAGCCTCGGTTCCAGCTCTCACTGTAGTTTTGAATCACCTGGGGACCTTTCAAAAACGTCTATGGCTAGGAACATCTCCAGATACCATGTTTCAGTTGAGCCTGATGGGGAGCCAGGGTTGAGATCCGTGGGATACGATCTCCCCGCCTGTCCTATATGTCTCTTAGACCTTTACTATATTTGAAAAGTTGTAGTTTTATCAACTTTGCCCGTATCAGCGTTTTTTTTTTCTTTTAAGTGAACTTCCATTCAGTGCCATGGAGGGAATTAAGAACACGCAACACGATGACATTTGCAATCGATTATAAAATAGTAGAATCAGACCCACAGTTTTATCATGATGGCAGACCGCAGTGAGCACTCAGCAAACGTTTGCTGACGGTGGGCCAAAAAAGTGTTTCATATGCTCTCTTGGTTTTTTCATGAGTATTTCGTTTCAGACTGGATCTTTCACGGAGTCTGCATGAGGCTGCTAAAATGTTGATTCAATGAATGGGTACATTTCATGAACCACCCATCCGAGTGGGTTACTTTGGGTGCAGCTGTTTTGATTTTTCCTTCCTCTGACTATATGGTTTTGTTCATGTAATCAAACAGAGCCAGTCGTTTGGCCGTTTTGTAGACACATTCTTTGTGTGGCCAAGAATCCCGTTTGCGGTGGCCACACCATAACTAGATTTGAATGTGGAACAACCCAGCACACAAGTGCTAATTTGAATCAATTGTTCAGATTGCCAACACAAAAACCAACGTGACCTCCACCACTGGGTTCAATTAGCAACCCTGCAGGCGAGGAACTGGGTTTATTTCATTATCATTTCCTTCATCCATCAACAACCCTCATCTTCCTGAACGATGAAATAATAACAGTTTCAAACTTAAGGCGTATTTTGTTCACCCTAACTTTCTACTTATCCTTTTTTTTCTGAGTACAAACATAAAACGTATTTACAAATAAATTCAACAATATAGGTATGCATTAGGCAGAATGTCAAAGTCCCTGGGAATCCCATCCTCAAGTGGACAGCTACTATTAACCATTTGAGGATATAATTTCTGGAACTTTCTGGGCTTACACTAACACGTATTTCCTGTAGAAATCATAGTAGACATATTATCATGCCGTTCTACCACATCCTTATTTAATTTCATATATAGCGGTCACCTTTCCACGTTTATACAGAGTGGGTGACTTCATTTTTCTGGACGGCTGAACAGAATTCTATTGAGTAGACATCCCACCTCATAGTATATCTAGCCAACCATCCGGTGATGGACATTTAGGTTGTTGATGCTTACATATATAATGCGCGTGTAGAAAGCTGCACAAGCCTACCACTTAATGAGTTTCCACAAGGCGAACACGACTATGCGGAAGATGAGGAAGGAACACGACCAGTGCCCAAGAGGCCCCCTTGGACTCCCTTCGAGTCACTTCCCTCCAAGAGTAACTTCTAATCTGTTTTTCATAGCACAGATTGGTTTAGCCCGATTTTATACTTTGTATTCATGATTTCATACGGTCCATTCTCTTTTGTGCCAGATTTCTTTTGCTCCAAGGGGTGTCTGTGAGATTCATTCATATTATTGTAGATGGTTGGAGTTTGTTTATTCATTCTCCCTGCTATGTAGTATTCCATTGTGTGGTTATATTGCAATTTATCTATTCTCCTTTGATGGACATTTGGCTAGTTCACAGAGTTTAGCAGTTGAAAATAATGCTATCATGAACATTGGAGCACACATCTTTTGGTGAACATATGCATGCATTTCTATTGTTTTTATTCTGCTTTGCTATCAGGGATGGTGTTGGAATGAGTTTCTGTGGCTGTGTCTTGCACATTTTGTAAATATTTCTATCAAATGCATTCTTAGAATTGCTGGGTCAAATGGTATGAACAATTACGTTTTGAGTAGATATGGCAGAACTGTTCTCTGAAAATATTTTGACTTTTGAGCTCGGTCTGCACCCCAGGCAACCCACTGTGGCTGTGTCCCTTTGCTGTTGCCATTATCTGTGACGCAGATGCTGCTGTCGTGCTTTCTGGACTACAAGGCAAAGCTAATGAGAACCAGAATCTTCTTCCTGGCCCCTCTCAGACACTCCCTACTGGGCTAGTGCCTCTCTCATGTGTCCAGTGAAAGGCAAAAACTAAAATGACCTAATGTCCCAGGATGCCAGGGTGTAGTGTAAAACTGCCAACTGCAATGCTTGAGCAAATTGATGCTACAAGATAACCTCATTTCCCAGGTGGAGCCCGAGCTTTCTAACCCGGAAATGAGAACCACATATCTTACCAAACAACAATGGCCCATTCAAACAAATGGCCCAAATGGCCCATTCAAAATGGCGGTCTTTGGGAGGCATGAGACTAGAGTAGTGTTTCCTAACGTTGAAACTCTTGACATTTAGGGTGGGATCATTCTTTGTTGTGGGGGTCTGTCCTGTGCACGGAAGGATGCTTAGCAGCACCCTTGGCCTCCTCCCACTACATGCCAGGAACACCCCACCTCTCATCTGTGAGGATAGAAAATGCCTCCAGGCATCGCCAGATGTCCCTGGGAGGTAGAATCACCCCAGTTGAGGACCACTGGCCTACTGCTTACAGAAGACTGGCTCTAAATCAGATTATGTTCAGATTCTGGCTCCATCACTTTTTGTTCTGTGACCTTGGGCAAGGTACCTAAACTCTCTGTACCTTGGTTGGCTCATACATACATATGTTAATAGTAATACTTTCCTTAATCGTTTTTTTATAAAGATTAAATGAGATTCTTCTTGTGATGCATGTAGTACAGTGTTCAGCCTAAAATAGGTATTCAAAGTTGTTTGCCATGTTAGTCAAAATCTTTATTATTATTATTATTATTATTATTATCATCATCATCATCATCATCATCATCTAAAATCTGAGGTGGTGGAAAAACAGTATTCACTTTCTGGAAAAGGATGTGGCTTATGTGTATTTGAAAAACATCAAAGGACAGTGGGTTCACAGCTCTTGGAACAGGCAGTGGGAAATGTGGAGAAAGCATTATTTAAGTGCTGCAAAGGAAAACAACGACATTTTGTTGTACCTCTGTTCCTTCTCAAATTAGCATTTGTGGAAACCAGCATTTGTGGAAAATGGACTTTGGCAGCAGAACTGGGCACTTTTAGGCCCGTGGGGAAATATTTTATGGCATTCTTCTTGTTAATATGAAATTAGTAAATTTTCAATAGTTGGTTAAATGCTTTCATTTTAAACAATAAAATATGTTCCGTGCTAAAGCAGCCACATTGGCCTTGTTATTATTGAGTGGAGAATTTTACCCGTTATGAGCTTTGTTGGATTGATTCTCACCTGATATCCTTTCTTCCCACCAGAGGTCTAACTTAGATCAACTTGGGTGCCAGAAAACGGTGTCCTCTTCTCAGTGGGAAAGAGTGGCATCCTAGACAGGGCTCCAGAGGAGGAATGTGAGGACAAGGCTATATCTTTGTGTTGCCAAAGTGCTTCTTGGCGAGTCTCTTCTTCCCTTTGGGTCTCAGATTTTCAATTGAGCAGGTGGGATTAGTTCAGCACTTCCCATCTGTGCTCTGAGCACTCCGAGGGACGTGAAGAGATGTTCTGAAAGAAAAAAAAAAAAGGAAAAGAAAAGGAGGTGAGAAGACACTCTGTGTTACAATTCTCCCTCTGCAGGACCTCTCAAGTTTTCTTTAGTTATTGTTTAATGTGACTGTTTAAGATGGGACTAACATGAACAACTTTCTCAAACTGACTTGATCATGAAACCATTTAGGAAATCCTGCTTTAGATGATTTATGAGTCCCTTGTAGACACAAATGTCCTGCTTCCTTCTGTATTCATTTTCTTTCACTGGTATGACAAAGCACCATAAACTTCGTGGCTTAAAACTACACACACCTATTATCTTACCGCCCTGTGGGTGAGAAATCTGACACAGGTCTCACTGGAGTGAGATCAGGGAGACAACAGTCTCCTATTTTAAGGATCCATGTGTTTGCACTGGGCCCGCCTGGACAATCCAGGAGACGCTCCCCGTTAGCTTAATCACATCAGCAAGGTTTCTCTTCCCATGTGAGGCCACATATTTCTAGATTTCTAAATTAGAGTGTGAACATCTTTGGGGGTCCGTTATTCTGCCAACCACTCTGTCCGTCCCAGTGGCTTCTCTATTTCTCGATGTGTAGAGCCAGAAAGAAGCCCAGGTGCTTGATTTCCTCATTTCTTTGCTTCCTCTCTTGTAGCATAGAATGATTATCTTGCGAGAGTTAGTAAGTTCTTCTGGCTCCTCCCCCCAAGAGCAATGATATTAAAGAACACGGGAGCAATGAAAACAAAGCTATTGAACTAAGCAGTGCAACATTTTATTCTTAGCTTCTCTCCTGATAGAGACAAGAATATCTCCTTGCAATGAACTAGGCTCGGAACTGTACTTCATTTTATGGCAAATTACCAGACTAGATATTAACACTTAGTCATTGAAATTAAAAGATGAACATAGAGGGATTAAAAGAGTTTACTTGCTTTTTTTTGGTAGAGCCATTGCCTGGCTAATTTCTAAAAATCAGCTTTAAATCAAAAATTAAAAGACGAATGCTACCACATTGTTTAAATTTTTCAAGATACTCGTGATCACCATCCTGTGAAAAGAAAAGAAACTGAAGGACTGTGTTTCTTCTCACTGCTTGGTAAAAGCTCTGAGAGCCAATCTATACAAAGTGGAAACATTGTATGGGTTCACTTATGGCTGTTGATATGTTCTCTGTCGTGAAAGGAACGAGGTGGAAAATGAGTTTCACAGTAAAAAATATTTTTAGACCTTAGTGTTTCAACTCATGTTGTTAAGGTTTTGTTGTTGTTTTTGGTGGGCTATTTATAGAGTCATTGTATGACCCAGCAATTCCACTCCTAGGCATATACCCAAGAGAATTGAAAACATAGAGTCACATGAAAATTTATACATGAATAGTTACAGCTGTTTTAGTCATAATGGCCAAAATGTGGAAACAATCCAAATGTCCATCGACTAATGAATGCTAAAACAAAATTTGGTGTATCCAAATAATGAATATTATTTGACCATAAAAAGGAGCAAAGTACTAATATGTGCTACAACATGCACGAACCCTGAAAACATGCTAAGAGAAATAAACTGGGAATAAAAGGCCACATATTGTAAAATTCCCCTTATATTAAAAGTAAAAAATAGGCAACTCCATAGATTAGTGATAGGGCCTGGGGTGCTAATGAGTTTAGGGTTTCTTTGGGGGGTGATGAAAATATTCTGGAATTAAATAATGGTAATGCTTGCCTATATCTGTGAATATACTAAAAAAAAAAAAAAAACAAACCCACTGAATCCTATACTTTGAAATGGTAAATTTTATGGCATGTAAAGTTTATCTAAAAAAATTGCATCAGAACTTTGGTTATTTGGTCTGGCATGTAAGAAGCTTAGAAGTCACCGCTTCCTCTAACAAGTACAAGTCTGAACCAACTGAAAAATCAACAGCTCTTCTTAGATCCATAGGAGAAGTGAGATCCCAGGGCAAACTGCTGCCTCCAAATATTGGGAGAGACCAACAGGTGAATACAGAGAGTTAAACTTATTGGAGCAGCAATCTCCAAGGGAACCAGTGCTGGGGTAGGGAAACCTGAACTGTAATTGATGAATTGCTGGAGGCTTGGTGTGGACAACTCTGAGAATTAAAAACTCCAGGGAGACCCAGTCATCAGCAGGCCCTTATAATTTTGTGGGTTTTATCTCCTGGATCTCCACCAGGTTAACAAATGATGAGATTAACTTTGTAAAAAATCTAAAATAATTGGCAAAAAACCTCCTGGAGCTGATAAGCAATTGTAGCAAGGTTGTATACAAAGTTAACATACAAAAGCCAATCGCTTTTCTATATACCAGCAATGAACAAGTAGAATTTGAAGTTAAAACAATACCATTTACACTGGTACCCCCAAAAATGAAATACTTAGGTATAAAGTTGACAAAATATGTACAACATCTGTATGAGGAAAACCACACAACTCTGATGAATAAAAACAAAGAGCTAAATGAACGGAGAGAGATCCTATGTTCATGGATAGGAAGATTCAATATTGTCAAGATGTCAGTTCTTCTGAACTTGATCTATAGATTCAAGGCAATTCCAATCAAAATCCCAGCAAGCTATTTTGTGGACATTGGCAAACTTATTCTAAAGTCTATATGAGGAGGCAAAAGACCCAGAATAGCCAACATAATAACGAAGGAGAAGAATAAAGTTGGACATGACACTGCCTGACTTGAAGACTTAGTATAAAATGGCAGTCATCAAGACAATGTGGTATTGGCAGGAGAACAGACAAATAGATCAGTGGAACAGAATAGAACACCCAGAAATAGACCCACATAAGTATAGTCAGGGATCTTTGAGAGAGGAGCAAAGGCAATACAATGGAGCAAAGATGGTCTTTCCAACAAGTAGTGCTGGAACAACAATAGATACCCACACACACACAAAAAAAGATGAATCTAGACATAAACTTCATGCCCTCCACAAAAATTAACTTAAAATGGATCACAGACCTAAATGTAAAATGCAAAACTATAAAACTCTTGAAAGATAACACAGGAGAAAACCCAGATGACCTTGGGTATGGTGATGACTTTCTAGATACAATACCAAAGGCACAGTCCATGAAAGAAATAATTGATAAGCTGGACTTTACTAAAACTAAAATCTTCTGCTCATGAAAGACGATGGCAAAAGAATGAGAAGACAAGTCACAGACAGGGAGAAAATATTCACAAAATATACATCTGATAAAGGACTGCTGTCCAAAGTATACAAAGAACTCTTAAAATTCAACAGCAAGAAAACAAACAACGTGATAAAATATGGGCCAAATACTTTAATAGCCACGTCACTGAAGAAGATACACAGATGGCAAATAAGTACCTGAGAAGATGTTCCACGTAATATGTGATCATGGAAATGCAAGTTAAAGTAACAGTGAGATACCACCATGTACCTACTATAAAGGTCCAAACCTGGAACACTGACAACATCAAGTCTGGTGAGGACACCGACCAACAAGATCTCTCGTACATTGCTGGGGCACAGACAAAATGGTACGGCCACTTTGGAAGACAGTATGGCAGTTTCTACAAAACTAAATATACTCTTTCTATACTATCCAGCAATCACACTCCTTGGTACTTACCCAAAGGAACTGAAAACCTACATCCACACAAAAACCTGCACATGGATGTTTATTCATAATTGCCAAAACCTGGAAGCCACCAAGATGTCCATCAGTGGGTGAACGGAGAAATAAACTGTGGTACCTCCAGACAATGGAATATTATGTGGTGCGAAAAAGAAATGAGCGATCAAGCCATGCAAAAACGTGAAGAAACCTTAAATGCACTAAATGAAAGGAGCCTATCTGAAAAGGCTACATGCTGCCTGATTCCAACTATCTGATATTCTGGAAAAGGCAAAACTATGGAGACCATAAAAAGATCAGTGGTTGCCAGGGGTTATAAGGGAGAGAGGGATGAATAGGCGGAGCCCGGAGGATTTTTAGGGCAGTGAAAATACTCTATATGATACTATGATTATGAGTGCATGTCATTATACGTTTTTCCAGTCCAATAGAACATACAACACCAAGTGTGAACCCTGATGTAAACTATGGACTCTGGGTGATGATGATGTGTCAGTGTAGGTTCACCAGTTGTAACAAATGTCCCCTTTGGTTGGGGGACGTGGATAGTGGGGGAGGCTGTGCGTAGGAGCAGGGGAAATTTGGGAAATGCCTGCACCTTCTACTCAAGTTTGCTGTGAAACTGAAACTGCCCTAAAAAATAAAGGCGGTTAAAAATGCACCCATTGATTATAACTCCCCAAGCCCCCATAATATATTAGTATGATGTATTTTTAGAACTTTCAGTTTCGGGGCACCTGGGTGGCTCAGTCGGCTGAGCATCTGACTCTTGATTTCAGCTCAGGTCATGATCCCAGGGTAGTGGCATCGAGCCCCACATGGGGCTCCACACTGAGCATGGAGTCTGCTTGGGAGTCTCTCTTTCTCCCTCTGCCCCTCTCCCCACTCTCTCTAAAATAAAAGAAAAACCAAACCAAAACAACAACAACAACAAAACACCCTTCTGTTTCTGTACATTTCATTGCTCAAAGGAAGCATTATTTTCCTTACGCAAAAACATTTAGCTAGGCCTTTGAAACAGTTTTTAACGTATCATTTTAAAAATAATATATTTAGAAGAAAACATTTCCGGAAAAAATGTCCGAAACGTAGCAACTAACAACTCAGGTCTGTGCCAGTAAGTTCAGATGATTTGTTTTTATGTCATACCTCGCATTTTGTGTCATTCTGCAAATAGTTTCTCTCTGTTCACTTGCCCCTTTTACGTGTTTTGACACTTAATAGTAAAAGCCAGGAAGCAGGATTTTTTTCAATTTTACTGGAAGTGATTTTCTCTACTTTAGAACAAATGTCCTAAATATAAATACTACCCGCTGGCCTTGTTTCCATGCTAATAGACACAAATGGTTTTCTGTATAGATGCAGAAGCGTACTTTCCCAAGAGCTTTCTTTCAACCAACAGATATGCAAAAGTATAAAACTCAAGTGCTGTTTCTTCTAAGTGCTGTGTCTATCCTTCCGGAACGTACCGCCTAGTGAGGGAGAAAAGGCACAAGTGCAGAGAATCAATGTTTAAATCAGAGTCAAGAAAATAGCTGAAATATGAAGGGTGGGGAGGTGATTTGTGATGGTTACATAAGAGGGAAGTATCATAGACAGTTAACGTTTTCTGGGAAAATAACTGACATTTAAACATCCCCAGTCCTCCCCTTGCTTCCCTTAGTGAGACATCACAAGTGATTCCTACACATCTTAAGTGCATAGGTCATTTAGGTCCTTAAAAGAAACATGTAGGAAAAATAAGCTGTTGAGCGATCTCTATGGACCCATCCGCTCATCTGTACGTACGTGTATGTTGTAATAATGGTTGTAAAAGGAGGCAGTTCCTTTGCTGTTTGAAATAGTGAAACGCTGTAGGAAACTCCATCATTTCCTGTACTACCTGTCTGGTGATTTCTTTTCAGTGGGTCCAGAACAAGGTCAGCAAACTTTTTCTGTAAAGGGCCAGATCATAGACATTGTAGGCAACCACTCAACTCTGCTGTTGTATCAGGACAAACCCTCCCCAAGATGGAAATCATCGGGCCTGCCTGGGCTCTAGTTTTTAAAAACGGGCCGGAGGCCGGAGGCCGGATATGGCTTGAGCTGTAACTTGTCCATCCCTGCTCTAGGTCAACAGTTGCCACCTCAAGGTCAAGCCATGCCTCAATCAATGTGTTAGAAGTAATAATTCAACAACTTTAGAATTTTACTTTGTAGGAAAACAAAATAAGAGAGGGTTTGCGGTGAGCCTGGGACCGCCTCACACTTCTGGTCATTTCTGATGTACTTTCTTGAGTCAGAGTTTGCCATACCGTGAGAGAAAGGTATGGTACTCACAGGGAGGTAGTGTAGGGTGGTGGTTAAGACCCCAAACTCTGGGGTTAAGGCCTGTGACTTTGAATCCCAGCTCTGTCGCTTGCATCCTATTGCTTTGGGCAAGTTACTTAACCTCCTGGCGCTTGATGTCTTCATCTGTGAAATGGGTACATAACTCATAAAGTGATTTCATGATTAAAGCAGGGAGTACATAATTAGGGCTAGGAATAATAATGGGTACATGTGTACATTCACAAGAAATGTTAGTTATTCCTCACATCTCTGAATCCCCTGGGGACAGGACATAGCTCCCAGCTTAGCTTATCTGTGCCGTGAGTCACCGATGAGCAAGCCTTACCATTAACAGTTGTGTTGACTACAAACTCTCGTGGTGCTAACGGGGTGTAATTTCGTATTTTCTTACATTAAAAAGTCGTTCTACCACAGCTGGATATTTAACAAGGGGGAAGGTAGCGAAACTCAGTGTCGAAAACGTGAACGTGCATCAGTGGCGCCTTGTGAGTGAAATCAACATTGGACCACATTAGGCTACAGCAACTGAGATTACCAAAAAGTCGACAAAGTGTTATGTGCCTGACAGTTGTGCGGTTTGCTCTTTCTGTTGGGATCACTGAGCTCTGGGGTTCCGAGTCCTACCATTTTTACGAATCAGGTGATGTTTATCTATGTTTGTTTGCACACACTTCCGTGTTCCATTAATATTAACTGGTAATGGGTCGATAAAAGTGAAGGCTCATTAAAATAACTAAGTTCAGTATTTTTAAAAAACCGCATTAGCGTATTATTTTTCTTCCTCATTAGCCACTTTCCAAATGGTCTTCGCATTGCCACGTTAATGAATCATGTGCTGAGAACATGCTTTTGTGAATTCCATGACTTCCTCCTAAAAAGCGTGCCCTGCTATTTATTTTACTCACCACAAAATCATGTGTGTGTGTGTGTGTGTGTGTGTGTGTGTGTGTGTGCGCGCGCGCGCGCGCGTGCGCACGCAAGCGTCCGCAAGCATATGGGGAATCAAAATCTGGGTCCAGGACAGTGTGTGTGTCTCACACGTCTCATTCATCATGCAAATTACATGCGTCGCTCCGCTCTCCCCAGAGGACGGTTCTTTATCTCCATTTCCCAGAGCAGATAACTGAGGCTAGAATGCTCAGATACTCCCGTGGCCAGCTGTGGGCTGAGCTGGAATTTAAAGGCTGGCAGTCGGGTCGGGTCACGGGGGCCCCCTGTGCAGCTGCTGTGTTGTAACACTGTGTCCCATTGGAAGGAAACAGCTGCACGTGAGCACGTGAGACCTGCTTATCACACTGCCCGCAAACCAAACCACCGTTAGAAATATTCCCCACGGCGACCACGGCCGACATCATAAAAAGTGGCATCTGTGTGAAACCTGTACAAGTGAAAAACAACTTTAAATCACGGGGGCGCGCGTTTGGGGATTTAATTCCCAATCGGTAGTACTGTTCGGTTTTATTTCTGTAGCAGAAATAAACCACCTGCCCTTGGTGTCAGAGAAGTCTGGCAGGATCAGGGGATAAAGGAATGTAGACATAGCACACCTATCACGGCGGAGTATGAAGGGGTGCTAGAAGGGAGGGGTGGAGGCACGAGGGAGAGAGGCCAGATGCACAGCAAATGCTTCGTGGAATTTGGAGAAAAAGGAAGAAGGGCAAGGCATTTGCCACCCGATAGTTTTCTAAATCCCAGGCCATTGCAGTGGTTCTCGTCTTGAACTGCCCATTAGAATCCCCCAGAGAGCCCTGTAAACCTACCACAGCCCGAGCCCCAACCCTAAAGAGTCTAGTTGATTTGATCTCTACCTGTGCTGTCCAGGGTGGTAGCTCCTAGCCACTGTGGCTATTTACATTTCAATCAAGGAAGCTTTAATAAAACTAAAAATGAAATGGTTCCATTCCACTAGCCTCATCTCAAGTGCTCATCAGCCATGGGTGGCTCGTGGCCACCATATCAGACAGTACAGGTAACAAACATTTCCATCATCACAGAAAGGTCTGTCGGACCTTGCTGGTCTGGAGGGGTGTGCAGGCATGGGTGTTTTTGAAAACTTCATCGAGTAATTCTTTCTTTCTTTCTTTCTTTCTTTCTTTCTTTCTTTCTTTCTTTCTTTCTTTCTTCCTTCCTTTCTTCCTTCCTTCTTTTTTCTTCCTTCCTTCCTTCCTTCCTTCCTTCCTTCTTTTTTCTTTTTCTTTCTTTCTTCCTTCCTTTCTTCCTTCCTTTTTTCTTCCTTCCTTCCTTCCTTCCTTCCTTCCTTCCTTCCTTCTTTTTTCTTTTTCTTTCTTTCTTCCTTCCTTTCTTCCTTCCTTCTTCTTCCTTCCTTCCTTCCTTCCTTCCTTCCTTCCTTCCTTCCTTCTTTTTTCTTTTTCTTTCTTTCTTCCTTCCTTTCTTCCTTCCTTCTTTTTTCTTTCTTTCTTTCTTCCTTCCTTCCTTCCTTCCTTCTTTTTTCTTTTTCTTTCTTTCTTTCTTTCTTTCTTTCTTTCTTTCTTCCTTCCTTTCTTCCTTCCTTCTTTTTTCTTTTTTCTTTCTTTCTTTTTCTTTCTTCCTTCCTTCCTTCCTTTATTCTTTCCTTCTTTCTTTCTTTCTTTCTTTCTTTCTTTCTTTCTTTCTTTCTTTCTTTCTTTCTTTCAGTTGAGATATGCACCAAGTAAGTCTAACGTGCAACCAGGTTAGGGAACTACTGGTCCTGACAGAGTTTGTTCAAAGATTTGTCAACACGAATTTTGCTTTTGAAGCAAATACTCCAAGAATAGTATTAAAGCTAGGTTTTTTCTGCAGCGTACTAACGCAGAGGCATATACCTTTATTTAAAATAGCGTGTTTGCTCATTTGCTCAACAACAAAGGGTTTAGATGAGCTAACGACGAGCCTTCGATTGAAATGTGTAAGTTGCCTTTTCCCATTCCGGTTGAAGTATTACAACAATGCCTGATGATTTTGTACCAGGTATTGAGCGAGTTTAATAAGATACATTATCTTAAACTGAGACAGAGGGGCCGATCGTGCACAGCTCACGTTTTGGGCAACAGATTCGAGGTGACTGATGTTCGCATGTTTGGTGATACTCGAAACTAATTCATTCGGGCAATAAGTTGATTAAGTCTAAGGTCATCTGTAGGGAATTGTTTTCCTTCCCTATCAGAGAAAAACCTCATCGAGAGGAGACTGCGGAGTGTTGAATGCAGTTGATGAAACGAAATGTTGTCAAGCGTAGCATTGAAAGGAGAAACGGGAAAGGAATTCACCTTGGTATTTGTTGTTGCTGTTGCCTGTTTTGTTTTGCCTGTCGGTTTCCAGTGTAGAGTTTTCCCCCTTCTAAATATGATAATCATCTCTGCTTAAGGCTTGCTTTACTTCCTGCTGATTTAGAAATATCTGATAGGGGATCAAGCTTTCCAGTGGGGGACAACGCTGCTTCAACATCCCTGTATCTTTTAGATAATCTTGTTCCAAATTCATTCCTTGTCTCTTGAGCAGTGGGTCTGCCCCTGCCCGAATAGATGACCTACTCTGCAGAGCGTCCACATGACATCTTACCAATAATGAGTGTCCTCTCATCTGCGCATCCTTTTTTGGGTGAAACCTGAAGCATTCGTTCTTATAACTCAGCTTTCCTCGCAATGTGGGTAGAAGGAGCAGCCTGAAAAAGAAATGCCCCACTCCGCAGCACATGAAAGCCAGTGACCTCAAATCCAGGTGTCTCTATGAGAACCGGAAGAGAATGATCTTTTCCAGATCTACCCTCCCCAACACATAAAACGACATGCGAGTTTCTCACTCTCCCCCAAAGGTACTTCTCCAGGTAGGATATTGGACCTGCCTCCCTGGGGATCTGTATTTGCTAGAAAAATTGAGAGACTCTCATAAAGAGAGCATCCCTAAGGGGCGCTGTGCTATTGCTGCCAAAAGCCTCTTTTTGTCAGTTGATGTCATGCACGGCGCCTCTGTTTACCACGCACGCCGTAGACCTCAGGGTTTGCTTGCTCTCACTCTCCCCTTCCTATCTGTTCCGCACCACTCTGCCTCGTTCACCTTTCCTAAAACGCCCCTTTCCTCGTGTTCCACCTCTCCCCCAAATCGTGAAGTGCGTCTTCCTACTGGTACATGGTACGACACTCCCAAGGTTTTCTAAAGTGCCTGCCTCTCTTCCCTTGAACACAGTCCCTCCCCTTATTCCTGGAGGGGATGGCCTCATCAGCTTTCTGTTCTGCTTCCTCCTGCTGCCCTGGCCTCTGTTGGCACACATTTCTGTGCCTCTATCCATCAGGGCTTTGGGCACTGGGTCCATAAGGGATTCGTTGAGAAAAAGGTCACCGGCTTGATATAGCCTAGGGGTTAAACGCGTGGCATCTGGAAACAGACGCCCGGGTTTGAACTGCTCACTCCCTAGTTGTGCAAGTTACTCAAGCACCCCGTGTCTCTGTTTTCTTGTATGCAAAACCGGGAAAATCCTACGTATCTGCCTCTAGAGTATAGCCAGTGTCCACGGAGGGAATAAGCACGGACTACACGTTAGATGTTCTTTATTACAGTTTTGACTCTTTCAGATCCATGGCCTCAAGTAACTTTCCAGCTACCCATACCTGGCTTTGGCTTTGATGGTAGATTTTTAGATCTGAAGGATCTAAAATTCACTCTCCCACTCTCCCTGCAAATGGGTCACAGTAGTAGCAGGAGGATGATAGCAATCAGACCAAGGTCAAGTGCTGGGGCGTGGGGGGAGGGCAGATAGCTGCGGTTAAGGACTTGTCACCTCACTTCTGCAAGCTCTGATCCATCCAGAGGTAGAGTCTGATGGATAATTAAACTAAAAGATACCACATTTTTATTGCGCTCTTTAAGGTAGCATACATATTATACATATGTATAATCAGAAAGAATATTAAGACCTTAATTTGCCGATTCTATGGTATTGGTCGAGAGAGGTTAATTGGACCAATGAAGTCACTATTGTATCAGTCACGAATGTCATCTAAATGAAATTTCACTATGCCGTTTTATCATAGTAGGTCCTAATTCTGAAAGACAAAAGCATCACCTGTTTCTAAATGTTGACGATATATTATTTAGAAACTGAAGGATGCCATTAGACATATATTTACCTTCTTGCTCATAAAAGACTTTCTTCATATCCCACAAAATGATTTATAATGATTAGTTTTTATTTTATCATCCAGTTGACCAACTGCTTTCTTTCCATGTGAAAATGTAGACAGTCAAGGAATGGGCTGTTATGTGGTTCAGTGGGGAGAAGTACAGGAGAGGTTCCCGGGGCTAGGACTCCACATTCAGGCTCTTCAGATTTGTTATCTATGTGCACAGAGGAATATAGGAAGGTGAGGTTAGCTGCTACATCACATATATCCTAAAATCCCACTGTACAAGTTTACTCCTCACTCATTGGGTCAGAGTGTCCACGACTGGTGGGATGCCTTGCTCCAAGCAGGGATTCAAGGACCCAGGCTCTGCTGTCTTCAACACGAGAAGATGTTGATTCGGTTATCTGTGGCTGCATAACAACCACCCCAAACCTTAGTGCTTAAAACAACAGCCGTGTTATTTGCTCATGGTTCTTCCATCTGAGCTGGGCTCAGCTGAACATTTCTGCTGGCCTTGACGGTGGTCACTCCTGAGGCTTTATTCAACTAGGAGGTTGGCTGGAGGCTGGATTTAGCTGAGATGCTGGGACCGCTAAGCTTTTTCCCACTCTCCATGTGGCCTCTACACATCTCTCTCCAGTACAGTAGCCAGACTTAAGACATGGTGCTTCAAGGGTCCCACGGATGCAACATGGCTGGCCCATGATCAAAGGGCGGGGGGCGCTAGGACGTGACCGTTGAGAAGCGTGGTTTGAGAACTGTTGTCTCCAGGCTTTATGGGTCAGGGCTAGAAGTGAAGCTTGTCACTTTCTCCCACAGTCCATTGGCTAGAGCTTAGCGATATGACCGCTGCTACCTACGGAGGAGGCTGGGAAGTAGAGTTGAGCTGAGTGCCCAAGAGAAAGAGAGTCCGGGAGCAGCCAGTCAGTCTTTTCCTCCATCTCTCTGCCTCTGTAAAATAGAGTGGTGGAAGGGAGTGAATGCATGACACATGTACACGGCTTAGTACTTAATACATGCTCAGTGAATTTCTCTTATCATCATCATTGTTACTGTTTGCTTTGTGCAGCGACTACTTGATTTTATTCCAGTTAAATCAAAACACATGGCAGCGGATGCCATGCGCAGGAACGTGGGCTTTGTCCAGGAGCTGAAGAGGAAATATCAAAGGGTTTTAGGCAAGAGTGTTGTAATCAGAAATGTATTCACCCCCCCCCCAAATTTGACATAGTGGTTCTATAATATTTTTGCCCTGAATGTGCAAAATGTCCCCAACAGCATGAGCAGAAATAATCCAGAAGAGCCAAAGAAGAAGGTGGAGTGAATACTTAATGGCATAGTTGTTGCTTGGTACTCTTGGCTAGTGAAGAGTCAAATGGATAAAAGATCACAGTTGTGTTCTAGCATTTTTGTGGTTAGCAAGCTCTCCCATGGAATGGACCTTTTAATTGCTTCCTGATATTTATTTCTCAGGCTGTTTGGGTGACTTTGGGCCTCTTATTGGTTCTCTTATTGGTTCTACTTAAAGACTGGATATTTAAATAAAAAGAAGGTTCTTTATCTTCGCCCTTTGTTTTTCTGGCTTGAGTGCGTTTTTCCAAAGAATGCCAGATACACAGCTTCTCCATTGCTCTGCATTGCCTCTCCAGGCCAAACTTGGTTCCACTCTGAAAACAGACCAGGGATTTCTCAAGACATTGTCTCTTGAGGTTGAGATTATTCATTTAAAGAAATAGTCGCCTTCTTATGAAACGTGCGTTGACCTGACAGTGTATGACTCCATTAAGTAGCTGATTTAACAAGCCACTCCAGTCTTTGGTTATCATTCTTATTAAATTGCCGTGTCTATTTCTCATTAGACAGTTGAGACATGGCCCTGACCGGTGCGGGTTGTGGCCTGTGGCTTTGTCTTCCAGTTCATTTGTAAGCCTCGTAGTGGTTGGGATCACAGCTGTGGTACTTATGAGCTGTGAATCTTTGGGCATAGTACTTAACCTCTCTGAACTTCTGTTTCCTCATCTGTAATATGGGATGTGATGTAACCCACTTTTTATAATTCCTTTAGCAGTTAATGAATAAAATGCTTAGGAAAATGTCCAGCGCTTAGTAAGCTCACAGTGAGAACTACATGAGAACTAAAAGATCACTGGCCTAACCATGACAAGTGAATTGCGTACTTATCAATTTCATGCGAAATATTATATTAAATAAATTTAAATGAGGATCTGAATTCCATTTGCAAGTGTCCAGATTACATAAACCGTATTCAGTATCTGCTGGAATGATGACTATTTTCAACATCTGCACGTCGGGGGTAGTGGATATGGAGGTGTGTAAATCTTGACTCTGAATTTCTCTTTACGTGTAACCGTTCTGGGAAAGAAAACCATCTGATGTGTTTTATTGTTTTCAAATTCCTTTCTCTTGCTAAATAAATCCCAGCAGCAGCAGAAGCTGTGTGTGGCTTCTATCAAGAGATGATTAACCTCACAGAATCCTAGCAAAAAACATACCAAATCTCGAAGTTTTGGGTAAGATCATCCGTGAAATCATTTCTCAGGTTGTCGGTTATAATCACAGCAATTCTTCGGTTGGAATTCACTCTAGACCGCAGGAGAACTATAACTTCGTATCGACGGGAAAACAAAAATGTCTTTTTGAATTGTGTTTGCTTCAGTGCTATGTGGTATACATGGAGATCAAGGTAATTAGTGATCGGGGTATGTTTTTAGTCTTTCCTTTTCTTTCTGCTCTTCGTGGAGTTCTCTTCGTCAGCCCCAACTCCCACCTGCACCCTCTTAAACATGGCCACGTGGTTATGTCCACACCGCCCTCCACACCCTCCTGTTCAGGAAATGAACAACTTCTCAAGGACTATTGTTTCACAAAGAGCATAAAATTCAGAGCATGTGTTATGCTTCGGTATAAAAGAGAAAGAAATCTTTTCGTTTTTAAATGCTTTTTTTCTGGTCTTAGGAAAATGAACAAGCCAGTGGTTTTAAAATATAATTTAAGAATTGAGGATTTGTCCTACACAAAGAAAGCGTCCTGTGTGCTTTATCATGCTCTCAGGGATTTTACCCGAGGCTTCCAACATTCTTTGCTTGATTCCTAATAAGGACACTTTGCACAGTTACAATCCAATTACCATTTGTAGATCCCTGTGGAAAAGACGATTTTTTTAAAAAGAGGAATCCTTTCCTCACTCCAGAATATCTCTTCAAAATAGCCTTGTTAATGGGGCTCCTGGGTGGCTCAGTGGGTTGAGCGTCCGACTTGGGCTCAGGTCACGATCTCGTGGTTCATGGGTTCGAGCCCCGCATCGGGCTCTGTGCTGACAGCTCGGAGCCTGGAGCCTGCTTCGGATTCTGTGTCTCCCTCTCTCTGCCCCTTCCCCGCTCATGCTCTGTCTCTCTCTGTCTCTCAAAAATGAATACATGTTAAAAAAAATTTTTTTTTAAATAGCCTTATTAAAATAAAAATCAGGAAAACCACTTTCAATTTCTCTGCATTCTTTTTGTCCCTCCCCCCCTTTCTACACACACACACACACACACACACACACACACACACATGCACACACACCGACTCACTCACACGCTCACTCAGTGACACAGCCTGCCTCCATTCCGAAGGGACAGGAACTTCTCAATGGTCCAATGACAAGATTGCATTTTTTGGTCCCAAGATTCACGGTAGCAGAGGTCTCTGGCAACACAAAGTATCCTGAGAATCGCAGCTATGCCAGCTGGGCCTTTTCTCAGATACTCGATGTAATCTGCCATTGCAGGATCCATTTTTCACCAAAAGAATAATTAAAAAAAAAAAAAAAGCAGACTCCAGTTCCTACTCCAAGCGTAGTTCTGTTACATTAGGACAGCAGAGACACGGCTGAATAGAATTCCTGGGTAAGCAACGGATATGTCTCTGCTTATACTTCTTTTTGAGAAGATTATGGTGACAAAGTGTTGCGATGCTTCCACATCTGTCTTGTGATTTGGGAAGAAAAGTGGATGGATCAGTGTCTGAGATGTGCGACAGCTAAGTACTTATCTGTGCCAGTAGAGATTTATGAGAATGTTATTTTTAGATCGGTTGATAATGTTACAGCAGCTTGCAGTGAGCAAACGGGAGCAGAGAGGCGCATGCCGTAATGAAATGCGACAGCATAACTGGGCTGCTTTCTGCAGAAGATTCGGCACGGGCTGTTTTGAGTTCTGAAAGAATAAAGTGGCTTATTTTCTCCGCTGGACGTCTCGAACCCGGCCTTTGGAGAACAACTGGGATATTAGATAAGGCTAATAATAAATCTGATGGGCTCTGTTTTACAAAAGGGGAAAACCTTAAGCTCCTGGATTTTTGGACACTGTCTGGCTCTCCTTACTATAAGGCTGTGTCTCGTAATGAAAAGACGCGGTGCGGGGAAGAGGCCGAATGTGTCCCTTACGTCCCAGATGCCACTCTGCTTCTGTAGGAGTCATCTGACTTCCTTGGACCTTTCTTTCCTCCTTTGTAAAGGCAGGGGTTTGGATTGATTTATCATGAGAAGGGATGAAATACGTATAGTGCTTTGGGGTCTACATTCTGGAGCCCACAGCCTGGCTTCAGATCCCAACTCCGCCCAGCTTGACAAGTTACTTAAGACTCGTGCCTAGGTTTCCTCATCGGAAGTACGGGAATAATAATGGTAACATGGTCCTTAGAGCTGGTGTAAGAAATAAATGAGCTAACACAGATAAAGGGCTCGGGGCAATAACTAGCAGAAAGTGAACCATCCATGAGTGTTAGCAGGATCTTCACGGTCCAATCCATGTCCGGAGGTCTGCCTTTCTAATGTCATTGAACTAAGACATGTTGACTTTTTGGGTTGTTGTTGTTGTTGTTGTTGTTGTTGTTGTTTTTGAATGGTGTTAGCACAGCACTGGGCTTGACGATGTTCATTTCTCCTTCTTTGGTTTATCAATAATTTAGATGAATGGGCCATTTGCAGATAACCACTTTTATATCACCCCGACTTTTACATACTTTCCAATATCCCCAATTCTTCCTATGTTGTGTGATTTCTTTACAGGCTCTTTGGGATGTTGCCCGGAGAAAATCTTAGCAGAGGAGGAAAATGGCGACCCTAAAGACAAATCCTCATCATAGATGTGCCTTTACTTTTAGTGTCGTCCAGGAGTCAGCAAACTTTTTCTGTAGAGGGCCAGATAGCAAACAGTTTCAGCTTTGCAAGTCGGTGAAAGCAGCAGTAGACAATACCTAAGTGAATGAGTGCAGCTGTGTTCCAATAAAACTTTATTTATAAAAGCAATCAGGAGGCTGGATTTGGTCCACAGGCTCTTGTGTGCCAAACCCTGGCTAGTCATCACCCCCGTGTCACAGGTTAGGAAAACAAAGCACAGGAGAGAAAATAGCTTGGTAAAAGCCACATGACTGGAAAGTGGCAGACCCAAAATGAAAAACCCAACAGCCTAGCTTGCCAGCCCTTGCTTTTAGCCACTACCCCAACTGCCTTTGTGTCAATTCATCTCTGCCTGGGATTCTCATCTCCTAGGATCTGCCGGGCGCATCACCTCACCTCCTTACTTGAGGGTTGACTCAAAGATCGCGTCTCAATAAGGTTGCCCTGGAAACCCCTCCCCGCCAGCACTCCTGATTCCTCTCACCGGGCTCTACCTTCTTTTCCTCCTAGGGTTTATCGCCTTGTAAATTGTTATGTAATTTACTCATGTATTATCTTTGTTTCTTATCAGTTTCCTTCACTAACCTGGAAACTTGTTGAGTGCAGGGTGCTTTGTTTTGTTGTTCGCCAGTGAATCCACGGGACCTAGAACACTGCCTGGCCTGTGGAAGCTGCTCATTAAGTACTTGTTGAATGAGTTAAGTGTACATTTCCATTACACTTCGGTGACATTGTAACACTCCTTGTAGCAATAAATAGCTACTCCTTGTAGCAATAAATAGCTACTACCAAAGCAAAGGTAACAAAGTGGACTGCCATACCCACCAAAGTGTTCAGAATTTTCTTAAATTCCTTCTCTCAGGCGACAGACCAGAACCGATGAATAGAACAAGATCTTTTGAGAAGGAGAGGCTGAGGAATCCAGAGAAGAAAGTGACTGGACAGATGAATATTCTGTTGAGTTCCTAGAGGAATAACCTCTTTTAAGAGTCCAAACAGCAGTGTGACAGCTACACAAATACGCTCAGCTTTGCCCGGAAGCTCATGAAGAAGGGGGTTCCTTGTCATTGGTGATGTGTTTATTTTGGAGTTATAAAGAACCAGGCAGCCCTTTTCAAAAATGTTGGTCGCGAGCCTGGTATTTAAACTTATGCCATGTTTCAACAACACATTGCGATTATCTGGGAACCTTGGCTGTACAAATGACGGCTGGCCGCAACAGAAAACAGTTAAAAAGAAATTCAGCTCCTGGTGTGGTTTCTCTACATGGCGTGCCATTTTTCAGGCCTTAACTTACCGATCTGGTCTTTTCTTCTGTTTCTTGCCCATATGGAGCCACAATCCAGCTGGCTGGCTTGTAAACACCTAGAAAAGGCATCTTGCACATAGAGGAACCATTTATTCATGAATTCAGTGCACGGTTCTTAGGAGTTTTCGGTGTCACTAAAACTGCCAGGTTTAAAAGGGGGATGTAAATTTAGAGGAATGATGATTAATGCTAATTATGACTTTAATTACCACATATTCAGGGCTTGCTGGGAGCTAATAAGCCCTCCCCCACAGAAATTCACTGGCATTGTCTCATCTGATCGCTACAAACCTGAGAGGTGGCTTGTTCTTTGCTCCATCTTATTGATGCGGACACCGAGGCTCAGGGATGTTCTGAATCTTACCAAAGAGCTCATCTGTATGTGAACCCAAGTCTCCACCACCATACCAGTGGGTCTCAACCTTTATTGTGCAAAAATAAGGCTCATCTGGGGATGCTGGCTCATGATGAAGGTGCTTGACCCTAATTCCTTGTGACCCTAATTCCCCAAATCTGCCTTAAAGCCCAGAAACCCGCATATTTAACAAGAATCATCTGCCCAGGTAACTCCACTGTCCTGGGTCTGCAGGCTGAATTTTGAACAGCCCTGAATCACTCCTTGCTGGCTCCCTTGGCCTTTGGAAGTTTACAGTTGGATGAGGTTAGAGAGATGCCACAATTAGAGACTAGTCTCAAGGACATAAGAAAACAATGTGGTATAGACCAAAACCAAAATGATTTCAATCAATTTTATTTCATGGGAAAATCAAGTCTGTTTGTAAAGATGCAATTTTGCTCAAAAGAATGACCTTTCTGAATAGATCACAGATATTAGATTGTTGGTTTTTCAGTTTGTCTTTTGCTTCTTCTTTTCTCTAAATGTGGAGACATATACTTCTGGTAGAGGAAGGAAATCTCTTTGGTTCATGCTTTTGGGGAGTTGTTCTCCAGTTGATCAAGACTCTATTGTATTGAGACCTTGTTTGTGTTTGTTTGTTCCTTTTAAATTGGTTTGTGCTGTTTGTATTTCTTAATGCTAGTTTTACATAGCTTCCGTAATTCTGTTTGTTTACATAATACACAGATTTATACATATGTAATATACATAATAATGTATAATATACTTAAGGATACATAGTGCATGCATTTGATATTAAACCAAACTCATCAATGATTATTAATAGCTCCTGACACGATCGTTTTAAGGAGATTCTATGTAATCTGGGCCTAATAGCAGACCTAAGGTATGCTATGCCAAGGTTTCTGAACCTCTGCTCTATGAACGTGTGGGGCGAGATATTTCTTTATCGTGGGGGGCTGTGTTGGGTGTTGTAGGATGTTGAACAGATAGATCCCTGACCTTCACCCACTAGATGCCAGTAGCGAACCCCTCCCCAGACTTACGACAGCCAAAAATGTTTCCCGCCATTGCCAGATGTCTCCTGAGGGGGGCAAAAATCACCCTCAAAAACCACTGTGCTGTATCTTTTTGTATCATTGTTATCCTTTATTGATGCCGTCCAGTAGTGCTCCAGATTTAAAGGATAGTTTTACAACTATCAAGGCCTTTAGGCTATCCAGAAACATTGGGTCAGTTTCAACTTCACTTACATTTATAGTATTGAAACAAATTTGAAATCATCCACTTTCAATTTGGGGGGAAAAAAAAAACATCCTGTGGCAACCACTCAGAAGACTAGATCCAGAGAGCCTTAAAATGAGTCACCCGTTTAGTAGATGAACAGTCACCAAAGAAACATGCTGGCCTGGAGCACAATTGAGAGTTGAGGAACAGCCAGAGGCACATTCTAGGCCGTGCTGTTGGGCTGTGGCCCTCTTCTGGGCACCTCCCATGAGGATCACAAGGCAATATCGACCTTTGTGTTTCATGTCCTTGTGCTCGTAGGAGTTCTGATGGGTGAGTGTAGGTGTCATGGATTTGTTTTTCTTCGGGTCTGATGTTACTACGTTTATTTTCTGTCCTCATGTACCAGCATTTTTTGGCTCATCCACAGGCTCTCTTTCAAAACACTGTTTCTTAGCAGTTTATTCAAATCCACAAGACATCTCCCACCTAGATACAGCATTACATGGGTGGTTAGTTTCCAGTTTCTTATTGAACTGGTGACGTACCTGATTCATTTAGTCTGTGGATTGACAAATATTTATTCAGTGACAGTTACGTGCCAGGTTCTGCCTTGGACACCGGGGACACCAAGGCGGATAAACCAGGCGAGTTTCTTGCCCTCCTGAATCTAGCTGATATATATATATATATAGCTCATGATGCAGGACAGGGTCTCTGGTACATGGTAGTAGATGTTAAATAAATCTGTGCGGCATATTAAAAGACCCTAATCTCTTTGTATCCGGTGTCTGCAAACTACAGCCCGTGGGCCAAATCCAGCTCACCGCCTGCTGTTTTATACTACCTTCCAGCGAAGAATGGTGTTTACATTTTTAAATGGCTGAAAAAAATCACAAGAATAATATAGGTGTCTAGGTTCTAGGTGTCTCTCTTAGAGACTTAGAGAATGTGGCTCCACTTGTTCAAATTTGAATCAGCATCATACCTAGCCCAACATTTTTGCTGATCTCTACATCTTTGACTTGCTCCCTCCCTCACTTTCTTTTGAAATTTCTTCCCAGTCATTTTTCCCATATGTCGATCTGATCATGCTCCTCTCTCGTTCAAGGTCCCTTCATGACTAGGCATCACCTACTACTGAGTAGAGTCCAATCTACCTCGCAATGCCTGCAGTAAAAGCCCTCCAGGATCTGGCCCTGACTTCTACATGGCTTCGCCTCCTGCAATTTCCCTCCTTCCAGCCCTGTAATTTCCCAAACCAAGCTAGTTGTCCCGAATTCATTTGCCTTGGCACCCACTGTTTTTCCAGTGTTGCATTTCTACTGGGCAAACTCTCACTCCTCTTACTCAGCTTTCGAGTCTCCGTTGAAACACCGCCTTCTCTAGAAAGCTTTCTTTGATCCCCCAGACAGATGTCCAAACCTTTTCCCCTAGGTACCCCATTGCATCTGGTACTTAATTCCAGTATCACAATCTCTGTATTTTATGGGTCGTATGTGCTCTTCCTATTGAAGTTGAAATTGTTTTTAGCATTTATTTATTATTGAGAGACACAGAGAGACAGAGCGTGAGCATGGGAGGGGCAGAGAGAGGGAGACACAGAATCCGAAGCAGGCTCCAGGCCCTGAGCTGTCAGCACAGAGCCCGACGCGGGGCTCGAACTCACAAACTGCAAGATCATGACCTGAGTCAAAGTCAGATGCTCAACCGACTGAGCCACCCAGGCGCCCCTTGAAGTTTAACTCCTTAAGAACAAGGACCGTGCTGTCACTTTGATTATCCCAAGCCTAGTACCCTTCTCGGCATGTAATAGGTGCCCATTAAATTTTGTTTGAATTAATTAACCAAGAGGACATAGCAAATAAAAATAAAATGTTTATTATAGGGATTGGTTTATTTCAGTCATAAGCTGTGGTCCAGAGGTTGGTGAACTATATAGCCCAATGGAAAAATGCAGCCTTCCGCCTGTTTTTATAAATGAAGTTTTATTGGAACACGGCCACACTCATTCATTTATGAATTGTCCATGGCTGCTTTCTGCCACAAAGGTGTATTTGAGTGGTTTGACAGAGACCACATGGCCTGTCGAGCCTGAAATATTTACTATCTGGACTTTTACAGCAAAAGATGGTCAACCCCTACTATAGATAATTGAGCCAACTGGAGGTCACATTCTTAAGTGCTTTTAATGAATAGGTATGCAATTCCATTTTGACACTTCAAATAGCCATGGGCTTTCTTAGATACCTAAACTTCATATTTAAAAGTTGCCAACTCCTCTGGGGGTGGCTCAGTCGGTTAAGGGTCCAACTTCGGCTCAGGTCATGATCTCGAGGTTCGTGGGTTCGAGCCCTGCATTGGGCTCTGTGCTGACAGCTCGGAACCTGGAGGCTGCTTCAGATTCTGTGCCTCTCTCTCTCTCTCTCTCTCTCTCTCTCTCATTCTCTCTCTCTCTCTCTTTCTGCCCCTCCCCTGCTCACGCTCTGTCTCTCTCTTTCGCTCAAAAATACATAAAAATTAAAAAATAAAAGTTGCCAACTCACCTGGAACTTTCGTTTGGGAGGAAAAAGAGCAATTCACTGATATTATACCTCATGGTACCCTAAGCTTAAAGACTGTGAGTGAGAGGTATACTCAAGGCCTGAGTCCTCAACTCCTGTCTAAACTTGTGCTTAGGCCAATTATACCAAAAACGGAAAAGGAAGGAAAAAATGCAAAATATACTGGGCCTGGAAGAATTTTTTTCAGTTCATCAAACGATGGCAATCTACCCACTTTGCCTGGATTTGCTCACTCACTCCTGTGCCCAGACTATCCCCCCATCATGCCCCCTGAACCCCTCCTGGGCTCCTGTTTTTACCATTATGCACCGGATGCAAATTCATATGTGTACCCTATACTTGCCTTGTTTGTTGTCTGCCCCGACCAGAGTGTAATATCTCCATCTGTTAAATGAATGAATAAATACATGAAGCCCCACATACAAAGGAAAAAATATCGACAAATTAGCATAGTGCCATTCACTCTTGGAGTGAACATTCTAGGCAGGAATTTGCTACCACGAGGGCACAGAGGTGTTTCGCTAGCTGCTGGGGACGATCGTTCTTGTCTCTCTTCTTTAAGGCGAGTGATGAGGATGGCAAAGTCTTATGAGATTCCTTCTATGTTTTGCACATGCACAACTCCTGGGCACTGCCTGTGGGGCCAGCGCTGCTCCTTCCTCCTGGAACTTTTTTTGATTGCTAAAGAAATTGTAGATACCTGTTCAAAGCTCTTGCGCTGTGGCTGATGTCTGTGGTTCACGGGAAACCCTCCTCGGTAAGGGGACACTGGGTTTCAGAGGATCGTGGCGTATCATCTCTTAGGCCATCACATTCTCACTGTCCACACCGAGGGCAGGGCTATTCAGTCCACATGGATGTATGTGCACACAAGAACATACTCAGGAGTGGGGGAATCTTTGCTTTGATTCTTTGCTATGGCGTATTTTAACATCAGATGTGTCTAGAAATATGTGTAGTTGTGATTGATCATATTTCTGTACCTATTGACCAAAATAACTCAGAGTGCTGTAAATAGAAACTCAATGGTTGATTTAGCAGACAGTTTAAGGGCACATGTTTTTAGCTTGAGTTCTGGTTGGTTCCAAATCTTATAAGTTTTATGATTTGAGGAAAATTACTTAACTTCTGTAAGGCTCAATTTCACCTCTATTATATTGTATTTACATACGCTGTAAATTACTGTAATATTAATACAATGTATCATACATATAATTATGTACCGTAAGTATTTATCATATGAGCATATGTTATATGTTATAAATATACTAGATTGTATTCTCATGTAATGTATTATATTATTAAGTATTATACAGTTTACCTTTGAACATTGTGGGAGTTAGGGCACCAACCCCCAACACAATCAAAGATCTGCATTTAATTTTTGATTCCCCAGAAACTGAACTACCAACAGCCTACTTGAGTGGAAGCCGTAATTACCAGTAACATAAAGCCTGTTAGCACCTATTTTGTATGTTGTACGTATTACAGACTATATTCTTAGAATAAAGTAAGCTAGAGAAAAGAAAATGTGATTAAGGAAATCGTAAGGAAGAGAACATACATTTATAGTACCGTACTGTATTTACCCCAAAATATCTGTGTATAAGCAGACTTGTGCTGTTCAAACCCGGTTTGCTCAAATCTAGTGTGCGTGATGGCACCTGGCGGCACTTTTTCCTTTCACTGAGCTACACGACCGAAAAAGTTCCCATGTGTCCCCGTAAAAGAGAGGAAGTAGGACCTTTAAAGTCTCTTTCCCGTGGTTTTCTTTGGCTACATGTAAATCATTATACGGGACCAAGTGACCCAGCAGATACTAGAGATTTTTGGCATTCGCACCTGACTGAGAAAATTCACGGTTAACTGAGAGTAGATTTGATGTTAGGGCCGAAGAGCCGATGGTGGCACCCAGAGATGAAGTTTGCTTGACTTTATTACCAACTAAGAGAAAGGATGAGGTTCGTGAGACATACATGAACTGTGTTTAACTCTTGGTGTTTTCCCCCTTTGGTGCAGGGTGATTTCACCTGGAACAGCATGTCGGGCCGCAGTGTGCGGCTGAGATCGGTTCCCATCCAGAGTCTCTCTGAGCTGGAGCGGGCCCGGCTGCAGGAAGTGGCTTTCTATCAGTTGCAGCAGGACTGTGACCTGAGCTGTCCAATCACCATTCCCAAAGGTAAGGCCACGCCTGCCATTCCCCCGGGAAACGCTGAGAGTCGAACACCTGCTTCGCCAAAGCCCCAGGCTGGAAACACCTCTCGCACCTAACATTAACACGGGAAGGAAACTGCAGCTTCTTGGTTGTTGGCTGGCATCATTGTCCATCCTGAAGGACATGTTCAAGGGGGACAGTTGACGTGTCAACCAATATGTCGAAAGGGAAGGTCCGCTTGGGGAAGGTCAGCTTGAGGTAGCGAAGGGGAAAGCCATGTGTATCTCAGCAGCCTGCATGGCTTCCGAACAATCCATTAAAAAGAACTTTCAGAAAGGTCAACCTCAAGGGCTCGAACTAAGACCGTGCGGGTAGCAACGTGATATCAAAATAATCAGTTGAAAAGAATGTTTTCACAATCTATTAAACTCGTCATTTGACCTTATGCTAACCCAGAATCAGGGATTCTACTCACGTTAAGTCATTTTTATCATCTTTCACCTGGTGCATCTGACGTTTTGACAAATACAGGTCCTGATTCTGGTAAAGATGAGAAGTGTGAATCTGAAATCCTTTCATCGGTCAATTCTGTTTCTGAATGTTTCCTATCTTCCATAAGGATACTTCCTAATCTGTAAAAGCGTGTAACAGAAAGGCGATTTGTTGTTCTTTCAGTTTCTAGAACAACTTAGAAATGTTGTTGGCAAACCCAATTGTAGCAAAGGGAATGATGGCTCAAAAAAGTCCTGTGACACTCAGATTGGATACATATCAGATAAGATATCGTGGAACAAACATTCTTTTGTAGCTTTGTTTTTAACTCCAGTTAATTTGATGTTCCTCTTTGTTCCTGCTTTTTAAAGAGTCCACTAAATAAATAACCTTTACCAAACAGTTTTATAAAAATTGTCTGCTAGAAGCTATCTCTGTTACTTGTTTTTTTTTTAATTTTTTTTTCAATGTTTATTTTTGAGAGCAAGAGAGAGAGAGACAGAGACAGAGCATGAGTGGGGAGCGACTGACAGAGAGGGAGACACAGAATCTGCAGCAGGCTCCAGGCTCTGAGCTGTCAGCACAGAGCCCGGCGTAAGACTTGAACTCACAAACCGTGAGATCGTGACATGAGCCCAAGTCAGACGCTTAACAGACGGAGCCACCCAGGCAACCCTCCATTACTTGTTTCTGAGACTATGTAGTTCCCAGCCTCTTCAAGGAAATATTTGCTCTATTGAGATGTTCAAAGATGTTTGAGCTATAGGACTTATTTTTTTTATTTTCTATCAAAGTAGGAACTAATGATTTACAAGTAATTTACTTATGGAGGAGAGAAGGAATCGTGTGCCTGGGAGGAGAGAAACAGACATCACCCAAGAGTTCTGAAGCATTTGTTTGGGGCACATGATTCTAGACATCGAATGTTTTCCCAGATCCTTCAGATACAGGGCCAGTGCTGAGAACTGTGATGGCAGCTTTGGTCTGAGGGTGGCAACTTGGGTCTGTGCAAACCCCCAAGTGGAGGTTTTAAACAGGGTCAATTCACAGTGTGAATAATTTATTCAAGAAAATAAATACAGTGGCCATGGCCTAGACCCTAAATAAATGACAGCAAACCTAATGAGATAGTGGGTATAATGAAATGGAAATAAACTCAAGCTCATACTTCTGTTCTCTGTCACTTTAGAATGATGTAGGGATTTGTTTGTGGGTATCTGTTTGGGGACCCCTCTTCCTCTGTGAAACTAGTGTTTCCAGGGCTCAGGTGAATGATAATCTGACATATTCATCGGCTGCTGGGACTCACCGTAGAAGGGGAAGACTTGAGGAGTGGGGGTTGGGAAGTTACTGAGGTGGCTTCCTAGAGTGGACCGTAGGAGTGGGATCAGAGCACCAGCAGAGTCTGACGTCCTCTCGAGCTGTAATGATCAGGGGACATCAGTTATGTGAGCGCAGATGCGGCCAGATTAGAAGCCAGTGGGCAAACATGTGGATTCAGCCGAGACTGCCTCTCCATCGTCAGCGAAATAGGAAGCAATTTCATCTGCTGGGAGCCAGGATGGGAAGGAGGTCCAGGAGGTTTGAGGAAAGAGGCAAAGAGGGGAAGAGAGGGAAGCTGGTGGACCAGCGGTGTTGCAAGATGACAGGGCAGCCCAAACGGTCCATCTGAGGCTAGTAGCTGGGAGCTTGACTTGCACAGCAAACATCCCGGCAGCCAAACACAGCCAAAGCAAACCATGCCATTTTGTACTTTAAATTTCCTAGCCCTTAATCCACTCTCCTCTCACTAGAGTTAGGATCTTCTAGTTGAGTTCAGGGATGGTAGAGAGGGACATGGCCATTGAGAGTACATCTGCGGTAGGCAGAATACTGCACTCCCAAAGAGGGCCGTGTCCTAGTCCCCGGAGCCTGCCAGTGTTACCTCACGGGCCCCAACATCTTTGCAGATGTGAGCAATCAAGGTCCTGCGCATAGCGAGATTATCCTGGATTAGCTGGGAGGGCCCAAGCTAATCACATGGCTGCTGAAAGGCAGAGACACTTTCCCAGCTACCGCTGAGTCAGAGAGAGAGAGGACTATGGAGGAATAGTCGAGAGATGCAACCTTGCTGGCTTTGAAGGTGAAGGAAGGGCCGCCAGCCAAGGGACGAAGGCAGCCTCTGAGACCCATTTCAGACTTCTGACCTCCAGAAACGTCAGGTAATAAACCTGAGTTGTTTAAGCAACTAAGTTTATGGTCGTTGGTTACAGAACTGATAGGAAACCAATTAGTACAGTATCCACGGGAATGATTGTAATCCCAGACGTTGGAATCTCAGTTGGGAAAGAAGAGAAGTTAGGAATAGATATAAAAGTCTATATTTTTTTTCCTGAATAAGAAGAATCAGTAATACATAGATGTCAATTATGTTGTTAATGATCTGTGAGCTGAATGTGATTCCAGAAAACACACCAACAGGATTTGTTTTTGTGATGCCCCTAAGTTGATCCAAGCATCGTCTAGACAAATAACTACGTGATTATACTGGGCTCACCTGTGTTGTCGCACGTGTCTGTCCTTCATGTCGTTTTATAGCCAAGTACTATTCCGTTGTATGAATGGACCACATTTTGTTTATCCGTTCATCCATCAGACAGTTATCTTGAAAGCTTCTATTCTGGGGGCGCCTGGGTGGCGCAGCCGGTGAAGCGTCCGACTTCAGCCAGGTCACGATCTCGCGGTCCGTGAGTTCGAGCCCCGCGTCGGGCTCTGGGCTGATGGCTCGGAGCCTGGAGCCTGTTTCCGATTCTGTGTCTCCCTCTCTCTCTGCCCCTCCCCCGTTCATGCTCTGTCTCTCTCTGTCCCCAAAATAAATAAAAAACGTTGGAAAAAAAAAAGAGGATTATACTGTTTCGCAACAGGCAGATCAATAGAAGACAATAGAGTTTAGAAACGAACAAAAATAAATATGGCAACTTATGACATGATAAATGTTGCTTTTTTGTTGTTCAGGGGGAAAATGATGGATTAAGTATTTGTGACAGTGAGACGACCACTGAGGAGAAAAGGCTGGATTCTGACCTTACCCCTTATATCAAAATAAACTGATATGGAAGAAATATTTGAGGATTTTTTTTAATGAAACTATAAGTGCACCGAAAGAAAACATAGCTGCATATTTAGATATTTTTACATTGGGGAAGGCATTACCCAGAAAACATAAAGATAATGACGTATTTCACTGCATTGAAGGACAAAAAATAGAATCATCTGTGTGGAAAAAAAATAATTCAATAGAAATTTACAGCACATTTGACCAGCTAAAGGCTCACTTCTGTACCATATAAAGCTTTATTACAAACTAATGTGAAAAGGAAAAATAATTGATATATACACAAATTACAGGAAGCACCCACGTGTGTATTAAAGAAATGCAAGCTAAACACAAAGGGGTTTTTTCTTCCTCCTAGATCGGAAGGGCTCCAAAAGTTGGGTAATATACTTTATGGGAAGGCAGACACTTTTCATACCATTGGTAGGAATTTCATTGTTGCAGCAACTTACAACGTGGTTGGGCAACATCTAACTCTCAAATGGCCCAGCAACCCTCCTTCTAAGACTGTATCTCACAGATCCTCTTGTGGGGGCACCTGGGTGGCTCAGTCGTTTGAGCGTCCGACTTCGGCTCAGGTCATGATCTCGCGGTCCGTGAGTTCAGGCCCCGCGTCGGGCTCTGTGCTGACGGCTCGGAGCCTGGAGCCCGCTGCGGATTCTGTGTCTCCCTCTCTCTACCCCTTCCCCACTCATGCTCTGTCTCTCTCTCTTTCTCCAAGATGAATAAACGTTAAAAACAAATTTTTTTTTAAAAAAGATACACTCTTGTGTTAATTGAGGTAGGCTCACCACTCAGTGCCTTAACAGGACAACGGTTTCTTCCTCACCCAGACATTTCTCCTGTGGAAGATGGCCATGCGGGCCAAGAGAGTGGACTCTGCTCCATGCATTTGTTCAGGGACCTGAGCTTCTCACGCCTTGTGGCTCCTTCCTCCTCTGTATCCATTTAGCCAGGAGACACACAAACTAAAAACTGGTAATATTTACATAAACCTTATAAAATGACTGAGAAGCTTAATTTGTGGTCTCTTCTAAACTTAAGCCATTTCGCAGAGGGACTTTGGAAGATGCTCTACAGAAGCTAGAGAAATCTTTGGGAGGCCTTTCAGCGGGAGGGATCAGATCTATGAGTTTCCCCTGTGAGCCTGAGCTCGCCCCGTGGAGACAACCATGGAATGTTTCCTCCTGGTGGAAGGCTGCTCTTGGCATGGGCTTCAGGATGAGTCTTTCTAGCGTGTAACTGTCCCAGTCCTTAACAGCAGAACCAGAAGACAAATGCAGAGAAGCATGGTCAAGAAATTAAACAGTACCGTATGACCTGCATGAACTTCTCATTTATTGAAAACACGCCAACAAAGTACTATTTATGCCTCAGATAGTATGTTAGGCTCAATTCATACGATTTTGGTAACATTTAATACAAATGGTCTAAGCAGGGGTTAGCAACTGGCCTGCTGGTCAAACCCAGCTCACCATCTGTTTTGGTAAATCAAATCTTACTGGAACCCAGCCATGCTTATTCATTTACATGCCGTCTACAGATCCGTCACGTAACGAAGGCAGACTTGAGGAGCTGTGACAGCCCATATGTCTCGCAGGCTCAAGTGTTTACTATCTGGCCCTTTACAGGAAAAAATTGCTGTCTAAGGTAACACGAAAGGAAATGACTGATTTCTGCCACAATCAGTAAAGCATGTTAGTGCAGGCGCTATGGCTTAACCTCATTATGTTGTAAGGCAAGTTTCTAAAGCTGAATGGTTCCACGAGACAGAAGTGCACATTCCTGTTTTCTTTAGTCCTCTTGTTTCCCCCCCTCCGTTCAGTTAATTTCTGATATCACAGCTGAGAAAGGCTTCGTTGACGTATTTTGCGAACAGTGTCATGGACTGAGGAATAGTTGACGGTCTAAGAAAATGTGCCCAATGGTCTAGGAAAAGAGTATGCCTCAAAATCGCTCAATTATATGGCTTCCTTATGAAGTGGTCCCTCACCGTGGTCTCTCAGGCGGTGTAAAACCCGAGTAAACAACTCCGTGAAAGGGAGAAAATGATATTTTGGGGTAGGGTCACCCTGAAGCTGTCTTTGGGATTTAAATGCGACTGGTGATGTAGGTGGTGATTCAAACAAATGAGGGCGACCTGACGGGCCAGGAACATGAGCTTGGGTGTTTATGTAACAGCCCTAGACAGAAAATCTATCTATCCTCTTTCCGTATTATTCTTGCTGGCGTGGCCCAGGTGAAGAGGTGATGTGCTAGAACTCTTTGTCAAAGCCTTCTGTATAAGTAAAATTGAAATTGAAGCCCGGGGTGAAATCTGCAAACCCCACCTTAGGTAGATAGAAATGCTGAGAGGAAGCAAACGTCACCCAATAGGGTGATCAAAGAATAACGTGGGACCGCCGGGCTCAGAGGCCCTCAACACGTATCTCTGTGGTATGAGTGGCAGAGCCCGTGCTGTCTTTCCTGTGCCCACACTCACCTTTTCTGGGACCTGCCAGGGGACTGGGATTGCCCCAGGCCAAGGCCAAGTCTCACTTCTCTTTGAATCTGGAACACCGGCTACACTGCCCGGGTCTCCACCCCATTCCACTGCCCTTCAGCAAATCCTTGGAAGTCGATGAATGCATGCACGCACGCATGCACATGTCCTTTCAAATTAAACTCCTTCCTTCCTCTCCTCTTCCCTGTCTCTCTAAAGAGCATCATCCACGCCTTTCTCTCATTTCCCCCAGGATCCCCAGGAATGATTTTGACATGTCAGTGTTTCCCTACCACGCCACCCCATGCCCAGTCCCCAACTCTGACTGATGGTCTCGTAGGGTTGATGTGAGATTTAAGCGAAGTAAGCAACGTGAGCTGAAAACATCTCCTGAAGTTGTATATACTCTCAACAAACCTTACGTGTCACCATTGCCATCGGCGCCATATCACTTTGTCTCACGTCTGTCTCACCTTAACTGTAGCCAGAGGCCCCCACCTGCTTTCCTCAATCCAGGGCCTCTCTCCTACTCTGCCCACCACACCTAAAATCCATCAGAGTAATCTCCAACCACCGAATCTCCTCTTTTAACAAAACCCCCCAGGCCCCTGTGGCCAACTGTGGTCACTATCAAAGCCATTTATCACACTATTGCATACAAAAGAAGAAATCCATTTTGTTTGCAGCCTGTTCCGAGAATGCACCACAGATTTAAGTTTGTCCGTCTTAGAGCACTGAATTTCAAACTTCAATTCTACAGCAAGACATACATTTTACATCTCAGTCCGGGAAACACGTGAACCAAATGCTGTTTATCTTCATCAGACATACACTTCGATGTCGTCTATAATGTTCTCTCCTGCCCTCTTCTGTTTGATTCTGTATCGTTTTCTATAATGCACTTGTCATGACCCACTACGTTTTCCTGATTCGTTAATAGTTTATGACCCGCAGTTTGAATAACAGAGTCTCGGAAGGCAGATGGAATAGAAAAGAGGCAATCAGGAAGCAAAGAACAAAAAGGTCAATGTGGAAAACTTAGTTGTTCTTTGCTGGGGCTCTTAGGGCCTTGGTAAGGTAGATGGGGCATTATTTCCCTAGGGCCACAGAAATGAGCCTAGGTTAGACCCTTGGCCTAAGCATCTAGTGCCTTCTCTGTCTAGAGCCCGGCTGTAGAGTGCCAACTGGGAGGCCTTCTGGTACAGCTTCCCTGCGCTCTCGCTCTCTCCCCCGCCCCTCTTTCTCTCTCTCCCTCTCCTTCTCTCTCCCTCTCAATACCAAGCTAGATGTACAACCTGGAGGAAGTAGATATGTGGGGCTTTAGGTTCTTAAGAGGTAGAAGCCTTTAATGGAGGCTATAATATCATGTCAAAAGCAGTCCCCATCCTCAAGGATTTCCTAGTCAGTCAATGGAGAATGCACGAGTACATCAATTCTATTAAAAGATAGAACAGTGGATGGCATTTATCCAAGTTACCACTGGTGACCCTTACAGATACAAGCTGCCTTGTCTACCTATTCCAGCAAAAGCCAGGAATGACGGAGAGATTTCTCTGCAGGCTCTTCTGTAATTTTCTTCTTGGATGCTCTCCTCTGTACCCCAGGGCTTTTACCATGTCAAGTTCTCAAATGTATGCTGCTGTTCCATTCTGTTCTGGCGCTGAGCGGGCAGCCCGGTAGGATCGTATGTGTTTCTTTAAGCCATATGCTATGTGCCTTTGTATTCACAAATGGCTCCCTTTAATGTTCTCAGACAAAAGTTTTCTATCCAACGTCTTGTCCCTACTGGTCACATTTGTACATATTTATGTATCTTTTTTGGAGCAGCAACGATTATTGCACAAGGTGTTGGCATTTTGAACAAAACTTTTGTCACTGCAGTTTCTGGAATATTCTGGCACCTTTCAAAGACTTCAAGACTACGCTCTTCTCTCTGTTGGGAGCATGGCCCAAAAGTAAACTTGATAATTACAAAGAATGTCTCATCCCGGAAATATGAATAGGAGCTCCCAGTTTTGCTTTTTTCTTTGTTTCCCCCTGGGTGAAACGGAGGCAAATAAGTATTCATTGAAATTAAATACCAAGGGGTTTTTGAAACCAACCAGGCTTTCTAGATAATTTGAAATCGAGCCCTCAAGATGATTTAACGATTGAATTACCGGGCATTTATAAAACTGTTACAAATGCAAAGCTCTGAAAAAGCGGCTGAAGCAGTCTTCACTTAAGACAGGAGTGGACAAACTGCAGCCCAAATGCCAAATCCAGCCCACTGCCTATTTTTATGAATAAAGTGTTCTTAAAACACAAGCACACTGGTTTGTTGCTATATGGTCCAAGGTTGCTTTTAGCAGAGACCATATGGCCCCCAACGCTGAAGATATTCACTATCTCCACCTTTACAGAAAAGGCTTCTTGACCTCTGTTTTAAGACAGTCATATTAATTGCATATAGTAATTTATAGTTATTATCTTTGCCACTGATCAAGTATACTATTCTGTTTGTTTCAATTTCTTCACTCTCTTAACCTTATTTTGCAATAAGAGTGTTTTTTTAACAATGTGGCTTTTTGTAACTCTCAGATGTTTTACGTGTTTATATTAATTTAAAGTGTTTATATTATATTGTTATTTTAAATGTAAATGTAGATAACTGTATTTAAATGTTTACGTTATATTAAATCGATCAGATAGTTTTTCAAAGTGGGTAACCGATTCTCTTGGTGGCGCTGAACAAGAAAGAAAAGTTAGTGTTTTTCTGAGTTGCTTAAATAACTGGTGCCATCACGCAGTTTATAGGAATGTAGGTTACACATTAAATGGGCGACTTCAATAATAAGTCAATCTCCAGTATGGGTTGGTTATTAGCTTTGTTACTGCTCTCTGCTTTGATAACCGAGAATTTAGCAATATTTCTCTTTAAGGACCAGACTTATTTACAGATTGAGGGATCCTTGTAATCTGATCTCCTTCCTCTTAGCCTCTTTATCTTCGATCCCACCCAACACACACAAATTCAAACCTTTCAAGGATGTCTCTCTTAGGGATACCTGGCATTACAGGACGGGGATAGTGCAAACAGAAGTTGAAAAACACATCCCACAGCAGAGTTTTGGATTGTCCACTGCTAAGATGCTTTGGCTGTAAATTAGGGACACCAAACCCAAAGTGGCTTAAATCATAAAGAGATTGATTGTATGACTTTATAAGGAGCCCACGGGTAGGCTAGTCCCGGTACTCGTGCATTTCTCCTCGACCGTAAGCAGTGGGTCGCTTTCTTCTTTGGCTGGCCTCCCTTGTCGCAAAATGACTACAGCAGCCACCAGCGTCACTTCCTGTCTGGCAGCGTGAAGAAGCAGAGACTCCTCATCAGGTATCTTGTCCATAATAGAGAAGTATTTTCCCTGCTGCTTCCCAGTGGACTTTCCTCCGTTCTTCATCCCCAGAACTGCAGCATCTGCCGGTGCCCCAGTCCATACTGGCAGACAGAAAGAAATCACCAGAATTGGCTTAACCTCAGATTCCTTTCGTGACCCTGGGGTGAGTACTCATCCCAGGTTGCAAGGGAGGAAGCCTAGACACATTTATTTGCTTTAGTATCTAGCACGGCCCTTTGCATAGACCTGTGGCTCAGGAAGTATTTGAGAACTTGGAGGGAATGGATTTAAGATTCAATCATAGTATCTCATCATGTTTCAGATACCGTTTCCATATCGTAAAGAATTGTTTCGTATGGCTCCAAGAATAATCAAAAGCAAGGATGGAAAAGGAAAGGATGAAGAGCCTAATAGTTTTCATCTAATTCTATCATTTATCCAGTTATTGAATCTGTAAGAGCTGTTTTCAGAGAGCTACTGGCAGAGATTTGGAAGAGTTCCCAAGGCTTCAAGTTTATGGTTTAAAGATATTTGATTCCCACCAAAAACCATAAAACACCTAGGAATAAATCTAACCAAAGAGGTAAAGACATTTGATTCCCTTCTTGTTCACTATAAAACAATATCTGCGAAAAGAAAGTAAATAATAACGGACTCTTACACAGGTCAAAAATCATACCGTGCGTCGATACCCTTGTCTGACTCTACCTTTTCAACTCAAACTACAGGCTCTCGCTTTCAATCGACTGATGACGAAACTTCTGTAATTTGGAGTTTAATTTCCTTAACAATCCAGGGTATTTCTTCGGGATAAGCGACTTCTGTCTTTTTGTTGTCCTGCCTGCTTTCTTTCCCTTATGCTCCAAGGAAAGAAATATGGCTCAAGGAAAAGACTTGCCAAGAGCCAGTTTTCTTGCTCTGATATTTGGAAACTTCTGTCTCTGCGAATATAATGCCTACCTAGGCTAAGTTAAAAACATTGTTTTTGATTTAAGGAATGTGTGATAAGACATGCAAGTTCAGATGCCAGGAGAGACAGACCAGCTCCTAGCTGAGGAAAAGTCACTGCCCAGGCTGCCCCTTTGGAACATGAGCTTATAGCTTTTTTTTTTTCTTTACTCGTAACATGTGAATATGGAAAAAATGACAGCAAGTAAAAGATCCTTCCGGGGCATCATTTGATCACGACCGCTTATTACATTGCCAAAATAATTGACATGAAATGGAAAAGGTCTCTTAGCATTTACCTGGAAGCGTGGTGACCCCCAAGAGCTGCCTCCCTTCACAACAGTGAGAGATTCACAGAATGTTCTCATTTTCTGACCGCAGCTTTGATCATTTCACCACCACTTCCACATGTAAACTGTGAGGACTGGTACATTTCACAAGTACTTGGGGGAGCCTTGGCCCCAAGGAGAGGCATCTGTATTGCTTAAGAATGCCATAAATATTTTCTTCCCTGAGAAATAGACACTTTGGAAGCAGATCTGAAGAAAATCTTATACCAAGCAAGATGACTCAATCGCCCTGTTTCTGCCTGCCTCCTCGTTCCATCAAGGTCAATGGAAGAACCTATAGGTTTGATCAAATTACTGAGAGGCTATAGAATGGAAGGTTTCTTGAAAATAACATGAAAAAATATATATGTAGTGAGATCCGAAGCTGACTGAACAGTGGGACCAGTTTGGGCTTGAGTGCACTGTTTTCCGCTTTTTCTATGTAGATTGTTTTCTTCCAGATTCTTATTTGTCACTCTCTTAAGCCCTAGTTCCCACCTAAGATACTGTCATTTCACTCCTGAATTAGCAATTTTCTCATCCTTTCTCACCAACAGAATTTTTGCTTGGTAACGGGTTGGATTACTAGGAATAAAACATTGGCAGGTGTATGATGAGAAAGGATCTCCTAGACTAAACAGTCACCATGTGATCTGTTGGGAGGAAACCCCCACCACAATTCAAAGGCCCCTGCGAAGCGTCGCTTCGTCCTTTAAGACTGAACGCAAGCCAACATTAGCCTTCCGAAGCGCTGGAGACTGCCTTCTCGCTTCGGACCTCTCGCCTGCTAAATGCCCCCACCGCGGCTTTTCTTCATTTTCCTTTCATGAAGTTACCATGTGTCTGTCTTTGGCACTGAACTCTGAGTTTCTCAAAGGCAGAGATGGCGTTCATTCACCTGGGGTCATAGTGCCTAGCTCGGTCTCGCCTATAACGTGTGCTTCGTCAGCGTCGGATGGAGGGGTGGACAGAGCAGGGACGGGTCAGAGTGTGGGGGATGAGACCAGTTTCTGGGGGGAAGATGCCATTTAAACAGATAACCGTTAGAGTGTAAATAAAGTCTGAAGCCAAGGAGATTCGTCACGTTCTGTGGTGCAACATCCCTGGACAGAGAGCACTTGTTTGCAAACAGAGGCCAGATTGCTGCTTTGGCTCTTTTCCTAATCCTCTGGGGCTAAGCCTAGTTCAGCTCTCAGACTGGATGGAGCATTGCACTGGTCCCATTGGGTCCCCTGTCCTGGACTTGCTGCCACGTTTCCTGCCGAGAGGCAGAAGTTGCCGCTTTCCTGCTAACTACTCCCCCCACCCCCTTTTGCCAGGGCTGCCCTCCCTTCCATTTCTCAGGATGGACTTTGAATGGCAACTCAAAGTAGCAGGGGCTATTTTGAATCCATTCTAATGAGCATCGTTACTGAGCAATGGCAGGGACTGTCTCCAATGCCCAGCTGACTTTTCCCGGGGTGTGATTTTGGGGTTCTGGTGGCCCAGCTCTCATCAGTTCCACTGTGTTTTCCGCGTTCACTTACGAAAGGAACTTACACCGCTGACATTAACCATTGGAAAGCACTAGACACAGAGTGTGGGCTCGATGAATGGCCCTCAAGTGCCAGGGGCTATTAATATTTTTTTTTTAAAAATTTTAATGTTTATTTTTGAGGCAGAGAGAGACAGAGTATGAGCGGGGGAGGGGCAGAGAGAGAGGGAGACACAGGATCCCAAGCAGGCTCCAGGCTCTGAGCTGTCAGCACAGAGCCCGATGCGGGGCTCAAACCCACGAACTGCGAGATCGTGACCTGAGCTGAAGTCGGACGCTTAGCCGACTGAACCACCCGGGCGCCCCTGGGGCTGTTAATAGTATTACAACTTCTTTGACAGGCCTCCTGTGCCAAACTGGAAATAAAGTATCTGGTTTAGTCTTTCTCTTGCCTTAGTGTTGGGAGGTCTGTGGCTTGAGAGCCCTCAAAAGGGGAAGGATGAGACCAAAGGATGAATTTGAGTTTTAGTGAAGGATATAGTTTTAGCAAACATTTTTATAAGACATGCACAGATTGTATAGTTCGCCTTCTCCACATTCATACATACAGTTTAAAAACCGTATTTTGGTTTATCAGAACAGGCATGGGAACTTAAAAAGCAAACAGATTGATACGCTGATCAGTGTTCTTGGATGCAAACGTCAAGCACCAAGTCTGGGTAACTTACGCCGAAGAGGGATTTAGGGAACCTGAGAAATAGGCAGTATCATAAGACAATCTAATCAGCCACCTATGAAAACGTCACTGGGGCCATAAAAATAAATCTGGTCAAGTCCCTCATCTGTCTGAATAGGAAGATTATCTCAGTAGTTTCAGCCAGGTCAGAAACTCAGACTCTTGAGTCACCTGTTGCCATAGAGTTGCGCTCCCAAGTCTGTATGTTTCAAAGCGCTTCGGAGAGCCGCGTAAGCCTCCACCTTCTCACATGCTTGACAAATGAGGTTTCAACCTTTTGCCTGAATACGCCCAGGACGTGGGAGAAAGGGCTTTTTAAAAAAACAACATGCTTGACAAGGTGTCTGGCTTCGGCTCAGGTCATGATCTCGCGGTTCGTGGGTTCGAGCCCTGCGCCGGGCTCTGTGCCGACAGCTCAGAGCCTGGAGCCTGCTTGGGATTCTGTGCCTCCCAATCTCTCTCTCTCTCTGCCCCTCCCCTGCGCATACCCTATCTCTGTCTGTCCCTCTCTCTTCTCTCTCTCTTTCTCAAAAATAAGTAAATATTTTTTAAATTTTTTAAAAAAATGAACATTAAAAAATTTTAAAAGCAACAACTTTGTTTTAGAATAATTTTAGATTTATAGAAAAGTTATAAAGATAACACAGAGTTCCCTTATGCCCCTCAGCCAATCTCCCCTAATGATAACATCTTATCAGGGTCTGGCCCACTCAGGTGGCTGCTGGCTGGAGACACCAGTTCCCTACCACGTGGCCCTCTGCATAGGGTTACTCATCATGTGGCTTCCCCCAGAGTGAGGGATGCAAGACGGAGGGAGCAAACGGGATGGAGGGCCACAGTGAAAGGTGCCTTTTTTTTTTTTTTTGAGGGAGCTCATTCCACTGCTGAACAGCTCCATTTGCTGAGAAACCTGTCTTTGCACAATTTCTTTCTGAATCCTTGCTCTGGCCAGGGGTGGACTAGCCGGGAGGTCTCTTCATCCATCCACCATCTATCCATACGGCTGTTCACCGTCGAACGTCCTTCTACATCTGATCCAAATGAGGACAAGACACTTCGTACGAAGACATAGAAGGCTGCTTATTCACAGAACCTGCTTTATTCCCCTACGTGTAGTCAGGAATCTGGTAGAAACATAGCTATAGGCAGACTCACATGCTTTAGAAACTGAAAGAAATTGTTATTCAGCCTGATACGTAAAAGCTCAACGATTTATAAACATTTTTATATTCTTCTGTCTAAAACAGAAGCTGACACCGGGTGTAACCTGGGCATTGTGACAAGTGGGAAAATGTGAATGTGTCACATGGTCCAAGCCCACAGCTGCTCTCTAGGTAGAGTTACACACAGACCAGTGCTTCTTAACCGGAGTGATTCTGCCCCCGTGGGACATTTGGCGATGTCCAGAGACATTATTGGTCGTCACAACAGGGAATGGGTGGGTGTTCTGGCATCTAGTAAACCGAGGCCAGGGATGCTGCTAGATATCCTACTGTGCACAGGGCAGTTCCTCACAGCCAAGAGCTCTCTGGCCCCAAATGTCACTAGAGCCAAGGCTACACAGGTACCCCCTAGCTAAGCATTTTTTTAATCATAGGTCACTATTCACAAAGATGACATATTTTTTTTTCCTATCAGGAGGCTTCAAGATATTGTTTGGAATTTTGGAGTTTGAAGTACGTGTTATCCTTGTGGGACTCTGTAAACTCTCATGCTGGTGCGAATAGCAATTAGCAGAACGACACGGAAAGCGTTCGATGTTCGGGAGTAAAGCCTAAGATTGCATACGTGCTGACCCGGCAATGCTTAGATTTCAGTTGAGAACCAGAATAACCCCCCTGGAGTGTATGTTAAAGCACACACTGCTGGGTCCCACCCCAGAGTTCCTGAGTCACTAGTTTTGGGGATGGGACCATAAACTTTGCAGCTCCGACAAGTTCCAATTTCCGGGGGCGGTACTGACGCCAGTGGTCCTAGAACCACACTCAAAGGACCACAGAGTGATTCTTGGACATGTACATAGGAAGACATGCACAGAATTTTTCAAAAACACTGTTCCCGACAGTCCCAAGCTAGAAACAACTCAAATCTCCATCAATAGTTCAATGGGGGAAATTAACCATGGTATATTCATACCAGAAGACAGTGTACAGGAATCAAAATGAGTGACCTACAGCCACCTGCCTCGACAGGATGAATTTCAGAAATGTCGATGAATGAAATAAATGAGGCAAGAAAGAATACTTAGAGCGTGATTCCATCTGTGTGAAGTCGAAAGCAGGAAAAAGGAACTATATTCTTTATAAATGGATACATAGATAGTAAAACTGTAAAGAAAAGCAGATGATTATTGGATTATTATTATTATTATTATTATTATTATTATTAGATGATTGATCAGAGCAATGATTACCCTGGGTGAGGGGGAGGTAGGCACACAGGAGACTTGGGTACAGGGAATAGTCTACCTCTGAACTTGACCGTTGGTTGTGTGGGAGTTGGCCTCCTCAATATTATTTAAACTGTGTATTTATATTTATACACATCTTTACGTATTTTACATCTTCCAATTAAAAAGAAGTTTAAGGAATTCCTTCTATCTTAAAAGAAAATGTCCCCTATCCTATATGTCTTGTGGTTCTTTGACAGCTCGCTTGAATTTTAGCATCTGCCCGCTGGTTATAAAAACCAAGTCTCTTAAGCTTTACTATTTGGTTTAGTTATTCTTCTGGGTCAACTAATAAAATATGAAGGAATGATAGAATTTTTTAAGGACATATACTCTTGTTACAGTCAAATACATGTGGTGATGTGAACTAGTGAATAAAGTGTTACAAAGTAAAAGCCTGTTTGGAGAATGGATTTGAATCTTGGGTTGTTAGTATGTTTATTGTGGTACATGTATAATAAGTTATGGGAGGCCATATCGTTAATCATCTTGTAGACACTGGGGATAAGAACATACCTGTAATGAAAGAGACTGATGGCTCTCTACCCCATTACAACTGACTTACTTAAATTTCCCCTATACAAATCTCACGGCCGCAAAGGTAAAGACTCTTAGGAACTATTTCTGTCTTGTGGGAGGAGACTCATTTTTGAAATATTTCTTTGCTTTTTGAAAGAGGACGGATCGGATGTGTCTGTCGACTACTGTGTGATGCCTTTTGCCTCCAAAAATTCAGAGAGAAGGAGTTGGGAACATCCGTAGCCCCGAGAGGATCCCAGGAACGCTGGTTTCTCTTTAAGAATGTGCATGCTGTCTTTTCCTGATGTCAGAGTCTTGCTTTTAAATGTTATTGGAGAGTGTCTGAGTCTCTCTCTGCACTACACTTTTTAGTGTGTCCTGTAAGAAAACAATTCGTAATCCCCCTTTTAAACATAAGGTTCTTCACGGCACGGGCTACACTTCCCTTATTTGATGGCAGTGCGGATTTCCAATTTGCACCTCCCGCGTGTTAAATTGATGGTTGCGTAATCCCGAAATGCATTCTTGCCATGACATCCCAGGAATCCGACTGCAGCTGCCTACTGATATGAGCGGTATCTTTATCATTTGGTGAGCGAGCCAGATGTGCAAGTACATTTGTTGGGAGGACAAGACGCTAAAAGGATATTATGCCTTACTGATGATAGTGAAAAATTAGAAATGACCCAACTGTCCCTGGGTGGGGGAATGGTTAATTAAATTATGGCACAGCTACGCTATGGGATACGATGCAAGCACCAAAAAGAAAGTAGAGCTGAATTTATGCACATGTGTCGGGGTCCCCCGAAGCCCTTTAGGTGCGTCGTTTCATTTAGTTCACACGGCAACCCCCTGAAATGCCCATTTCACAGAGGAGGACGATGAGACTTGTCCACAGTCACACAGTTAGTAGATGGTGCAGCAATAGCTTGTCTGAGTTCTCTGGACCTCTAGATTCATTTCCTTATCCACTTACACTCTACCAGCTTATAAATGTCAGAATAATATGTACTGTTGACTTTCCTCTCCTGGACATTTGATTCCAGATGACATTGGTTTGCGTAAACGTGAAGAATAGGAAGAGACTCATGTAATAGTAATAGCAAACATATCTAAGTGTCACCACTAAGTTAATTCTGAAGGAGGTAAGTTTCCTGTACTTTCCATGATTGAAACAAAAATTTAGGAGCGTACATCAAGATTCTGGCTGTGCGTACTGCCCGCGTCAGGGATTTTCATGTGTTTTCAGAGCCATTACTCTGTTTAAGATGCCAAATTATAAGTGAAGTAAGCAAGAAGTCATGCTTTTGCTCAAATGTAGTCACACGTATAGCTTGTGTTTACAATTTGTCATTCTTTTAATATTTGCAGATGGGCAGAAGAGAAAGAAATCTTTGAGAAAGAAACTGGATTCACTAGGAAAGGAGAAAAACAAAGACCGAGGTAAAGGACAGAAGGAACCACAGCGGATGCATCCTCCGTGGAGCATAATGGTTGAATTTGGTGGGGTTTTTGAATTGCATAGATTTATGCAGTTCAACTCTATTATGTAAACTGGCTTTCTACAACAGAATGTCATTAAAGCCTGTTTTGGTCTACTCTTTTGTGTTTGAGTGGCCCTGTACTGAGTTGATGAATTCAACTGGTTTGAGCAAAGTGTGACCTCGGCCAAGTTTATGGTTCCAATTATGATGCTGGCCAATCAGCAACGCATAAGAGGAACCTGGGTTGAGTAGCCATGGACAGCATCTCTAACGCTAACCAGCTGTCTGGCAAGGCCAGATAGTTAGGCAGGGCTAGTTGAATGAGAAAAAGTTTGGATTTGCCTACCATGACTACTGGAAAGAAACAGTCTCATCCTCATGAGCTACTGGAGATGGGCCATTCTCCACATTTCTGTGTTAGATCACAGCAGGCTTATGTTTTGCCCTATATGTTTTGGGGATTGTCGACTGTCTTCATACTGTTCTGTGTCCCTTCTGTGTCCATTTAGGGAGCTGACACATTAGCCACTCTTTGAGAGGTATTTGTGGTCGTTTTTAACTAATATTCACTGAGCCTGCCTAACGGGCACCTGGGCCCCATCAGCACAGTACAACTTTCTGTGGCTTGTTTGTATGGGCCCATACGAAATGACCGCGGAACAGTGCCGTCGTATGAATGTATTTCCATTTTATGTGACACAATGAATGAGTGTTGAGTGAGGAGACCCATATGTCTCACCTCGGAGTTCTTTTCTATAATGATTGAATTTCTGCTTGAAAAGATCCCAGCCTCTACACCCATGTCTTGAACTGTGCCTAAAGTGTCACGACATTTGGTTCTTTGGACTCAAAGGAGATTTGAAAAGTCGTAAAGAATGGAGAATCAATGTTTTACTTCCCTTAGAGCGGGATTTCTCAACCTGGGTCTACTGACGTTTTAGGCTGGATCATTCTTTGTTATGGAGGCTGTCCTGTCCGTTGCGTGAGACGCTCAGCGGCATCTCTGGCCCCTACCACTAGATGCCAGTAGCACCGCCCCCCACCAGGATGTCTCCAGACATTTCAAATGTTTACCTCACGCTGGAGAAAAGGAGATGAAAATATGAGTGATTCCCTACCTCTGGCCGCACAGTAGAATAAAACTGTGTGCACCCTTTAAAATGCCCAGTGCCCAGACCCCCACCCCAGAAAGTATAATTCCACCGGTCTGTAAGGGTACCGGACAGGAGGGCTTCTATAAACCATGAATGTGCGGCTTCTAACATGCGAATTCCGGTCCATATTGACTAGCGTACTCACCAGGGCACATCGTGTCACAGCAGAATCTGCTGCTGGTATAATCAGGGCAAAGGGCAGTCTGATAAGTTGTGTTCTTTTTAATCGGTTCATATGTTCTTACCCTTATTTTTCAGTGGCTATTAGTAACCAGGATAGCTTTTTTAAACTAGAGGTTTTGCTTCTTCTGTTCTTGCCACGGACGACCTTTGCCTCACTAGATTAGAGTGATTCTCAGTGTTTACAAAGTGAATTAATGGGACCACACAGACTTGCAGTAGGAATGTGTACCTTTAAGGTTGGTTTATTCTAGGATGATGATATGAATACTAGGATTTGAATACTCAGAATGCAGACTTTCAAGTGATCCTTCACAAGTGCCCATTCAGGCTAGACTGAGCAGAATGAGCATTTTCTGCGGGAGACGACAGAGTTCCCTCAACAGAGGGAGATGTGTGTGTGCTTCCTTATATTCCAGAACAGCAGGAAGCAAGGATGTGAATGAGCAGAAAAGGAAGGGCCAAGGGAAGTAATTGACCAGTATGTACTGAGCCATTATACATTTTGCAGACCAAATCGTACTTAGGAATTACATAGGCCCGGTGAAAATTTGGCGGAGTTCTATAAGGTTGCCCAGGGAGCTGGCTGGGAAAAGCAAGGCAAGTCCTGGTGCTCCAAAGACACATCAGGGCGCCTAGGTGGCTCAGTCGGTGAAGCGTCAGACTCTTGGTTTCAGCTCAGGTCATGATCTCACGGTTTCGTGGGTTCGAGCCCCACGTCGGGCTCTGCGCTGGCAGCTAGCCTGCTTGGGATTCTCTCTCTCCCTCTCTCTCTCTCTGCCCTTCCCCCACTTGCGCTGTCTCTGTCTCTCTCAAAATGAATGAATACGCTTAAAAAAATATTAAAAAAAAAAAAAAAAGAAAAAGAAAAGACACATCGCCCATCCAACTAAAGGGAGAAATATTAGGCTTCATGGCAAAAGAGGGTTTTTTTTTCTCTCTTTTAAAGTAGCTCTTAATTAAATGGCATGTTTTCTGAACAACCTGGGGACCAGAGCGTGAGGGGGGAGCATGTAGGTCTTACATGGTTGTAATGGTTCACATGATTTTCTTCCACTTGAATATTAACATTGGGGTTCCTAACAGCTGCACATGTGGAAAATGATAATCATTTGAATCCAAGACTAAAAGAAGGAAAACAGGAAACTCTAAGTGACCTCTTGGGTTAGGTCATCTAAAAATAAATAGGGGCAGCTTTTTAGAATCGAATTGCTCTCCCAATAAAGAGTGATTCATTAAGTGTTGGATATGCTGCTAGATTAATTGATTCAATCAGAATGAATTACGTCCTGCATTTTATTTAATTGCCTGGACACGAAACACAGCAGATCGTGTGACACTGCTGTGTCCCTCCTGCCCATATGACTTTTGAATTCCATATGGAAACTAATTCAAGATTGATGCTGGGTCGGAAAACATATTTTCATACAGAATGCTTCCCAGTCCTTAATTTCTCTTAGTTAAATTACTTGGCAACCCAAAAGCATTTTTTAAACTTTCGGAACTTCAGAAAGTTTCTTTCTTGTGTCAAGAAAGAAATCATTTGGGGGAAAAGGATTTTAAAATAGCTACTTTGTTCCAGTTAATGTGGTTCCTAATCAGAGCACAGGGGGAGTAGGTTTTTTCGTGGCCTAAGTCTGCGAGGCAGGTCCCCTCTCCACAGGGTATTTTCAGATTGTGCCGTATATTTATGGATATAAAATCTGGCGATAATTTAGGCGTGGCACCTTTCTTTGTGCCGAACTGGTATCACGCCAAGTAGAAAAATCAAGTATCGGTTATCGCCACGTGGAACTTCGCGAAGAGAACGCACGAGACGCTGTCTTTGAGTGCTGTTGCCAGAACTGAGAGAACCAGAGGTCGGGGTGGGGGCAGTGGTGGTGGACGCAGGGCAGAGTAAGAAGGGGCCACCTTGCACGGGACCGTGTGGGCCCCAGAACAATGTTTGGTCTGCATGCCGAGAACATTGAGGTGCCATCAAAGCGTATGAACTTGGGATGGGAGTAGGACACGAGTGGAGGGAGGAAGCCTGACTCTAGAGGCGGAATGACTTCTGGTGAGGACACGGTCCAGGGTGGGACCGAGCGAGTGGTTGGAAAAGGTGGCAGGAAGGAAAAAGTAGGAGGAGAGGAGAAGGTCAGGAGATGTGAGGACGGAGAATTAGATGGGCCCTTTAGGTAGACATCCAAGCCACCAACAGTGAGGGTAGATCAGGGGTCTGACCACGAGTCAAAGTCAGTGACAATAGAAGAGAGCCATGAGCAGGAGGCAAGCGGAACCTCGCACAGGCAGGTTTCTGCCACATGGCGGGAAGGCACAGATACGGAAGTGGCAGTAGGGAGCCAAGGTTCACCGGGCGGGAAAGTTCACAGTTGCTACTAACGAACCCAGCAGGGAAGGCAGTGTTCCTAGCAAACACATACTGTAGATTAGAACATGACACACACTGTCCCTGGCCCCAGAACAGTGAGCCTTGGGAAATGTCCATCTGGTTTTAAAAACCTATTATCAGCTGTATTAGCCACTATCAACACTGAGTCTCTAGGGTTTTCCCCCCTAAGAGAAGCGTTTTGAATCCACAGACGAGCATGTGCACCCAACATTTTATTTACACCCGACGAAGGTTTTGCTCAATAGATTTGTGATGAGTCCTCAATTTGACAATAGCCACATTTGGAGAAGCAGAAATATCCAAAAATCCTGCTTAGAATTTTCCAGGGACTGTAGACACTGTGACACAAGTTTAGAGCATGGAGAGGCCTCCTTTCTGAAGCTTGTAACGGTTCTCAAGAGACAACGACAAGAAACCAGAGACTACATTAAAACTCTGTCACTGAGAGGATAAATAAACTCAGCCAGGAAAGAAAGCCTGTTAGGGAAAAATAAAACTCTGTTAGAGGATCAGCTCTTGAGTAAGAATAAAAGAGAAATAAAAATGGAGAGGCTTGTATTCCATCTGTTTAATTGGTATTCAATTATTCCAATTTGCAAGCAGGGTGACAGAGGTTTGGACATTAAAAACGATGGATACCAAAGGAAACCATTTTTCTAGGGATATCAGCAACTCTAAACGAGTCTGGTTGGTTTTCCTTATGTGGAAAAACTGGCTAAGAGAGGAGTCCGTAGCCCCATCTTTGAGATAGAGAGAACAACCTGGGGAGGGGCAGAGAGAGGAGACAGAGGATCCGAAGCAGGCTCCGTGCCGACAGCAGAGAGCCCCATGCGGAGCTCGAACTCACAAGCTGTGAGATCCTGACCTGAGCCTAAGTCGGCCACTTGACCAACTGAGACACCCGGGCGCCCCTCCCCGGTTGTTTTGAAGTAAGACGATTTGATTATTCCCATACACAAGACAGCGCTGATTTATGCGATAAATCCTGGCGTGCACAGCCAGTGGTCTGGTATTGTCCCCTTTGCTTTCTAATTTTGCTAGTTGGTGGAGGTGGCCTTTTATCAATAGTGAGCATTGCGTCTTGCTGCACTTGTCTACATCAGTCACTCAAAAACATGCCTAACTTTTTGTGTGTTATCATATGCCACCTAGTTTGTTGAGAATGATGGAGAATGGCAAACATCCTCTGAAAATCCCCAAATGGTGACGTTTTGATTTTTCACTTTAAAACAGATTCATGTTTTGATGGAAGCAAGGGTGCAGGCTTCTCAAGTACCATTTCTGCTTTTCTTAGATAATTTTTTTGTTTATTTATTTATTTATTTATTTCGAAAAGGAGGGAGAGAGAGAGAGCAAGCAAGGGCGAGGCAGAGAGAGAGGGAGAGAGAGAATCCCAAGCAGGCTCCGAGCTTTCAGTGTGGATCTCGATGTGGGGCTTGAACTCACAAACTGTGAGATCATGACCTGAGCCGAAGTCAAGAGTCCCAGGTTCAGCCCACCGAGCCACCTAGGCACCCCCCATTTCTGCTTTTGATGTAGACTTGGTCATTAGCCCAGTGATGTTAAAAATCACTGGCCACAGATCAAGGAAGAAAACCTTCCAAAGCCTCTTTCCACCTGATTTAATGTTAGCTTTTCCTTTCAAAGAACAAACAAGTCTTACAACTGTTTTCTCTTGATCATTCTGGTTTTATTCGGAGGGGTTATAAAAACAAGGGAGAGCCTAGACTCCAATATTCTGCTGCTAGGAGATGTAATTTTGACTCTAAAAGAAATAATGCATTTAACTTAATTATTAATGCTTTTCAGCATAAATCTAAAATATTGCCAGTAAAATGCCCGGCCCTAAGGATTAGTGTGCTTACAACAGACACGTATACATATGGATTTACTACCGTGATCCAGAAAACAACCGTGTGTACATCTCCAAATAAAGCCGTAGATCTCTGCATTATGCTCCTTCCCCCCAAATTGTCCTTACGAGAGGATTTAACACGTTGTATCCTGGGCCCTTCACTGGTCAGTTAGCGATGAGAGCCCACTTGTGCGTGTGGCCAGCAGAAAGGCTGGAGCATAGATCATAAGAGTGACAGCCCCAGCCAGCAACTGGAGGCAGAATGTGGGGACGAGGAACACAAAGGGAAGAGAGAAGACTTGCTCCCGAGCTGTTCCGCCCCCTCTCGGGTTCTCATTTCGCATACTGGCTCGTTTACGGGGAACCTCAAAGTGGATCCGCTTAACTGAACTTCAGTCTTTGCTCCCGTGCATCTCTGCTTTATAGCACGTGGCAGACACACCTCTGTAGCTATTTACATATCTGACCCCCTCCCCGACTCTGAATCCTTCAAGAGCAAGGACCAGACCTTTTGTTAGCCTTACACTCCCTGCTGAATAAATGGATACATGCAGCCTTTTCATGCCTTGTAAGTTCCGGGGGCTCTGGAGACCCATAAATCGAAGATGGGGAGTGTAAGGCTAACAAAAGGTCTGGTCCTTTAAATTTTTTTTAATGTTTATTTATTTTTGGCACGAGCGGGGAAGGGGCAGAGAGAGAGGGAGACACAGAATCCGAAGCAGGCCCCAGGCTCCGAGCTGTCAGCACGGAGCCTGACGGGGGGCTCGAACCCACAAACCATGAGGTCGTGACCTGAGCTGAAGTCGGACGCTTAACCGACTGAGCCACCCAGGCGCCCCAAAGTTTTTGCCTTTACTTGAGATATGTCAGCCGTGGGGGGGGGTGGGGAAGACCAGAGGCCTAGATTTCTAAAACCATACTGGCCTGCTTGATAGAAATAGAAATGTTGGCCACTCTGATAAATACAAAAGCCACCTCTGTATTTTGATTGATGAATCAGTTTCTTCGAGAAACAGGCATTCGAATATGTCTGCTCTTAGGTCTAAAACACGAGTGAGGGCCTTCCCTGGTCCGGTCATGGCTGAAAGTGAATGTTTGTTTTTTGGTTCCAGAATTCATCCCACAGGCATTTGGAATGCCCTTATCCCAAGTCATTGCAAATGACCGGGCCTATAAACTCAAGCAGGACTCACAGAGGGACGAACAAAAGGACGCGTCCGATTTCGTGGCTTCCCTCCTCCCATTTGGAAATAAAAGACAAAACAAAGAACTCTCAAGCAGTAACTCATCTCTCAGCTCCACCTCGGAAACACCAAATGAGTCAACGTCCCCGAACACCCCAGAACCGGCTCCTCGGGCCAGGAGGAGGGTGAGTTGGCCGGTGCTTTCTCTGACACCACTGCTGAAACAACCAGAGCGTTATTCTTGGAGTCTTTGCTCATGTGAAAACTGGAAATGTAGTCCAGGTATCTGTCAACGGCCCCACTCGGGGACAATTTGCTCTGGCCGTAGGGCACTGGGCGCACCCTCGGAGCCTTTTCCTGACCCCTCTCGGAGCTGTGGGGGGCCCCTCCTTGGTTACCCATGTGCCCCATGAGATCCTGAACATTCCACAGTGTCACTGTTGACCGTGCTCTAGTGTGATCTGCTGCTGTACTACCGGACTTGCCCTTGAGACTGTGGGGCTTGGGGGCAGGGCCAGGTGTTCTGGTTACTCTCTCGGTCTCTAGTCCAAGAACCCACTTGGCCCAGTGGCTTGGCTACCAGTCTTCAGAAACAATGAGATTTTGTTTCATCAATGGAACTTTTTTCACTATAGGTATATAGATAGAGAGAGAGAGAGAGAGAGAACATATGTCCTCTCAAATTAGTACTGTAACAACGGGGTGCCATTTATTAATTGGCAGCTGTGTTCTAGGCACTGTGCTGTTGTTTGGGGCTTCAAACTTCATGTTTCGATCCAGGGAAGCTGAGTGTCCAGGCCAACCGGTTGGTGATTGCCTGGGTCCGTTGATAAGCGTCTCTAGAATTCCCTCGGTCACCGGTCACCGGGAGGTCTCCCCTTTTCCTCTTGCCTGGAGACCCCAAACGTGCACCACCCCCAGCCACTCACTGCTGCCCTCGGTAAAAGCCCCAACACTCCCCACTTAAAATCCACGTTCGAGACCTCTCCAAGATCAAGGGGGTGCCTGGGCCTCTGCTGTTCTCAAGGCTCCAGCTACGTTTACAGATGAGGCAATGACACCATTGTCGTTCTTCCAGCTTTATCACTGTCTCTCGGATTGCATGTTGGGTGGCAGTAACACCTGAGCTCCACGTTGGAACTTTCGGGGAATCTGGGGCCCCGGCAACGGGCCTGCCCGGTGCCCTCTCCTCTGTCCAGGCCTTGCCGGGACACCGGCTGCGGACTCCTTCCTCTGTGCTTCATCGAAGGCCGGGGGGCTGTACCGATGTGGCTGGCGTGCTACTCCCCTATGCTCAGCCCTCACCCTTCCCAACATGGCGGCCCTCCTCCCCCCCGCCAGCACCCCATCTCCGCCAAAGGCTCTCTCTGATGGCCAGAGGCACCCACCCATGCAGATGACAGGCTGCAAGTGCCGAGACGTCAACGTCGCCTCCCTGCCCCTACCGGGAGTTGCCCTTAATCAATGACTCTTGAGGCTTGTGGTATAAATAGCCCAGCTCACTCGCTCCCTAGCATGGTTACCTCTGAGATGCTTGACCTCCATGGTCTCCCAGTCGTCCCCAGGGCCTGGGGCACGAGCTGCCCCCGGGCTCGTCGTAGACTTAGTGGCGCTTCTCATCCGCCTCCCTCCCTTCCCGCTCTCATTTCCTCACCCCTGCAGCCGTCTCCCGGAACCACTTCCCCGATAAAGCCCTTTATGCCATTTCTGGGGGGACACAACACTAAGACCATCCCATGGAATCCACTTTTAAAACTCTACCCCCTAGAGTCATAGTTGCGATCTTCTTTTTACTCCCAAGGCTCCTCTCACTTGACCTCATTCGTCGAGCATGTGATTCTTCTCTTGTTCCAAGGCATGAAGTGTCTTCCATTTGGAAAATGTTGTGTGTCGAAATTTTGACTGCCATTACCTGGCCCTGTGTTGTGGTAGTTTCCTAACTTTTTCGAAAGGTGTTTGCTGCTCTCCGTCTAATGTGCAAACAGCATGATTCAACCAAGCGGCGCTCTTGTAAGTGTGACAGGCGGTCATGGGCAGAAGCGTTATTGGAGAGCCTCTGAGGGAAGCTGTTTTCATTTTCCCCGTCTGCACTCTTTGTTCACGGCTGTGTATAATTTGCAGGGTGCGATGTCAGTGGATTCTATCACCGATCTTGACGACAGTCAGTCTCGACTACTAGAAGCTTTACAACTCTCCTTGCCTGCGGAGGCTCATAGTAAAAAAGAGAAAGCCAGAGATAAGAAACTGAGTCTGAATCCCATTTACAGACAGGTCCCCAGGCTGGTGGACAGCTGCTGTCAGCATCTAGAAAAACACGGTAAGCAGACTTGTCTGTCAGTGATCATGTATGAGAGACTTTCATTTATTCAAGCATCATGGATTTAAGCGCCCACGTTCAGCGCTTTAGTCGTCTGATCAGACTCTGGGCTGACGTTTCCTTACAGATCTGAGTGTGTGCCTAAAAGGGTACTGGGCTGAACAAGGTTGTGGGGGACAAAAATCAACCTGACAGTGTTGAGGCCGCCCAACGCCCAGTGGTCCTCAGAAGTGAACCTGGAGGCCAGGTATCTTAGGGGAGGCCAAACAGAGCAAAGCCACTGTGAGCAAAGCAAACAGAGAAACAAACAAACAAAACGATTTGCAAACCATTCCTTACATGAATAGAAAATACATGGTTTTTGGCGACAGCTTTCTATATGGCTATTTGTGTTTTTGCGGGAAGATGTCCACTTCAGATCCTTCACAATGACCCTTTTGGCAACTCAACTCCAGGTAATATGTTGACTTAAAAATAATATAGCCTTCTAAATGTCTTAATCACTAGGTAACATATGGATGACTTAATAAAACTGATACATATTGCAGCTTTCTTTGTCTATACAGAATTTTTATATGTACGTGTGTGTGTGTGTGTGTGTGTGTGTGTGTGTGTGTGTGTGTGTCCGTATGTCTCTTCTCCTGGGAAGGTAAGCTGGAGGTCAAGGAAAATTTCTTAGTCATTTTGAATTCCCAGCACTTACTATCACGGTTGATACAATGTAGGTGTCCAATAAATATTACTTGCATGGAATTATTTTTAAAAATAGCTTAGCAACTAAAGAATTCAGTACAGCAAATATGCAAATTCAGCCAAAATTTCACTAGGAGGTAGAAAAAGCGACTCATACTTTTATAATTATAGTTTTCACCTGTAAAAAGCATCGAGAGTGAACTGTAAGCATTTTAAAGAGTCCTAAGTGAGAATTGTACTCCAATCATTTAAAATCTAGGGCCAGGTTGAGTAACTGCTTATGTGGAAGAAAGAAAACTTTGTTTTTCTATTTTGTTTTTTAAAATAAATTGTCATGAATTATAATTTGAAAAATAGCCTTTCCTTTAAGCTTACTAAAAAACTGGACAGGGCTTCCTTTTTTGGAATAGTTAACATGCAGCGTAGGGCCTAAAAGAGACAAGATTATCCTGGGTGATCTCTCAAGGCCCTGATTCCGTTTCTGGTTTCCATGGTGTTTAGCTCCAGAAAAGAGACGTGTTCAGATGCAAACGGATATTAATCTTGGTCCCTTAAAACCAATGAAAAACAGAGCAAACCATAAAAACAATTCTTTCATAAGACTCTATCTGCCAGTTTTGGAAATGGGTAGCAGAGAGTATGACCCACTTTAGCTTTATAAACTTTTGTCAAAGATCTATTCATTCCCTCCGAAATTGGGCTTGGACAATGACCTTGATTCCATCCATGTCTGTGTGCGCCACCCTTTCCCTTGCGCCCAGATGCTTTCTATACTATATGCTCAGACGTCACTCCTCATCGGGGAGATACAAATCAAAACCACACTGAGATACCACCTCACGCCGGTCAGAGTGGCTAAAATGAACAAATCAGGAGACTATAGACGCTGGCGAGGATGTGGGGAAACGGGAACCCTCTTGCACTGTTGGTGGGAATGCAAACTGGTGCAGCCGCTCTGGAAAACAGTGTGGAGGTTCCTCAAAAAATTAAAAATAGACCTACCCTTTGACCCAGCAATAGCACTGCTAGGAATTTACCCAGGGGATACAGGAGTGCTGATGCATAGGGGCACTTGTACCCCAATGTTTATAGCAGCACTCTCAACAATAGCCAAATTATGGAAAGAGCCTAAATGTCCATCAACTGACGAATGGATAAAGAAATTGTGGTTTATATACACAATGGAATACTACTTGACAACGAGAAAGAATGAAATCTGGCCATTTGCAACAACATGGATGGAACTGGAAGGTATTATGCTAAGTGAAATAAGTCAGTCAGAGAAAGACAGATACCATATGTTTTCACTCATATGTGGATCCTGAGAAACCCAACAGAAGACCAGGGGGGAGGAGAAGGGGGAAAAAAAAGTTACAGAGAGGGAAGGAGGCAAACCATAAGACACTCTTAAATACTGAGAATAAATTGAGGGTTGATGGGGGTTGGGGGGGAGGGGAAAGTGGGTGATGGGCATTGAGGAGGGCACCTGTTGGGGCTGTATGGAAACCAATTTGACAATAAATTTCATATCAAAAAAAAAAAAAAAAAGAATTCCCTAAGCATCCTCAATTTCCCAGAAGCACAGTTTTCAAAACAATGACAACAACAAAAACACAGACAGTATAATGGAGACTCAAGTGCTATTACCTTTCTGGGATTTGGGCTGATTTTGAGGCTTATCATGCCTGCCCTCTTTACTTGATACTTCCTAAGCCTGAGGTCCAGGTGCTCTGGGTCAAGTTTCCATTCTAGTTCCTGATGAAAAGGAGAGAAAGGTGATCATGTCGATTTCTGGGACAGGCCCCAGCAAAGTCACGGTCCTTTGCCAGATCTATGCCTTTTTTGATGTACACCTGTTTTTTCAGTGACTACCTTAAGTCGGGGTTACTAAATGCCTAGGCTGCATGTTTTCTTTGAAGGAGAGTCACGGCATAGCTTGTGTCAGAGAATGGCATTGACTGCCTGCAAGCTGCCATTTGCTCTACCGATAAATAAGCGAACAAACAAATATTTTAGAAACTTAAATCAGATTATAATCAATTGAGATACATAGGAATTCTGGCACTTGATCAGTAACTAGTCATTTTTTAAAATTACAGTCATTTTTGCCGAGTGAAAAAGTACTATAATTGAGGAAATAATGTCATGGAAATGGGCATTTCTGAAGAGTCTGGAGGGATTCAACCAAATGAATAGTCCCGCTTGTGTAGAAAATGCCCTTATGTGATATTTCTGTAGAAATTTCAGCTATTCAGAAGCCATCAGAAAATTGGAGAGCAAATGCAGCCAAACCGAACATTTGCTAACACCTGCTATTATATTAAGGTTTTCTATTTTGCACAAAGGAGACTCATCCCATTCAATCAGGGTCTGTTTCTCTCTTTATAACGGCAGATGCCAGATATGATTCTAAGCCCTTTATATGCATTAATTAATTGAATCGTTGCATAACTTTTCAGGTGGATACTTATACTCCTTTTGCAGATGTGAAATTTAATTCTGGAGTGATTCTAAATAGCTCAATTACCCTGTTTTTAAGCTCACAGAGAGGTAGAAACAATAAATTAAGCTAGGGGTTGGACTCACTTAGGAGGCAGACACACCGACAGAAGCGACAAAGAAGGTACAGGAGTCTTTTGCAAACAGATGCAGAGCAAAATCCCACCAAGGGCACAAAGACGTGATGATGCAAATCAGCAATAATTAGCCTCTCACCATGATTCTCTCAAATTAGTCTGGAAATTCAGGATACCAATTATAAGGTATAGAACTGATAAGTGGGATGTATGGATTCATAATTATATTTATAAATGGATTTGTAATTATAGATGCTATCTCTTCTAACTAAAAAAACCCTGGAAAACCAACCAAAAAGGGCTTATACCTAATGCATCATGTGGCAAGACCATAAAATATGTCTACAAAAAGATACCCATTTCCTATGTAAGAGCAATAATCAGTTAGATACCATCACAATAAAATAATTCACTCATACTAATACCAAAAATATACCCAGAATATCTGTAATAAGAAGCCAAGAAAGTTCTGTAAAGAAAACGGCAAAGCTCTACCAACAAATCTAAAACGTGACTTAAGCAAATGAAGATGTTTACTTTGGTTCTGGATGAAAGAAATAATGTTATAAAGATTGAAATTCTTTCCAATGTAATTATACGCTGTACTAGTCAGAACCTTTTCAGTGGCAAGAGAGAGGAACCCAGATAAAACTCCATCAGGCAAAGCACCACCACCCCCCTCCCCCAATCCTATTTACATATGGAAGTCTCAGTATTGTATCTAAACTCAGGCACAACTGGATCCAGGAATCAAATGATGGCATGAGAGCACGAGCCTGTTTGGTGGCTTTCCTCTCAGACCACCTCTCTTCACGTGGCTGCAAAATGTCCATTGGCAGCTCCGAACCCACCATCGTCCTCATAACTGATGATCCCAAATGAAGAGAAAATGAGCCACCAATGAAAAAAATAAATGGAGATGGTGATCAGCAGTGCTGATGATTAATGGCTTGCATAGGAAAGGGAGAGCTGTTCAGACATTCTGTGCCCCTGAAGTACATGATACTTCTTAGGGAGTACTCCTGCCCCCCAGAATCAAACCTGAAGCGACAAAAACTCTGGCTCAGCTATGTAAAAAGAACACACACGCGCACGCACGCACACACCGAGTAAAGGCTGGACAGAAGTAAACCAAAATATTCATTGTGGCTATTTCTGCATCCGTTATTTTGCGAAGTACATTACCTTTTACCTTTTTCTGCACTTTCTAGATTTTCGTTGATAAGTGCTTGTGTTCATTATAATCAGTGAAACAAGAAATATCTAGTTTTACAACTGAGGGAGAGCTAAAAATTCGTATAGAATTTATGTTTAAGTAATCGTTCCGAATAACAAAGAAAAGGTTACTTTTTTCATATGGAGAAGATGTGGAAATACACACTATCACGTGACAAATTTTTCATCACACAAACGTTTAACATGGCACGCCCCTGGTGCCTGCAGAGTTAAGCTGGAGGTGCCCGCAGACCATAGAGTGGGATGAAGAACCGTTAGTGCATGCGATTGTGCTGTTACTGCTCTGCGAGTTGCAGCTGGGTGTTGGCATCCCATTCTGGGTCTACGGTGATTTCCTCCAGAGTTTCGAGCCGTAAAACCGGACTGTTGATTTTGTTTGCTTCTTTGCAGGCCTCCAGACAGTGGGGATATTCCGAGTTGGAAGCTCAAAAAAGAGAGTGAGACAAGTAAGTGAAAAGGAAAGACCGCGTTGTACGTTTCACATGACTTTCAAATGAATTACCTCATGCAAAGTTCAAGCGTATGCAAATTCATTTCTCAATATCTCTGCGGTATCCTCCCACCAATTAGAGTATAATTGAGTCCCAAGAGGTAAAAGGCTCAGAAAGGTTGTGATAGAGTGAGGCTCAAACACTCGAAAGCAAAGCATTTGGATGTGTCCATGGCACATACAGCCAAGCAAAACTAATTCATAAACATCTTGTGGAAATGATACAAGCAGGAGATCCAGAGAGCACCTAAAACAGTAAGTGATAATAAGCAGAAGACTCTTGTAAAGCACTTGTTTTTACTAAAACGCAATATGAATAATGCCATTGACATTCTCTTCATATAAGATGCTATTTTTGATCGTTGTACCTTCTCAAAAATAAACAGTTCTTAGTAAGTTTCCGTGAAACCCTCGATCCCCAATTCATTTTGCACGTGGGGACCGCACGCACCCCTTGGTTTCCTTCAGCGCTGTGCCACATTCCCCCAACAGAAGTTTGATACCTAGACTGTCAGGAATCGATGCCTATGATCAGGAAGGTATTTGTGCTCCTGATGGCTTCCCAAAGAGGCAAAAGCCATCGTTTGAAAAAATAATTCATTTGTTGGCCAAGAGAAAATTAAAATGTTAAGTCTCCTCTCTTGGTTCCGACAGAGAGAAGGAACTCAGCAACTCAGAAATGGAGGCAACGGAAAGTAATTTTTAGTTGATGAAGCCAAATAAATATTTGTTCATATTAATAAAACTAACTGAAATAAATGCCTCTTTTTTTTTTTTTTTGTCAAAACAAAAGGGGCTTCCGAAAGGAGTATTGTCTTTATTTTCCATAGTCACACAAGAGACTATTGAACAGCTTTTAACATTTCACAACAGGACTTGCAAGAAGGAAGATGGTATAGTAACATTTTGGGGCCGCTCACCTATGCGGACCTGGAGAACACTTTCAAAACATTACCTTATTGACTCCACCCACCAGCTCTGAGAGTAGCCCCTTCCTTCACCCACTTCCTTTGAGGCTCAGAGAGACTAAGAAACTTAATTCAAGATCACACAGTTTGATCCGTGCTCAATTCAAGATCGGTGTTAAACCCAAGATCACACAATTTGGATTAAGCTCTTGGCGAGGTCCGTCCTTTCTGCACGTGTGTGCGCGCTCAGGAAGGAAACGTGACGTGTTGAAATGATCGCAAGTCGGAGTGATACCAGTGGAAGCTTTTGTCACTCTGGCAGCCTGCTGCGCACTAATGACAACTTGGCTGGAATCGATGAGCAATTCGGGACACTAACGCGCGTTCTGCTCAGGTGGAGAGGAGGCTGGTGTCAGAAATGGTTCCTCAGTTCTATCTGGATCCATCAAAGGGGAAAAAACCTCTGCAGGGAGATTCATTTAAGGATTATCCAATAACAATATAATTGTGGTTAGTTAGACTTAGATTCTAGTGTGAAATATGCCTTAACTCCGCATTTTATTTTGAACATCACGTCTTAGCGCCCTGCATTTTTTACCGAGAACGGTTGTCACAATATTAAGAGCCAATTAATCATTTGGGGGATTACCAGTTTATCGCCAGACTCTGTATCAGTCTGAGAGCTGAGGGTGGAAAAGGACGTTGCCTCTTTATTCCCTACCGTGCTTTGAGAGCCTGTACCGAGGCCTGGTACATGGGAAATTGAACGGATGAATGAATGATTGAACAAATAGATTCTTATGGAAGCTCACTGCATAGAGGTGATTCACGAACTCACATAATTGTTTCCACAGGAGGAAACAGTACATAAGGGAAGTTAGGCTGTCGGTCATGGAAGTAGGGTGTAGGGTTATGACTCCCTTCCTCTCGCTATTGGGTTTTCCTGTTGTTGTAAATGCTAATAAACCGAGTATAATGATGAAGGCAGGAAATCCCTTTGGGAATTGTTAATGAGGCTACTCTGACATCCCGGAGGCACATTTTGTTTAGTAATTGTCATCTTTCAAGCCTTAGTCACAAACGGCTTATGAGGGTTTTTTCATTTCGTTGTTTGCAAGAAAAAAAAACCCTTGCTTTCTTGTTGAGTATTTCTGTAAAATGTCAAAATTCCAACCTAGTAGGATTGCTGACACACAAAACTGCTGTGCAATCGGTTCGTTCCTCCCTCCCACATTTACTGTTGACCTAACCCCTTAGCTCTTCCTCCCAACCTTCTGGATGGTGTTATCAAGCTTTTCTGCCTACATCATTAACTTCAAACCTACAGATACTTTTATTTAATAATGCATGTAAATATACATATATTCTTTATTATTATTATTAATGCATTATGTATATATGTATATATGTAGTATGCATATATGTATATATGTAGTATGCATATATGTAGTATGCATATATGTATATATTGTATAGATGTATATATGTATATGTATACATATATGTGTATGTATATGTGTATATATGTATGTATGTGCATATGTGTGTGTGTGTGTGTATATATATATATATATATACATATATATTCATGACTGGATGCATAGACTTTGTCGATCAAGGTGACACGTTTTCTTCTCCTTTCCTGTGTCTGCATAAGCCTAATACCACATACTGCATGTCACAGCACTTCCTTTTTTTATTTTGCTGGACACTGAACATTGAGGTATGGTGTTATAAGGCTGCCACTTGAACCATTATTTTTCCAGTTACGTGAGGAATTTGACCGCGGGGTCGATGTCTCTCTGGAGGAAGAGCACAGCGTTCATGATGTGGCTGCCCTGTTGAAGGAGTTCCTGAGGGACATGCCGGACCCCCTTCTCACCAGGGAGCTGTACACGGCCTTCATCAATACTCTCTGTGCGTAATACACACGTTTGCAGGAATGTGTCCCGGGAGTCCTGGGATGTCCAACTCACTCATCAAACCGTGTGCTTGCGTTTCCCAGTACCTCCTTTTGTTCTTATTTATTGGTCTCTAATGAGTGGGCTATTTGGGGGAATTTTGTGAGATTTCCCCTGGGGACAGTTAGCAAGAAGAAAGTTGCGATAGAACAAAGAAGAATTTGGGATGCTTTCAAATGACCCCAGCTCAGTAGAGAGTGCTATATATTGATGCTTTGAAGTAACAGCAAGAATTCCCGTTGAGTCTGTGCCTAAAAATGAGTTCGCATTACTGGTAGGAGGAAGGAGGGAGCCACAGAAACCCAGAGTGAGAAAAGGCAGCAGGCGACATTCCAGGGAAAGCAGGATGGCATAGTCCGGTGCCGGAATTTTCAATATGGCTGCCCCGGGGGCTATAGATGCAGATCCCGTGGAGGCGTAAAGGAAGAGAGGGAGGAGGGACAGGCCAGAGCTGTGCCAGCCTCCATACATTTCTTCCTCCAACGCTACCATTAAAATAGGATCACAAGAGAGAGAGAAGACAGTCATTGTGCCGTGTCTTGGCTACTGCCAACAAAAAGGGAATTCCTTGCGCATTGCTCGACGGAAAAGGGCCTCACATCTGCTATAAACTCAACATGGCGAGTGTTCACCGATTCCCAGTCATCGTTAGTAAATATTTACTGGAAACGAGAGACTGCGATCCCCAAAGTAAATGATGGGTGATGCCAGGGAAAGGAGGGAGAAGAAAGTAAGCGAAATTAAGTTATCTTTCTACCATGGACTAGACTGCTTTCTCTCGATGTTGCAGCTCCCTGGGTCTGGTTTATCTTCACGGCCTTCATAGAACCTCGTGCTAAATTGCTAAGCCAGGGCTCCCATTGGGTGGAGTGGAATGTGACTTGCCTTGCTAATCCCTTTCGGAAAGCCGTCAGGAGGGGCCTCTTCTCCGAGCCCCAGTGGTGGGAGCTCCCCCTTTAACTGACTTAGAATGCCTCCTTTTGCCTTGCTTAGTGTTGGAGCCAGAGGAACAACTGGGTACCTTGCAGCTTCTCATCTACCTTCTACCTCCCTGCAACTGCGACACGCTCCACCGACTCCTCCAGTTCCTCTCCATGGTGGCCAGGCACGCCAACGACAACGTCAGCAAAGATGGGCAAGAGGTAGGCACCCCACCCCCCGCCGCCGCCCTGCATGCTGGGACTCGTGCTTTGTCCCCTTGCAGAAGAGTGGGCGTCAGTTCGGTTAAGTGTTTCACCTGGAGGAAAGGACGCCTGCCCTTTCCTGCCCTAGCTGTCCATGTAGAACGAGAACTAGTGTTTTCTCCGGCGGGACAGTTCCTAAGAGCGCACGGGCCCTTAACCTCCTGTGTTTCCAGACGGCTTCCAAACGAGGCTGTCATTTTCCCTGACGGTGCTTTGCTCAAGACCTTGAATCTCCGTTGGTATGAAGAAGACAAACAAATGAGCTACGGAGGGGCTTAGGATCATGAACAACACGGAGTCATGGGGATGGGGGAAGATTGCTGTCTTTGTAATTAATTCGATCTGCTGCTTTCACTTGAAGCCCAAATATGAGGCCACGTTATTCTTCCAGTTTGTCCCTCAAGCTCCCATCTGCCCGATAGTTACAAGTCGGGTGTCCTTTCTCTCCTTAAACCGTCCCGCCAAGACAGGCCGGCTCAATGCAACGGAGGGTCAGTCCTGCTTCCAAACCAGGTGAAGGAACTGCACGGTCCTGTGGGCCCTTTTGGGATGTTCTCGTTGAGCCCGGTCCCCACTCGGGCCCTAGTGTGACCCCACCCTCTGCCCATTTGAAGTCCTGGGCTCTGGTTCTCTTTGGTCACACTCATATGCTTCGAGGTGTTTTTTGGTTTCACCCTCGGGCAAAGGAGATGCCGGCTTCAATTTCAGGTGACCATTTAGCCAGCATCCTGTTTAACCTTGACCTTACCAAGAGATCTGTTTCCCTTTTGGATACCATGCCGTCATACTTCTTGACCTTGGATTCCTCAGGCGATCTCAGACCCTTTACTACGCTGACACTCTTTACAAATCAGATGAGAAGAGGCCAAAGGCATTCCAAATTTATTTAAACACAGAAACTTTTCTCTTCAATCCTTGTTAAGCAGAACTCAGCTCTATCATGGATTCTGTTCTGTTTGTCAAATTTCTTTGCTAAAAACCATGGAGATATATATATATATATATATATATATATATATATATATATATACATATATATATATATATATATATATACACACACACACACACACATATATATGTTTTCACTTTAATCCAGAACAATTTTGCAGTTCTTATCTTCAACCTTCCAGTTGGCGTAAGGACGGAACTTTCCTGAGTTAGCCATTTATCTCTATAGTAGTGATAGTTAGTGAACCCTCTGCTGACTTTAGGCTTCATAATATGGCACTGACACCTGATTTCAGCAGACACAGCTCTTCTGGGGATATGCTGTAATTCTCATAATTGTTAAGTAGTTATATTACCCGTCTGGGTGTCGTCCTTTATCAGCTACTGATGTAACAGAAACCGTAGACTCCTCTGCCTAATCATTGGGTAGAGGCAGGACCCTGTCTGTGTGATTAAGGAGGCAGCGAGGAAAGCAGAAAGTCCAATTGAAGTCACTCTCGCGTTTTTTAGAATTCATTTTCAGACGCTCCGTCCAAGGGCGGAACAGGCCTCCATTACTTATGCCCGAAAGAAGAAAATACTCCTAGACAGGTCCCAATGAAACTTAGCATGTTTCCATTGATGAATCTCCCACCTCGTGCTGGCTGTGCTCCAGGGGCTCCATACGTTACAGCGCATCCTCCCCTACGCAAGACAGATATAGTTGCCTCCGTGTTTCAGAGGTAGAAACCGGGGCCTAGAGGGCCTAAGTAACTTACCTCGTGGCCCACAGGGAGCTCCATTTACGGTTGTGCGCGTTGCTTACTTGTGCATTTCACAACTCTGGGGGAGGGCACCGTGCACCCCACAGTCGCTGTGGATTTGCAGAGTTAGTAAGACCATAGCCCAGAAGATATCTTGAGGAAGGGGCTCCTTCTTCCAATTCACGCAAAGTTGTCATATTGAAGAGGGGGCGGGGCGGTCCAGTGACTAGTAGTTACAGCGGTGGCTCAAACCCAAGGTGGTCTAGCTTACTAAGAGCAGAAATCTAGAATAGAAATTAGGAAAAACCCTCCCCTGGGGGTCTAGTTCAGGGTCTTCCAGCTCCCGTGCGATTGATGTTTGGGAGCAGGGAATTGTTGTAGGGGCTACCCTGTGAATTCTGGAATGCTTAGTAGCATCTCTGGCCTCGGCCCACCTGATGCCGGTAGCAGCTCCCCGCCATGCCCCAGGTGTGACCAACCGAAAGCATCTCTAGACGTTACCAAGGATCCTGTGGGGGCCGGGAGAGGGGGGAAAAGTCACCCCTGGTTGAGAACACTCGGTAGCTTTTATAACTAAGTGACCATGTGTTCTGGGAGAAATCTATTAACCTTCCTAAACCTGAGTTCTGAGCTTTGGGGATAAAATTTCTTCAACCGGCACCGCACAGCGGTTGAGAAGAGTGGTTTACTCTAAGGAATATGCAGATATCCCAGTAACAGCAAGGTTGTACAGGGAGTCAAGAGTTCGCAAGTGTTTCTAGACACCCTTGGCCTAAACCTTGAATCAAAACGAAGGGCTAGGAATCAAACGTTAAAGCAGCAGGGGAAATATGAGGAGAGTGTTGTTTCTGTGAATTGGTTCAAAGTCACGGGAAAACAGGTGGCCCACGCAGCCATCTTGGATTCGAGTAAAGGCCATAGAGTGGGAAGGTCCTGGTGAGGTTTGAGGGGAAATTGGGCTGTGTTTGTAGAGTGCTGAATGCCTTTGTAAGGGAATAGGTGCTTAATTCTTTTAAGCCCTGAATCTCTGGAAGGATTCCACTAAGGTAGTATCACCCACGCTGTAGATTGGTTAGAGGCAGGGAGAGAGCGAGTGGGGCGGCTTTTGTATAAATGGCAATATGGAAACCAGCAGTTCACGTTGTAAATGTCTCCACGTGACAGTGGCCTTGGCATTTGAATCGCGTACGTCCTGAGCACCTATCTGAGTTCCTCTAAACGAGTGAGTGTTGTTCAGCAATTTTCGTATTACTCTTCCTCGGATGCTGTGGCCTCTGGGAGGTGGCGGAGGCAAGGACACAAGGCAAAGAGAGAATTAGGGAATGCAGTGAGGACTCACTCCGGAGCTGCAGAGAAAAAGTGGCGAGTGTGGTCCAGAAAAGTTAAGAGGGGCATCTCCGAGGAGACTGAGTTTAAACCGCGCATCAGCAGGCGTGTAGGGATCGAATGTCAGCTCCGTTCAGGGATGGGAATTAGCGAAAAACCCCTCTGGTCGAAGTAGGAGCGGACGGAGAGGAACTAGAGAGAGGTTGTTGGCTTAATGTTTGGTGGTAGAGAATACAGGCCGAGCGCAGTGGAGGGAGGCAAAAATCAAACTGTAAACTACCGACATATGGATACGTAGATGCGGACACACGAGCCCAAGAGTGAAGGCTGGCTGTGAACAGTCTCCTTTCCAGGTTCAAAAGCCGTAAACCAAAGACAGATCAAAACAAAACAAAAATGCGTTAACAAGCCCCAGCAGCATGGTCTGCAGCTGGGATCTATGTACAATTTTACAGACGGATTGAATTGCATTCCCAGAATAGCAACAGGAGAAGAAGGGCACGGAAACCGAGTTCTGGATCGTCCTTGTACTAAACATTCTTTTAAAAGAAAACAAAATCTTCTATTTCTTAATGTTAAAAAAAAAAATCAGGGAAAACCCTGATAGGACTTTAAGAGGAGGGGAGGGGAGGCCCTCGAGATGCCTGAGCTCTCAAGGGATGGATTTGAAAATGACACCTATTTCAGTTTATCCTTAGCCATAAACTTCCAGGAAGAGAAATGAAAAATAAAGGGAAAAAACATGGCAGGGTTTGTATGAATGAAATAAAACAGAGACAAAATAGTTGAACCGTCCTACACAAAGAGCACTTCCTTGCAAATTCCCAGTGTTGACCATTCAAAAGCATTTCACTTGGCAGGAAACCTGAAAACAGGCTCCCCTTCCAAAAATAGCACCCACTGTGTGCCACTCGGGGCCACGCGGGGATGGCAGGGCCGGGTAGCCGCAAGCTCGGGGCTCCCCAGGACAAGGGTCAGACCAGGAGTCTCTCTCGTGGCTGTGAACCCGGACTCTTGAATTCTGCTCTGTGTGCCCGGGTGCCCCTCGAAGGCTGGGCACATCTTCCCAGGCTGAGCAGCCATGGTTCCCGGATGTATCCCTGCATTGCTCGATTTTCAACTCGTATCAACAAGAGAAATAAACATGTGCCTGGATCGGTGGTTCTCGCTCAAGGGCAGTTTAGCCCCCCGGGGGACTCGCGGCAATGGCCTTGCCTGCCTCTCCTGCAGCGCCCTTTGCCGCACTGGCATGCCTCGATGTGTTCTACGTGTTTCTGTTTTCGCATCCAGCGTTCTTCCTGCAGTGGAACTGTCCCTTGCCCCAGCCCCTCCGCTTCTTCCTTCGTGGTGTTGTGCAAATATTGCCACCTCTTTGGAGTGTCCCTGGGGCCTCCAGAGCTGATAGCTTCATACTTTGCACTCACCACTTGGGCCTGATATGTCTGTTTCCCCTCTAGAAAGTGAACTCTTTAAAATAAGGACTGTAGTGTCATCATTGTTGAAAATTGTTTAAATAGTGAGAATCCATGAAAACTGTATAGCCTATGGTAGGTGCTTAGTGGGTGATTTAATAGAGAGATGATGAATGGATGGATGCAGGGATAGATGGAGGGCTGGCTGGCGGATAGATGGATGGATGGTTGGTTAGATGGATGGATGGACGGACATCAGTAGTTTTTAAAAGCAGACAGGGTAGACATTTATAGAGTGCCGGTTTCACAACGAATACCTTAGAGATGTAAAATTGTGCTTAATATGCTATTGAAATGAACAGGGAGCTATGAGAGTCAATCCAAGATACGAAGCAAAAGGAAAATGACAGTGCTCCTCGTGGATTCTTCCAGAAATGATACAGTCCTTGCAGAAAAGAAAGGGGAAAAGGTTCCTCCGATTACCGAACCACCCAGCAGTTTGAAAAGCAAAAATAACACCAATCCTTGTATTCCCCGCTCTTGTAGGTCACTGGGAACAAAATGACATCTCTAAACTTGGCCACCATATTTGGACCCAACCTGCTGCACAAGCAGAAATCCTCAGACAAAGAATTCTCGGTCCAGAGTTCAGCCCGGGCTGAGGAGAGCACAGCCATCATCGCTGTGGTACAGAAGATGATTGAAAATTATGAAGCCCTGTTCATGGTAAGTGGCTCTTCTCTTGCACGACATCTCAGCAAATGGCCTATTAATTCTCTTTAGCGGCGTAATGAGACCCATGCACACCGTGTTCTGCTCTAGAGTGCCGGTCGTTGCCTGAATTCGTTGGCAACCAGACAGTTTCAGTAGACGTAGAAATTCACGTAGCTGTGATGCCCCTGGAAATTTGCGATTCCATGTTCAAACAAACCTACCCAAGTTATAAATTTCATTTCGCCGGCCCCTAAACAACGGTCACAATTTGGAGTCATTTAATTATTCAGGTAGCAATGTCCTTGCTCAAAAGTATTGATAAAAGCCTTCTTTGGGGAATTATGTGTGGCCCTCATGAATTCATGTAATTCATGACCGTCTCCATCAATGGCACCTCCTGCAAGGTCCATCTTGACATTCTAGCTGCTCCACGAAGCCTCACCTCTCTCTCCCGTGTCCTTCTCATGTCACTTCTCTGTCCCGTGAACTCCATTACTGTTCTTATTGATGTTTATCCTACTCAACATTGTGTTACAGTCATTTATGACTATTTCCCTTAGTAGTTTATAAATGCATTTGAAACACGGGCTGTGCCCTCGTTATCTCCTCTCTGTATCCTCTGTGCACTTTTGGAAGGCCCTCCGTCTGGCAGGCACTCAATAAATATTCTTTTTTATTTGTATTGAATTACCAGTTCCTGTTTTGCTTCGAAACACCACCCCGCTCACTCCCACTTCCCTTGAAACATCAGAACAAATGCCAACTCTCTTCTATTTCTGTTCACCACTCCTGTCGCATATCAGAATGTACAGGAACTTTCTCCATGTTTCCTCTCCCATTTCTCCTGTCGACTTGCAAGCACTCATCATAAATCTTACCTATTCTGCTAGAGCCTCGTGTGGCTTCTTCCCGAGTATGCTAGTTCCCTCTTTTGAATCTCCTTAGTATTTCGTCTACAGTTATCAAATGCCTCGCATTAGATTTACTTCCATGCTTGTCTGACACCAATTATTATATATTTTCTTTGTACATTTGAGAGCCGGTGCTTTAGAATCTTTGCCCTCCGTGTCTTACCTGTGTGATCGTGACCCAGTAACTCGGCGCTCAATAAGCATCGATTTCAGCTTCCGTGAAGTGGGAAAAAAATAAGAATACGACCTATGTCCCAGGGTGGTGCCCAGAATCATTTGATATGTGAAAACATTCTGCAGACTGTAAAATTCTGTGCAAATGTTAATTAATAATTGTATCAGTCGGGCCACATGAGCTGGCTCGTGTCTCAGTATTTTTGCACAACAGACGTAAATACCTTGTTGACATAAAGTTTAATCAGATGTTTGTCAGACGGCCTTGCAGCTAACAATTTAGGGACTTTAGCCCCTTGCATCTTGAGACCCTGCGACCCCCTAGGATTTTATGGGAGAACCCAGAAGGGCCATCCATCATGGCTACTCAGATCCCATCGTGCAAGCCATACTTAACTGCAAGGGAAGCTGGGAAATGGATTCCTGCTGGGTGCCCAGGAAGAAGAGAAAAGGGATTTACATTCAATGAAAAGTTCACTGAGGCAGAGCGGGCTCTTGCTCGTCTTTGACTCTCTGAAGCGCCGTCCCTGTGTTGCACACAATAAGCTCTCAAAAAAATGTAGACTTAGTCATTGCTTGTATATCAGTTTCACACTTCAGCCAAAATGCTCATAATTAATTACACGTTGGGATGAGTCAAATATCTGAACTTCTCAACATTTTCTTCAAGTTTTAAGTCACATATCATCTTGCCAAGTCGTTTTGGCATGACTTCATGCTCTCTGGATTTTTTTTTTTTAACAAAATAATACCTCTTGCCAATCTTAATTCTGTTCTCTAAATTCTATATTCTAAGCAAAGTGCTTTAGATAAAACCACAAACCATCGGGCATTCCTCATCCAGTCGGATGCTAACACAACCAGTCTCGGCCTCCTTGAAAGCACGGTTGCCGCCATTTTCATTGTGTCAATCCCCTCCTTCCCATTTCCTGCCACCCGGAGTACTACAAACAGCGGAAGAACACAGTCTTCCACCTTTTCCCGCATTTTCCAAACACGCTTTTCGCTTGCTGTTCTCAGTAGAGATTGATATTGAGAGTCTTCTTGGGTAGTAGCTCCTACTTGTGCTCCCCAGTTGTGGCCTTTACTTCTCGGTGAGGCCTTTCCTGGCCACCTTGTCTACGACACAGCCCCTCCCCCCGCCCACCACGTACACTCATCACTACTAACACAGGGTTTGTACTCATTTCTCTTGTTTGTTGCGTGTTTCCCCACTACAACACAAGCTCCATGACAGGATGAATTTGTGGCCTTTACCATCTACTTCCTTTACAGCATTATCCCCGTGCCTGACACATGGAAGAAACCCGAGCGATAGTGGTTGAATTAATGAGTGACTCCATGGTAGTTCTGGGACATATGATTTCCATATTGTTAATCTTTACTCCTTATACATAGCAAAAGGTTTAAACGCGGGGGAATTAAGGACACCTTTGTCAGAGTATGTGAGCCATTACTATAAGCGTTCTTGATTTCCTTAGACAGATGATGGGAATTGTGTATTGAGGGAAAAAAATTGTGAGGTAGGGGGAGAGGTGGGCCAGAGACCCCAGGCCAGGGCCCGTAAAAAGCAAACCGACTCTGGAGTCAGAGAACTTGGCTATAGCCCCGTCTTTGCCACACGTTAACTTTGTGACGTCACCTTCTGAGATTTGCATCTCTTTAGTTATCAAAGGACGAGGTTAGAACGAACAAGATCCAAGCTCCCTTCTAGTTCTAAACTCTGCGTGGCTCTATGCCCTCACACTGATTTTGCCTCTTTTATTCCTACAAAGCACAAAAGAATCCCATCACTTTGTATGCTGTCTTGGCATATTTGGCATTTCAGAATCTAGTTGGTTATACCAAAGCCGACGGCTGCGTTGGCACAGCTGCTCTGCGTGGGCGGACACATTTTGTTTTGTGTTTTTAAAGAAGCTTTCGGAATTGGTACAATAATTCCAAACAAGGAAAGCTGAAGCCTGATGGTTGAAGTGTGTTAGCCGTTGTGCCGTTTCACAGCTTTCGGAAGGATTTACGAGCTCCGAAAGGAAGGCTTTGTTCCCCGTTGGCATCAGACAGGAAGACCTGTCAGAAAAGGTGGCTGCGAGTTTGTCCGTGAAGGCAGAATGCACCTGCCTGGAGGCAGCGCTTCCTTCGAAGAATGGATAGAAGGGCTAGAGAGACCCGCAGAGGCCTGGCGAGGACCCAGGGTTTGTTCTGAGTGTCAGTAATGTCCTTCATTTTCTGATGTTGGGACTGCCTCTCCCACATGGCCAGTATGTGAGTTAATGAGAGAAGGCGGAGAAGAACCTGGCTTTGTCTCATCGTACGCAACAGGCGCCTCGATCCAGAGGCTGACGCACGGTTCCAGAGTCTGGCTAGGACGGGCTAGCACACCAGTTGTTTGCTTCTCGGACGCTGGCTCGGAAATGCTAGAGCTGGAGAGAGGTCCTGATAACAGCCATCATGAGCACGCTATCAAAACTCAGGGCAGCAGATGGTAACAGTCATTCTCAAACTTGAGCGTGCAGCAGGGTGGCAAGGAAATTTGCCCAACCTTCAGATTCCTGCGCCACACTCCAGAGAATCAGATGGGGTAGCGCTGGGATGGGGCCCAGGAATCTACACGTTCTCATGAACGCCTCCTGGCCCTTCTGGTCATCTCTGAACCACGCCTTGGGAAACCACATCTTGGGGAATCCCCAAGAGGCGGGAAAGACCATGAGCTTGGGAAGGCGCTACCAGAATTCAAATCCGTGCTCGGCTGTATATTTGCCGTGGGATCTCGGGCCCATGCTCGACGTCACTAAGCCTTCGTTCTCCCGTAGTACAAAAGCGAGATGAAGTCACCTAATTTATAGGATCATTTTGAGAATTAGAAATGACACTGTAAGACGCTTGGGACAAGAACTGACATAGACTAGGCACGCAAAAAAGAAAGATCACTGCTCTTCTTACATGAAATTGATAAGACGCTGCCCTATCACAGCACTTTTAAAGGTGTCGCCTCTGTGGCAAAGCCCGCCCTGCCGGCTCTGTAGAAGCATGACCTGCTCCCACATGTATAGAGTCCCTAGCACCCGTCACCTGTTAACTCGCTGTATAACTTACTTATTTCTTGTGCTTGTTGAAACCTGATAGAACGTGCAAACTTTCTGAAGGCAGGGATTCTCACTTCTTTTGTCCACTGGCGCTCCAAAAGGCAAATAATATATTATTGGTTGAATAAGTGCAACAATATATTGCCAGAAAAATACGCATTTCTGTTGTTTGTTTGTTTGTTTCTGGTTCAGTGCCCATACCCCTTAGATCCCCTCGCCTTTAAATTATGACCCTGTATTTCGCACATCAACAGTTGAATAACTGGATAACGTGAAATGATGCTCTCTGGGAACACTGGAAATAAAAGAGAAGGGTCATGCATATCCAGAAACAGTCTCTGGTATCTCTGTAAGGCAGAAGGCATTCCCCGACTAAATCATTGGCGTGTGCATCGTTCTGAGAGTCGTTGCTCAGACATACATAACATAACCGAGGCTGGCAACTCCAGAGAAAAGTCACTGCTGCTCCTGGAATCAGTAAGAGCTTCAGAGCAGAGTGGAGAGAACTGTCAGCCCATTCTGAGGGCCGATACTAACTGATTCCTCCCCGGGCTCCTTTTTGGAGAGAGGGCAAGTGGAGCCGGCACCCCCTTCTAGGCCCGTGAAGAGCCCAGCGTGCCGCGGAGACGTGGGAGGGAACACCAGCGCACTCCCACCCCGCTGCTTCGTCAGCCGGAGCTGGGGACCAGCCCCGCGCACATGGGAATTTTCAACTGAGAACAACCCGGAGCAAGGGTCACAGGCCGACACGAGGATTCCAGGCTCGGAGGCCAAGCCCCGCTTGGTGTTCTCTCCATTCCCCGATGCAAATTGCATTTTCTTAAAACCGCTTTTGCGTGCCAAGTCCAAGGGAGTCAAACAGGGATCCGGGTCATCAAATGGGAAACCACCCCCTACCAACGTATCTGGAGAATTCTATATGATTTCCATTTCCTTTTTCATACAACCACTGTTGCTTTTTTTTTTTCTTAATGTTTTGGGTTTTTTGTTTTTTGGTTTTTTTTTTTTTGAGAGATAGACAGAGTGCAAGCTGGGGAGAGGCAGAGACAGAGAGGGAGACACAGAATCCGAAGCAGGCTCCAGGCTGTGAGCTGTCAGCGCAGAGCCCGACGCGGGGCTCGAACTCACAAACCACGAGATCATGACCTGAGCCGAAGTTGGACGCTTAACCGACTGAGCCACCCAGGCACCCCTGTGTAGTTTTTTTTTACTTCTTTTTTAAATAACCACTGCTTATGTCCCAGGGCTCAGGCCGGTCTTTGTGTACCTCAGCAGCACCGTGTCGTGAGGAGCAAGCCAAGAGAGTTTGCCCAAGTGACGCGGCAGCTAAGTGAATTATTTCTACAGCATGAGGCCCCCCAAAGACAAGGTGCATTAATAGGGTGTCTCGCATGTGGAGTCCATTTGGAGGAGGAAGAGAGAGACAATTTTAGCCCGTTTGAAAATGGGGAGCAGAGTGCTGTTAACAGCATTCATCCCTCTGGACGAATCGTAACACCGCCCCGCTGGATGTCCAGGCCGGCAGGTGGCTGTGAGAGCCAGCTCCCATTCCTTCTGGAGCCTGTTCACCTGGTCCCTGCCCACAGTGACAGAACGCAGGCACCCCTGGCGCCACACAGGCAGGGAGGGGCGGAGGCCCTAGTGGGTTTCACCGCCTTTACCCTGTGGCCGTGGAGCAAGGACTGCTAGTTTTTCTTCGTCATCCTTCCTGGCATCTCCCCCCACCTTCCCCATCTCCACGGGTCCTGGGCTCCTCGACTCTGTTTGTTCAGTAACGTGCCCTCGTTGCCAAACACGCATGTATCGGGCACTTAAGAAAAATGTGTTGAACTTAAATGCATTCTGACCCTCCAGATGCACCCAGAGCCCCTTACATAATAGGAATCCATCCTCCACCACAGTGACACAGAAGATTCTAGGCTGGGCCTGCCCACGTTTGAGCTTTGGCTCCCATAAACAGCTCAAGTGATTGCTTTCAGTGTGTTTGTTAACTTAAAAAAATGTCACCATGACTTCCAGTGATATTTACTTTTGCTGGAAAGTGTTGCAGTTTTAAATGCCAAAGCATCCTTCGTGGTCCAGCGCAAAGGGACGGATATTGGTTTGGAACACCCAGAGGCAAGTACGATAGGGCTGTGTCCTGGGAATTGCTCTTCGAGAAGCCCCTAATGGTTTGTTGTAGTGACTTAGTAAATGGAGAGAACTTGAACCATTTTCCCCTCTCTGTGGTTTATAGAATAAACTACACCATGGCAGTTATGCCCCAGGCAGTCGTTCAAGGTTTCATTTTTAATTCGATCGGGTGGATTTTGATCGTGACAGTTTTATCCCTTCATATGTGCACTGTTTACATTTTTCCGCTGAAGCAGGAGAGTCCAAAGTTCTTTTGATTTTTGAAATAGCATTCTGCTCCGAAGGAACACATGAAAAGCTAAGGAGTCGAGTCTCCGGATAAACACAACCATAAATGGTACCCTTGGAATATATCTAAACTTACTGAATAGTTGACTAAAACCCAGTAGAGATTTTGATGTGAAACAATACATTGTAAGTGAAGAAGCCACTGGGGCTGGGTTTTGTTTCTTCATTCACATGTGCAGAACTGGTTGATTTTTAAAAACTAATGTGTTCTTCGCAATCCTCCTCCTTAGTTTCCGTTTGGCTGTATACAGAATCCCAGAAGAAAAACGATAAAATGTGTTTGAATATGGAGTCATACGTTTCATTTTTCATTTTTTAAAGTTATCTCTGTGCCCAGCGTGGGTCTCGAACTCATGACCCGGAAATCAAGGGTTGCATGCTCTACTGACTGAGCCAGCCGGGCACCCCTCATTTTTATATGACCGGGAACAGTAGTTTGCATACGTGTCAGAAAATTTCCCACGATCCTCAGTTGGGAACGGAAGTTTGTTTGCCAACTCTAGAAATTAATAGCAAGGGTATTTTGCTAGAACGTGACATTGGTACTCTCTTATAAGCAGAGAGAAGCGTCCATACAAAGCTAACAGAACAAGTGTATACCATAAAGACCAATAATTCTGGGTTCTTTTGCTTATTATTTGTAGCCATTCCGACAACGTTTTTTGAGCATCCATTGGGTAGAAAACACCACCCGAGCTGGTGTTCTGGAAGAGTCTAATAACACTGACTTGAGTAAGTAGGTGAACGGTCATGGGTGTGCAGGTAGGAGCTTCAGGAGAAAAAAGAGCAGGCAGCAAAGAGGAAAAAGAAGACACAGTTATTTCCAGTGTCTCTCGCAGCCATCATCACATCCCGTGATGAAAAGAGATGTTTCAAGACCCCCACTTGGGGTACCTTGGCCAGGATTGGCAGGCATGTGCTTGCCCTCTCCGAGAAAGGGGCTAGCTGAAAGAGAATTACAACCCTGGGAGCCTGTATCACTTCTGGGCAGACAAGTCCGACCACCCCTGCCTTCAGGCGACTTACCTTCTAATGATGTCTTGAGGTCTGGCGGAAGAGAAGGAACCAGAAGGGAGAAGCTACGTGGAGTTGGCTTCAAGACGATTGCAGATGAGCGGCCAACTGGTCACAAACTTTAACTCTAGCAGTTCGGGGGGGGGGGGGTTCAGGAGTAGAGACATATCAAGAGGAAATCCCACCACTTGGTCACCCACCCGAGTGTTAAGCAGAGGAGAAGAGAGTGATGCTTCTCTGTGAGTGGACGGGAAAAGAGGCAGAGATGGATGCCTGTTAGTCTAGAAAAAAGCCGCAGAACAAATATAGGCCATCTCCGTGTTATCTGCTTTTATTTTTTTCTTCTAAGTGTTTAGTTTATTAATTATTTTGTCTGTTTCAAATAGAATCTTTTATTCTAAGCCTCTTGGCAATTGGTAAGGTGCTTTCAAATCCGTCAGCCTTTCTGATCCTCACACACTTCCATAAAGGCAAATGGGACACATAGGATATGCCCGGACTTTGAGATGCAGGAACAGAATCCGAAAGAAGATCATGGATGTATCCAAGTTTACACTAATCGATAATAAGCAACGAAGCTTATAAAAACGGGACCTCAGGGGCTGTCGAATCTTACTCAGACATTCTTCTGACAACGTCCCGATTCCTGCAATGGAGCGCAACTAGGAATGGTCTATCTGGATATTTCTGACTTACGTAAGCTCCTGTTTCCTGTCCGTTCATTCCCTCAACTTTTGTTTCTCTCTTAAGTCCGGAACTTCACCGAAAATGAATGCTCATCCAGCTGAACTGAGCCAGTAGTTTGACAGTTTCATTAAATAGTAGCAAATTAAATACACACATAGGGGCAAAGATTGGAGGGATTATTGAGCAAACAGCACCAGAGGCTGTTGTACGAATATTAAAAGTCCGTGCCAGGCATCCTTTCCAATTCTCTGTCCTCATTTTCCCACTGGCCCCAATTTTCTGTACCATTCCTTAATGACAAACAAACAAATGTGGCGTTATCAAATGAATTTTGAAAGCTGCTTTATATCGTTTTGTAACAAGATGGGATATAAATAAACGAATTAAAATAATGGCTCATGTACAGGGTAGCCAGTCTTACATAATACATAGGAGAATTTTCCCTATCCTTCCTACAATACGGGGAACCACATTTTTAAATGATATCTTTTTACTTACTTGCAAATACTGTCCCCGAGCCAAAATGGCATTGGGGGTCTTTTAAAAAGAAACTATAGATAGATGTATAACACTGACCCTTTCTATTTGCATTTGTTACCGAGTAAAAGTCGTGCGTGCTACGCAAAATAAACCGCAGTGATTATAATTGGTTGGGAACCAAGCCCGGTTGAACGAGTGAAAACCCTGCATTACAGAATGATTTAACAGAATGTTATGGAAAGTTATGCTTTCAATAATGATGCTCCCCGTAACCTATTCTAATAGCGTATCCAAGTTAATAATTTATCATTAGACACACCATACGCCCTCAAAGAATTAATATTGTGATGCTTGCAGCACCCCGAAGGATATGCATGAAGGCTGTCGATTCCTCAGTGGGAATGAATGGGGGCTTGGAGCAAAATTTCTTATTACGTGTCTAAGGATGGAAAATTTTTAATTAAACTTAACGGCATGAAAAGCAAATATTTTTCCTCATTTGCTCATGGGAATTTCTTTCAGAAAGTGCTCAGGATATACATTGTGGGCTTATATTATTTTTCACTTTCTGTTCATCTTTTAAACAGGAGCTCTCCTCTCATTTTTACCCTTTAGGCATCGCTCTTTGACAAATTGATATAATACTGTGTATCTGTTGGGCCGTGCTGTTGCAAAAACTTACGGTAAAAATGATCCGTCTTTTTTTTTTTTTTTTTCTTTTAAGTAGGCTTCACCTCCAGCGTGGGGCCCCAGGCGGGGCTTGAACTCACGACCCTGAGATCAAGACCTGAGCTGAGAGCAAGAGTCGGGTGCTCAACCGACTGAGCAACCAGGCACCCCTATCGGTCTTTTTATTTTTTTAATGTATGCAGTAAAGAGGACAGAATCCCTCAGCCTTGACCTCAAAGGCTTGTCCCTTCTCTTCTCCTTCCCAGGCCATTAGGCTTGGTCGCAGAGCTTTAAATGCCATCGGTATATATCTCCCAAGTTTCTCTTCCCAGTTGCCTACTAGATCTGTCTTTCATTCGGGTGTCCCACAGGCCAGTCCCCCTTACCCTAGCGAAGCCACCCTCCTAGCCGTGACCTCCAGCCTCTTCTGGCTGCTGCTTCTGTACACCAGTCAGCCTCCGTGGCAGCCCCGTGCTTCCAGGCACCTTTCTCGTTCGCCCTCTCCCTCCCTCTTTCTCCCTCCAGCCGGCAAATTAGCTAACGCTATCATCTCTATCTTCACTGTCGCCAAGATCCCAAGATTTCTCATCGGCTCAGCATCCTGGTTCAGCCCTCCGTCCCTCTCTTCTGGAGAGGTCGACGGCCCCTCTCTGCGCTCCCTGCTTCACCCCTTGCTCCCCCGCAACCTACTCTCAACGCGGCAGCCAGTGACAGTTCACGTTAGTCCTCTGCTCAAAACCCCCAGTGACTCCCCCACCGCCTAGATTGAGAGCAGATGTCCTTCTCGTGACCCGTAAGACTCCTCAGCATCTGGCCTTGGCCACCTGATCCACTTCCTACCGCTCGCCTCCTTCCTCATTCTTTCCAGCCTCGCCGGGCCCCCTCTCTGCTCGTGACTCACGATCCTGAGATTGTTCTCTTCCTTCTGCTTGGAGTGATTTTCTCCAAGTCCTTCATCAACTTCAGTTCTCTGTTAAGATGTCAGTTTCTCTGTGACCTGGCATCCTACTTAAATTGCACTTCCCTGCCCCGCCCCACCCCCCTCTCCATCGCCCTCCTCTGCTTCGTTTCTCTCCGTGCGACCCGTGCTATGTTTTCTTTATTTGTTGAATGCCGGTCTTTCCATATTTGTTGTCGGTTTCAAGGAGAGCGGGATTCCTGTCTGTTTGGTTTGCAGCCGAGTTCCAGCATCCAGCTCCTGGCACTCAAGAGAGGCATTCGCCAAATATTTATGTGATGAATTAAAGGAACGGGGTGGGGAGAGGCCCGGGGGAGAAGTGCAGGGGTGCCAAGGGAGAGTGTGTGAGGATGCCTGCCAGGGGACAAAATGGCAAAGACCAGCGAGCAAGTCGAGGGCGGCGGCAGTGGGGATAAAAAGGTTTCTGAGCAGGCGCCTTGATTAGACCTCTGCCACAACCCCACAGAGAAGAAACTTGATGCCGGAGGTGAAGGGAACAGAGGGTATACAGGTTAGCAAGTTGCTGCGTCGCGGGTTCATCGAGGACGTATCTTTCTTTCGGACTAAAAACTTTTAAGTGCTGTAAGGAACTTGAGGCCCACACAGCTGAACAATCCACAGGCAAATATGGCTCCAGGCAGAGCTGTACCTAGGACTCAAATGCTGTCAACAGACCCTTTTCTTTCTTTCCATTTCTTGGCGTTGTTTCTTGGACCGTCAGCACAGTCTTGAGGCCCTCTGGGGCTTCTGGCCCCACATTGCCTCCTCAGATGCCTCAGGGAAACCCTCCCGGCTTTTTGTGACCTCCATTGGGGCCGCACACCCATCCCACAGGCAGCTGTGGTAGTCTGGGAAGGGAATGATGGCGGCCTTAGACCAGCTTACGCGTCACCCCTGAGCTAAGGGTTGGGGGACTTGGGGCATAACTGCTATAACAAGAGGGAAATGGAAGCTGGTAATGGCCAACAGATGCCCGCTGCAAAGGGGTCATGAGGGCTCAAACTTGGATCACTGCAATGGAATGGAAGAGAGGGGAAGGTAGGAACAGGCCTCACAGAGATGAAATCGAATAGATCTCCTGGTTCTGCACAGGGAGGGGAAAGGACACAGAGAAGCTTGAACGCAACCCAGATTTTGAGTTTGTGTGAGTAGGGTTTGGCACTGTGATTAATGAAGATTCGGGATGAAGTGGGAGGGACAGGTTTAGGAGAGAAGGAAAGCGTTTTGTTGCTTTGTCATCCCTGTTTTTATTAATAAAATTGTTTCCAGCTTCTCAGAGCTCAAGAAGACTTGAGTTCTGCAAGGGGCAGGAGGCAAACTCCTCCACCAGCCCCCTTATTCTGTGAACACTTGTCCCTGCAGTTTTGAAGAGCCTGGTCGCTGAGTCCTCGTATGCGAGAACCAGACGGAAATTTTGTTTTCTCTCAATAACTTGAGTTTCCATTAGTTGAGCTACCAGCGTCTATAGAGTAGAAAACCCAGTGGAGTGGAGTTCAGACTTTCCTCACACAACATTTTCACACAAGCGGTTTAACATGGTAAGACCGTCTTCTAACACGCTGTGGACTAGCCTAGAGAAACACGTGGCGCTCACCCACAGAATTCTAGTGAATGCCTTGTCAGATTCCAAAGCGAGAGAGCCTTTTCATTGTCCATGGACCAGGATGCGAGGAGGGGGGGACGTGCAGGCTTCGAGTGACAAAATGACATGTGCAGATATAGTCATCGGCATGTTTTCGCATGTTTGGTCTCTGCCAGGTACTGTTCTAAGTTCTCGACATGTAGTAAGTCATTTGATCGCCCCAGCAACCGTTTGTGGCGAGGACCTCATTCTCTCCATTTTGCAGATGAGGACACGGAGACCTAGAAAGGTCTCGTACCTTGCCGAAGGTCCCACAGCTAATAAACGAAACTAGGACTCAAACACGGTCTGGCTCAAGGGCCGCCCTCCTAATAAACCTATGTTCCAGAACTGCCCAAAACAATTATAATCTATGTCCGTTGTCTTGGCATAATTTGGACGATAAATTATGAACACCATCCCTCTTGACCATGATGTCTTGCTTATTCAAAGCCAAGAAAATCTAGTCTAAGCACAGAGGTATCCAAGTGAGTAGGCTATATCTCCAGTCATAATAGGACGTGCGACAATGTGGATTGAGTATGACTTTTTGGCACTCATCCACTTTGTCCTAAGAATTAAACTGGCTTTATGGCTTGGTATAAGTTTGGTTTTAACTGGTGAACCACTCTGCTCTGTTACGACCTTTTAGGCTCTGTTTTATGTTACCGTAAAGTCGCCAGTGACCCTAGTTCTCCCCCTTCTGGAATGGTTTGACTGACACCTCAACGTCTGGCCCCTCCAGGTTCCGCCAGATCTCCAGAACGAAGTCCTGATCAGCCTGTTGGAGACCGACCCCGATGTGGTGGACTATTTACTCAGAAGAAAGGCCTCCCAGTCATCGTGAGTATGCCACTCACCCCCTCTTCCAAAGCTGCCGTGGGGATTCCTCTGTCCTTTTCTAGAGAATCCAAGAGGTTTATGTAACTCCATGCAGGGTGACTTGAAGTGGAATTTTGGCAACTTCCTGGGGAATCTTGTCAGTCCACCTATCCAGAAAAATGCTTCAGTAGGACTAACCCACTTATTAAATTAGAACGTGCCTTATGGGAGCCTTCTGTTTCATTTTTGGCTTTTTCTAGCCCCGCAAGGTCTTTTTGACTGTGTTTACTGGGGAAAAAGAACTAAATCACTGGCAAGAAGCTCGAAGGACTGTGATGCACCTCAGTGCATCTTACTTGTGTCATTTCTCTTCGCAGCTGACGTCCTTTTGGTAAAAACGCACACTGCTCTCCACATGCCGCCATGTTTGCAATGAATAAAATGAATGCCGTGCCGTAGGCTGTGGTTTGCCGCCATTTCGCCTCCAAAGGAAGAGCATTGGCTGTTTTACATTAGTCAGATTTTAGGATTAATCCCAACTATTTGGTAGAAAGGCAGCACGTATGGGGGTGCTGAGCATTTGGCAAAGCCAGTTAAGAGGGTAGTCTTGCATCGTTATCCAGGAGCGATGTTGCTGCCATGACACCAAACCTTAAATCTGTGGCATGAAAAGTTGTCATCCTCTCATGAAAATGCCATTTATGTTATGCTTTTAATATACCGAATTGCAACAACTCTAAGACACATTTCTTCCCACGTTTTATCGTCTCTGAAACTGAGAGTCATCTGACAATCAATGGCGTGTCCTGATGTAATCCATAGCATTTTTCCTTTCTCGGCTCTGTATAAAATAATGGTATGTCCTATTCAATGGTGTCTTACAAATACCAACACGTGTTGAGTTGTCCCTTTATGTCGATGTTGAATTCGATAGATGAATTTTCATTTGAAACTATTTCACATGCACTTTTCAAAAAATCATCCTTGTGCCACTGATGATCAGGCCAAATTCTGGTTCGAGTAAGACACTCTGCCTGGAGTCAAGCCCCAAGAGCGACGAGTGACTAAAAATACATTCAAATTGTCTTAATGGGCTGGTATTTCATGGTCTTGCTCTTCTTAAATTTTTCCTAGATTTCTAACCATCATCAAGGTGTAAGTTCTAATTGAAACTAACGCAAATGGCTTTTCTTCACAGCAGATCTCGTATCACCAGAATTTTAATGAACTCACTCCTTTCCCTCCCCACGCCAGAAAACAGACATGATGGCATTTCTGTTCGTGAGTCCCTCGTTAAGCTGCATGTATGACGTTCCCTGGGTACTCTGTGGGAAAGCTGGACAACACACACCTAAAAAAACCACTGATGTTGACTTGCCAAATTTCCGCTTTTAGATGGTGTGTTTAAATGTATAAATATTGTGCTTTGAAGAATGGTAGATGAAAGTCATTTTTATGTGGTTTTCAGGTATGTTCTTTGCATATAAAGGCCAAGAAGTGAACTTTTCTTTCTCTACTCTTAGGGAAAGGAAGCAGCGTATGTGTTAGGCCCATCCCAAGCTGCATAGTTATCTAGCCTCTCCCGTTCCCTATCCCTATAAGAATGAGAATTGTAAGGTCAAGGCAAGCCGACCCTAGGCCATGATCATAGGTGTGTGTCAGGGGTTCAAGGGAAGGGAGGTGAGCTCACTGGTGCTCCGTGGATGTCAGAGACTAGCATCGTTGAACAGAAAACATTTGGGGATGACTTTCTTAGTAAGGGAGAGAGGGAGTGTTTGTTTTCCTCTAGGTACAGGCCAAGGAGAAGCCCAGAAGGGTTGATAATGATGTCGTGAAGTAAAAATACGTAAATAAATACTTATTTCATCCTGGTTGTCTTTTGAGGTTTGAGAGTCCCACCCTTGAGCTGTAGAGAGTGTCTTCATACCTTAAACACGCTTCTCAAGCCTCACTGTGTATACAGATCAGCAGGAGATCTTGTTACAAAGCCCCCCTGGTGATCTGAATCAGTAGATCTTGGGGAGGGAGTCTGTGATGCTGCTGGTCTGTGATCCACACTTTCAATACCAAAAGCTTAAAATATCAGGCATATTCCTAACTTTAGGTGCCTACAGACTCGTTGAAGGAGGCCTTCAAGGATAAAAAATAATGCGAATCATGTTAGGAAGTGTGTCACAGAGTGTGGAATGATACGTGCTGGCTCATTGGTTCTCAGACTTGCCTACCCATTTGAATGCCCTGGGGAGCCTGAGAATGACCACACCTGAGCGCCACCCCTAGAGATTGGATTCGTTTGTTCTAGGGTACAGTCTGGACATTAGGAATTTTTTCAATCTCCCCTGTGGTTCTACTGTTCTGCCACGTTAGATACTACGTATTTGCCATCACACGGTACTATATTTGAGGCAGGTGATTTTCTGACATTTAAAGGGGGTCTTTGCATTGACGAAGGAAGGGAACCAACACTCCGGACCATAAATCCACCTGGAGTTTGGAGAAGAGAAAGAGATGTGACCTATCGTCTCAGCGATGGCTTCTGAGAAGAGCAAGGATTTGCAGTGAACTTTGAAGACCGGAGAGGTGTCAAGAGACCTGGACACTTGGGAAGCTTGAACCAGGGCCTGGACATAACAATAACTCCGTCAACTGGCTGTGGGAGTGATTAAGGAAACTGTTGGCTGGCACAGAGCACAGAAGCCCTTAAACGGCAGGCTTGGGGTGGCACTTAAATTAAGAAGTGATGGCAACGAATTACAGTGACAGGAGATTGCTCTTAGCTGTGTGGTCTTGGGTAAATAGATTCGTCTCTCTCTGTCTCGGTCCCCTCATCTGTAAAGCAGAGGTAAAACAGAGTTGTTGTGCTATTAGAAGAGTATCTGATTTCTAACGAATGCTTAATAAATGTCAATGATTGCTACCATGTTACTTCGAATCTCACCATTTTGTTCATTTGCAACCACTTACCAAAGACTTGGGTGTCACTGCTTTCTACCTTTCTATCCACGAGACAGCAACCACTGAAGGCAGTATGATGCAAAAGGAAGCCATCCGCTTTAAATTGCAGTGGTGTCTAATGGCAAAGCCCACCGGTACCGGCCTGATCCAGTCGGCGTCGGGATGGCGGTGTTGGTTCTGGAACAGAGTGAGGGGTGAGGGTGAAAAGACACACAAGTGGGAAGGTGACCCGAAGCCTCTGTTCTGTGCCATCGGCCCACATACCTAGATAAAGCTGTGGACTCCTGTGCCCCGAGTGGAGACTGCACAAGATGGGATGGGGAGTGGCAAAACGAGTTTTCAAAAGAGTGCAGAACCAAGAACAAGAACATATTTACGATAATTTCTGTTTTGAAGGAGCAAACATTTAGTGATATTTGGGAATTGAATGCTTTGTCCTGGTTTGAGCTTTTCTCTTCTTCTGCGACGACAGCATTGGGGCGGCGGAAGGAGGACTCGTGATTTTTTCTCGTGCTTGTCTACTTAGATTTTTGGCTTCAACCAAAACGGAATACCAAAGGGAGATTGGAAGAGATTTATATTACTAACAATGCAAGACTTCCAGTATTTTCATCGCTTGTCTGGAATATTTATTAGAATTATATGCTCTTTTCTTCAAAGACACTCAAAATAGATCCCCTTCCTTTGATTTAGGGATGTAAGGAGGTAGGGGATGAGAATGGAAGGTAAATCAAAGAGGACGAGGCATGTGGGACTCCGGCATTTGCAACAGAAGAAAAGAACCAAAGCAGGGCCCAGAGCAGGGCGAGGAGAGTGAGGCACTCACGTAGGTGCCCAAGTGGAGGGTGTGCTACAGAGTCAGGTGTTGGGGCGCCGGGGTGGCGCAGTCGGTTGAGCGTCCGACTCTTGCTTTCAGCTCCGGTCATGATCTCACGGTTCGCGAGTTCGAGCCCCACGCCGGGCTCCGCGCTCTCAGTGCAGAGCCTGCTTCCGATCCATTCTCCCTGCCTCTCTGCCCCTCCCTCTCTCACGCTCTCTCTCTCAAAAATAAATAGTAAAACATTTGCAATAAATAAATAAATAAAAATTCAGGCATCAAAATGAACGATGTGGACCTGTCATATTTTTTAAAATCAAAGTTAACACCAAAATCTACGATGAGCAAAATGTTAAACAAAATTTTTTAAAGGCCACTGCCACGCTGAGCCACCATGGACCCCAAAGCCAAAGGGAAAATGTGTATGCTGGCCTAAATGGAAGCAAACCCATCAGTGATGCTTTGAAAATACTTCTTTGCTTATCTTATTTTTTAACCAGGAGAACTGCTGTTTGACAGTTTCTCCTGAGCAAGTAACAATCCTAAATAAGTTTTAATTAAGTTAAGCTGAACTAAATAGTACAATTCTGTTTGGGCGCAAATAAAGCATTTCACCCTAATATAATGATGTAAGTCCTAATGTGCCGACTTTTCAATTTTTCAATAGCTTTCAGCTGCTTTAATGTTCTGGGAAAAAAAGCTAACCGTTAAAAAATCACAAACAACCATGCATACCTATGTGGCATGCAAGGCTAAATATAGCATTTTCCTACTATATTCTGGAAGCAAAATGGAAAGAAAACAAATTTCACTGCGTTTGGGAGTGAAAGGTAATTGTTTTCTTGAACCAGATTCTCCTCCTGTTGAATAAAAAAAAAAATCTACCTTCTTCATGATGGAGGAGCGTTAGGCTTTCTCATAATTCAAGGCGTCACATTGAAATTATCAAAGAAATATCATGTAGATAATTTCGTTTAACCTTTCCAAGACTGTCCTTGAGAATGCCTTCCTCCACAAAACCATGGAGCGCTACAGGATGGGCTATGATTTCACTTTTCCTTTTCCTAGGATTTGTAAGGTCAAAAAGTTCTCAGGAAATTCTGAGAGACGAGAAATCAGACTTTCTCAGTATAGTATAACAGCATCCGACTTCGGCTCAGGTCATGATCTCAAAGTTCGTGAGTTCGAGCCCCGCGTCAGGCCTGGAGCCTGCTTCAGATTCTGTGTCTCCCTCTCTCTCTCTGCTCCTCCCCCGCTCAGGTTCTGTTTCTCTGTCTCTCAAAACTAAATAAACATTAAAAAAAATAATAGAAAAAAAGAAAGCCTTTTCAGCCAGACGACTTCAGGAGAAATGCATGTGGAATCGGAAATTCCAGAATGAAAAATTCCAAAAAGCGTGAATGTGCCTTCTACGGAAAGCCAATTCAAAACGAAGCGAGAATCGATCGCATCACCTCTTTCTCCGAACGCCTTTACGATGATTCGCAACTTCTTTTATAAACTTGCAGAATACTAACTGGAAGATGTCTTATGAGGCACACTGTACAAAAAGGGACGGGAGTCAGCATTGTTTTCTCTGCGCCTCTCATAAATGCCTTCGTGTGCCATGGCTATCAGGAGGGAGTTAGCGAGAGCTCAAAATGAGGGGAGAAATTTCACCCGAGCCCTGGGTAAGTTCGAATGTCCCCGTGCGATTAATAGTGTGTGAGATGGGTATGTGCTCTGAGTCCCAGCAGACTGAGCTTTTATCAGTTGAGCGACGAAGCCAAGGAAGAAGCCGACGCGTGCTTGAAATCTCTGAGGATGTTTCTCGCTGGGGAAGAGCTCAGCAGGGGGCTGGGCTGCCACATCCGGTGATTGAACCAGAGTTTTCCATTTATCCGCAGAACGAGTTCTGTGCCTCCAGCTGCAGTGCAGGCCTGCCCACAGTCCCCTGCCAGCGGCGTGTTAACACCCTGACCTGGAGGGACCAGCTAAGGGTGAGAAAGCGCTTCACTCTCCATATCTATCTCGTGCGTATTTGGTTAGCTGAGACCGGCCGTGCCCGCTGTGCGTTCAGGTCTCGTGGAGGCAAACCCGTGTCGACGGGCAACCCGTCCGCTCAATTCCAAGACACAGAGGGCCCGCTACGCGCTTTGAAACCATTCGCTCATCTTAGCGAACCGCTGGTGAAATATTTTACATAAACAAATACAAAAAGTTAATTGCCTTCACTTGCAGCACTGAACTTAAAAAAAATTGTCTCCATAGACCTGAATCATCTTAGGGGCAAATGTTAGCAAAGGCGATGGCGGTGGGGGTTCCGGATTTGTCTCCAGGTAGATTCGATGATAAAGCAATGGGATGACACCAAAGTTTCTTGTAGCCTCTGCACTGCCCGTGCGGGACGTGGGAGTCCTGAGAAGCGAATAAAATGGTTTCGTTTCGTTTACCAACTGGCGGACTCCCACGTGCAAAGGCACTCCTCGCACGTGGGTTGTTGGGCGCATTTGGCCACCGCCTTACTGACCTCTGCTGAGAAAACAAAGTGATGGGTGGAAACCGCCTTAAACGCTTAAGAGGGCCATTGACCCCAAGTGTAAACACAGCATTTGACTATTGGTAGTTAACTAATGCTGGATACCGTTTCTCAAATACATTTTAGAAGGGTCTCAAGCCCTACTGCCTCGACTGCTAGAGAGACGTGTGACCTCCTCGTTTCCTCTAGGAGAGTCGTTGGCAGGAGATTAGTGCCCTGCCCGCCACCCAGGGAACCCTGTGTGAGCACCCACTTTTACAAAGGGGTCGCTTTGCACGAGTGCATTTCTGCTCGCGTCCCTGGCCGTGAGCCCAGCCACCCTCAGGTTCACAGCCTGTGTCCGCTGTGAGACCTGCTTGTGTCTCTACCCGCAGGGTTTAGCTTTGGCCGCCTCCTTCAGTTTCTCCCCTGATTGGGGCCCCGGCTGTAGTCACTTTGGTGGCTTGACTTAGGAGAATGAACCTGAAGAGCAGAGAAAGGCAGGTTGGCTTCTCCCGCTCCCTCTCACCTTACCGATTCTGATCCGCAACCCAAACGCATTGGGTTATCTGGATGCCGTTGACGAGTGGCTAGGATGGGCGCACCCCCCCCCTTTATTCAGCTGTGGCCCCAGCCACCTCCAGGTCGGGACCGCCACATTAACCCCCTCGGCCAGCCAGCGCTGACGTCTGGGCCACTCTCTGTGCTGTCCTTCCTGATTCGACCCAACAGATCCTTAGCCCACCGCCCTATCTATGGATGAGGGAGGGAAGGTAGTTTGGCCTCGAGGTTCTCAGACTTGCCCCTGCGTCACAGATACCTGGAGGGCTTTTTAAAACACAGTTTGCTAGCCCCACTCCCAGATGCCCTTTCAATAGGCAAAGCCAGTTCACAGTCTGCAACCTGTGCAGCTGCACAGGGCCTCCATCGAGAAGAGGCCCACACTTGGCTCGATGATCTGCTATCGCCACCTGCAAATCCTTAATTTTTTTTTTCACCGGGGGCCTCCCATGTTATAGCCAGTCCAGACGGTGGGTCCAGAGCGAGGCTTGAGAACTCGCATTTCCAACGAGTTCCCGGGTGATGTTCCCCAAAGAACAGAGGAAGTGGTCAGTGGCCCTCCACCTCCTCCTCTCTCACCTCTCCTCCATCAGCTCCAATCACAGCCATGAAAATGGAAGGGAAACAGTGTGGCAGCTCGGTTATTTTTGTTATCGTTACCACTGTTCTCTGTTTTATTCTGTTTCGGTTAAGCAAACGAAATGTTCTCATGAAGCCTTTTCCGTACACCCAATAATTAACGTGAGTGTGATTTCCCCGTCTGCACAGTCCCCAAAGAGCTTACTGCAGCAGCTTGCAAAACTATGCAAGTGGAACAACGTTGTAGTGAGTAATTTGAGAGGCTAGGGAGAGGAAAACGATGGGAAGAGCCATAAGGTAAGACGAGGCCGGGGTGGGGACACACAGAGGTGACCACAGGCCTCGGGACGGCAACTTGATGCATGCTTCCATAGGGCCAAAGTAACCTCCTCGCTGGGCGGAAACCGAAGTGTTCCTAGTGCTGAGACCCGCTACGTTTCTTCCGTAGGGCACCTTTCTTTCTTTTTTTTTTTTTTTTAATTATTTTTCTTTATTTTTGAGAGGCAGAGAGAGAGAGAGAGAGAGAGAGAGAGAGACAGAGCGCACTTGGGGGAGGCGCAGAGAGAGAGGGAGACACAGAATCCACAGCAGGCTCCAGGCTCTGAGCTGTCTGCACAGAGCCCGATGCGGGTCCCGAACTCACGAACCGTGAGATCATGACCTGAGCCGGAGTCGGACGCTCAGCCGACTGAGCCACCCCCAGGCGCCCCCGTAGCTTATCATATTTGGCTGAATGTATTCTCTTCTCTATGTGTTTTAAGACAGATGAGCAAGACGCGAGACAGAATAGTTGGGATCCCCATGAGCTAAAATGCCACCGTTCCAACATTTTCCTCCCAACGTGAGGGGGCAAAAAAGCATTCGTGGCCCTGATGGTGATTGCGTTTGGGCTTATGAATGCACCGGGCTCTCTTCAAACATCCCACAAGATCAGGCTTTAGTCCTCACTGACTTATTCTTGCCGAGGAGACCTAAGACATTTTCATTAACGACGGGGGAAGCTGTCAACTCAACAGGGAAAACCACGGAAATTGGCCCCGTACTCTAATTTGTAGCCCTGGTCAGAACCCCGATTGTCAGCTCAGCTCCATGTTCAACCCATTCAGTTTTTCTCATTTTCATAGTAAAGTTTCCTCAGCCGGAGTCAAATTCGTGATGACACAGCAGTGTCCATTTGTTTTGCTTTGTTTTTCCCCTGCTAGAATTTGGGAGAATTCCGCCCCATTAGATACGGAGGTTAAATAGTTGCCCCGCCCCCCCCCCCATTTCCAGCAGAAATAAAATAAGTTTCTTTTATTTTTCCTTCATTTCACGGGAGGCCTCACGTTTCTGGAAAATCATCCTCGTGGTTGTCCTCTGGCTCTTTCCCATAAGATTATCTATCATCGGTTTAAAGAGGAGGCAAGGAAAGGACTGATTTATTCCATGTGGATAAGAAACTTCCTCAGCAAAAAAGTGCTCGAGCTCCTGGCCATGTCAGTGACAGGCGACGCACGTCACAGATACGGAGATGGCTTTTCTCCTGGACGCTAACCCCGGCTGGAAACCCGAGACTGAGCTAGATCCCCCTGTGAGGGCACGTCCTCCGTCCTGCGTGCACACAGCCCTTTAGTTAGGAAAAGATGGCTCGGGCGTGTGTTTACCTTCTTTAAGATCCCAAAGGATTTGTTTTGCAAAATTAAACCAGAAGAAAGCAAAGACTAGTTAAAGAGGAGCAAAGTGGGGTTGAGGGGGGCGACAGAAGTAGGTTCTGGAACTTTTAATCTGTCATCATTTCCCTTCAAGATGTCAGGGCCACTGTTTTGAGGAAGGTAGAAAATACAGATGCTCCCAGGTAAGCCTTCCAACACTCTCTTCATGTTCTTGACGGTCCCATTTTCCTGCCCCTCTCACACGTTCGCTGTTATTTCTGTTGCTGTGACAACTTATGCACCGATAAGACATCATGGATATGCTGATTAGCATGTTGTGCATCCATTTGTAAAAGCACTCGTGCCTTGTAGGCTCATTTTCGGAGTGTTAAAATCCCATGAACTGTAGTGGCGGTCATGTATTTGTCATGTGTTTCGCCTCTTCATACGTGAATCTATTCTTCCCACCAGAGGCATCATCGTCGTCGTCGTTGTCGTCACTGTCACAGGAAAGATGGATTTACTCACACTGAGCGTTCGGGTGGGGGAAGAAACGTTGTCCATAAAGCCATCGTGAACTTCACGTAAAAAGTTTCATCGTTTTATGTGAATTATATTCAATTCAGGATATTAAGGAACGTCACAGAGTTCTCTGCCAGTTTTTCCTTACTTAACAGATAGTGAGCATCAGACTTTGATTTTCCAGTGGCAGCGAGATTAATGCAACAGGCATTTGAGCGATGCCCCCTGGAGAGTACAGGGGTCCATGTCTGTTTCATCGTCCCCGCCTCCCTGGCCCGGACAGTTCCTGTAACGACTGTTGGGTTTCACTGCCCTCTGCTGGCCGTGTCGTGGAAACGCTTTCACATTATCGCTGTACAAGTGTTTGCTCCGAATTGTCTTTTGGTTTCGGCCCCTGTGCCCATCCATGCGTTCTCCTCCTGTCGTTTGTGTCACGGTCGTATCTTTTGAATCTGGTCACTAAGTGTTAACACACTCACGCGCTTGCTATTGTCTCCTTGCACCAGAAGCCCTGACATGCTGCGGTCGGAAGTTTCATTTTCTGTGGGAGGAAGGCACTCATCCACCGACTCCAACAAGGCCTCCAGCGGAGACCTCTCCCCTTATGACAACAACTCCCCAGTGCTGTCCGAGCGCTCCTTGCTGGCTATGCAAGAGGACGCGGCCCCGGGGGGCTCAGAGAAGCTTTACAAAGGGCCGGAGCAGTACGTGCTGGTGAGCCACTTGCCATCGTCGAAATCAAGGGAGAGTTCTCCTGGACCAAGGCTTGGCAAAGGTAACTGGAACCCGGCCGGCGCCGGCCAGATCGGTGACCCTGATGGCACGTGGCATGGCGTGGGCACCTGGACCTTCTCTTCATCCCTTCCTTGTTTCATGTTCCTGTACTTCTGTGGGATTGGCCGAGTTCCGGCTCTGGGAAGAGGAGGGGATGGAGGGCCCAGTCCTGGTCTGGCAGGGTCCCTGCAGACCCCGGCATGTGGCAAGCAGTCCCATGCCCAGAGAGCCCCCGATACTCCCACTGATTGTTCCCCCCGAGCACCTGAGGGACTTGATGTGTCCTCGCCACTGAGTTTGGGAGCATGTTTGCATGTCTAAGATGCCACCTGATTATTGCTGTTACTTTTACAAAGAGAGGAAGCCGAACCCACTATATAAGGAGACGTCGTGTGCCAAAGAGGTCTCCGTGGGAGAGGGAGATTTGTTTGGCAAAATAAGAGTTCCATGGTCAAATGTGTTTGGGGAATGCTGGGCTAACCGAGCTAATGGTTTCTCTATTGTACAATTTCTCAAACTCTTTAAAGTGGAAAAGAGAGTGTGGTTTACAGTGTTCCCCAAATTTATTTGACCACCGAATGTTTGCTTCTGTTCCTTTCCTCCGCAGAGTAATCCCTCAGTGCCAGGGCTCAGCAGGACGCTCTGAGTAGTAAATGGAAGACACATTTTATCCTACATTTATAATTTAATCCACAGAAACACCCTGAAAGGGCTTTGTTTGTTTGTTTGTTTGTTGTGTGTGTGTGTGTGCGTGTGTGTGTTTAAAGCATAGTGTGTTTATTTTTATTTTATAAATAATCATGTCAAAAAATAATTGAGAAAATTCGTAATGAAAACAGTAACCTGGGGCGCCCGGTGGCTCAGTCGGTGGAGCGTCCGACTTGGGCTCAGGTCATGTTCTCATGGTTCGTGGGTCTGAGCCCCGTGTCGGGCTCTGTGCTGGCAGCTCGGAGCCTGGAGCCCGCTTCGGATTCTGTGTCCCCGAATCTGCCCCTCTCTCTGCCCCTCTCCTGCTCACACTCTGTCTCTCTCTCCTTCAAAAATAAATAAACATTATAAAAATTAAAAAAAAAAGAAAACAGTAACCCATGTTGCCTTCAAGCATAAAATTTATTTTTTAAATGTAAAACTTTAGTTTTCATAGTCCTTGTCCAGATGTATACCTAACTTTACAGCTTTGTTTTCCAAAGTATAGCTCCTTTTGAATTAAGCGTATCTCACTTAAACTCATATCATTTAGCATTTTCCATTTTGCTCACATTCTTCATGGCCATGATATCGATGCATCATAGATTTACTATTCCCTTTCTGACGTATATAAATGATCTCTAATATTTGCTTTTTTAAATTAGTGACAGATTTTCTATACGTAACATTCTCTGCACCAACAACACAGGAACGTGCTCTGAAGAGAATCTGGCCGTTGTAAGAGGCCCGGCATATTCGGGTTTCTAAATACAGATTCAGAGAGATGTTATTCGACAACTTCCCACTAGGAAAGCTCTGATTTGTTAGCAGGTAGACTGAGGCACTCACTAGTTCTTTCTGTCTGTTGGCTATCTTGGCAAACTCTGGCACTGTGGTCCTCAATTTTGCGCACCGGGGGACAGGTGACGATGTCTGTAGGCATTTGGGGTTATCACGACTTGGGAGGGGTTGCTACTGGGGTCCAGACTGTAGAGCCCAGGGCTGAACATCCCGCGGCATGCGGGACCGCTCCCCGCAGAGAAGGATTCGGCCCCCGGTGTCACTGGTGCGGGGCTAAGCAATCCTGTCCACTCAGTAACTGTCTCCCTACAAACAACCCCACCCCGAGGGAATTAGAAACAAGTCGTGTTGGTGTCCCATGACCAGAGCACGAGACTTGGCGTCGGTAACCTGTTCGGCCACGCACAGCCTGCAGGAGAGACGGAGCCTTTCGGAGTCCCCTCCCCTCCTCGTATGGAAACTAAGAAAGACAGGAGCAGTAACTCTGAGCGTTCCATTCGCTCGCCCACGTAAAGTCCTCAACACAGAACCTGGCGCGCAGCGAGCGCTCGACAAGGTCACAAGGCGTCCAAACGGCTGCCCCAGGGAAGCACCCGGTAGACGCTTGCTTCAAGAAATACTCATTATGGGGCACCTGTTGGGACGAGCACTGGGTGTCGTATGGAAACCAATTTCACAATAAATTTCATATTAAAAAAAGAAAAGAAATACTCATTAGGATCACATCACAGGGTCGTAGCGGGGACTCTGAGATGGAGAGAACGCCCCATACAGCGCCTTCCTCTGCCAGCTTGTGAATGAATACAGGCAGGGGTGAACCTGTTGATGTCAGCAGCGGGGTATGGCGGAGGGTAGTACCAGCAGAGGGACGGTGACTATTTTACGTTCCTCGGTCTCAGTAACTGCCGTCAGAGCTGTTGTCATCCGTCACCATTGTATTCACTCCCCATCGCTGCTCTAGCAAGTGACAGGTTAGTGGTTGAAAACGACACACACGTGTATCATCTTACACTTCTGGACTTCACCAATCCAAAGGGGTCCTCAGGGCTGTGTTACTCCTGGAGGCTCCAGGCTCCGAGAGGCCACCTGTGTTCTCTGGCTCGTGGCCCTTCCTCCAACAATATAGCACCTTTTCTGCCTCCCCCTCATAAGGACCCTTGTGATCGCATCGGGTCTACCCGTCCAGCTAATCCAGATCATCATCTCGTCTCAAGACTCATAATTTAATCAGACCTGCAGTCCCTTTGGCGTATGACATCTTTACAGGTTCTGAGGATCATGACACAGACATCTTTGGGGGCCCTTATTCTGTGTACCACGACCATTATATAGAAAGCCTTTTTGTAAATAAATCCCCAACGGACTAAGCCTCCTGAAAGGCAGGTACGCACCTTGTTCTGTCTTGTATCCGGTACGATCTCGAATGTGATACCATGTTACAAAAATGTTTGTTGATTGACTTTTTGCTCGTCGATTTCCATTGTGAGTCACATACCTTTCTCTTTACACTTTTTCCTAGATATGGCAGAGGAGCCTTTCAATATCTGGGGAACTTGGCATTCAACATTAAAAAGTGGATCCAAAGACCCGGGAATGACAGGTGACATACTATCTTTTAAAGGCTGTTTATTGTACTTGCTTTCTAAATTAAGTTTCTTTGCTTTTTTTCCTACTATCATATTAAGTACTTGTCAGATGTTATCTGGAAAATGCTGAAAATAGGGGGAAAACCATATAAAGCTATACTTAGCCTTTCTGCCAAGGTATGTCAACCTTTGACTATACTTCATTTCATTTCCTTTGCAAGAGTTTTTTATTATTTTTTTAAGGTTTATTCCTTTTTGAGAGACACAGAGACAGCGCGTGAATGGGGGAAGGGCAGAGAGAGAGGGAGACACAGAATCCGAAGCGGGCTCCAGGTCCTGAGCTGTCGGCACAGAGCCCGACGCGGGGCTGGAGCTCACGAGCTGTGAGATCATGGCCTGAGCTGAAGTCCGACCCTCAACGGACTCAGCCACCCGGGCACCCCCTTTGCAAGAGTTGTTAAACATAGTTACAATCATTCTGTCTGTGCAACTTTATATTATCTGTTTCACTTCCATTTTCCGGTTATTTGCCATTATTATTGTGAAGGGCCACGTAGTGTTCCAGACTGCATACGCCTGGTTTACAACCCATTTTTTGGTTATCGTTGTAATAAGTGATGCTGTCAGGAACTTCTTTCTTGCGCATTTTGTTCTGTATTTTCAATGAAGAACAGATTCACAGAATTTGGGAAAGCAAGTCATAAACCCAGAATAGGGCAGCGAGTCAAAATTAAGAACCTTCCCAAACATCCAGAGGTGCAGTCACTAGTTTGCATTTTTGCTCATTCGAAACCACAGTTGTATTTATTAGTTTCATTTGCATTTCTTTCATCCCTTACAGTTTTGTCCCCCTTTGGATATCTGGAATTGTTACGTTTTACATAATCTAGTCTATGGCTCTTTGTTTTTGTGAATTCTTCCACCAAACTGATCTTTACTTAAGCATTAATCATTTATATGCTTTCCTCTTTCATAGTATTTCATTATTTTAGCCCTTAATTCTTTCATCCATGTGGAACATATGTTAATACACAGCATGAAGTGTGTAAACTGTTTTGGTTTTTTGTTCCAAATACGTATGTGTGTGTGTGTGTGTGTGTGTGTGTGTACATGTGAGTGTGTCTATAGTGCATCTTTAATTGAGTGGCATCTGATCCAGCTGAATTTCGAACGGGTCCTTTATCTAACTACATCCTGTTGTATCCTATGAGGTGCTTTACTACCTTTTGCCTCAAGGATAAACTAGTCCCAGATGTTCCGCTCCATTTCCCCGTGCTATTTCAACTCTGATCAGTCCCTGCGTAAACGCTGCTGTCTCTTGCCCCAGTGATCGTCTTCTCTTTCCCCGCCTACTTTTTAGTAAATGAGAGAACGGGGCAATGGCGGTCTGGGGACATAGGCGCCAAGAACCTGTTTGTTCGCGAAATGCAGTCTTTTGCCCTCCCTTCAGTTTCCTCGAGCCTTAACCTGTCACAGGTTGATCTCTCCCTCACATCACGTCACAGTGTGGATCGTGCAGGGCGAGGAGGGGCGGGGGAGCTCTGGTCCACACAGCCATTCAGGGGCTCGGGCCCCACCCAGCCCGAGCTCCCCGGGGGTGGCTCCCCGGGGGTGTCTCCATCCCAGCCTAGTAGTGGGCGGAAGGGGTGAGCCCGGAAGACTCACAGGCGTGTGTGTTTTTATTGGACCAGGCCTAGAAATGGCTGACATCACATCTCTGCACCCTGGCTGGCCAGGCCTCAGTTATGTGGCCCTCCTAAATGCAAGGCAGGCTGGGAAATGTCAACCAGTCCTTCCCACGGGGCCAGTTTAGATTCAGTTCATTTATTCCAATGGCTTTTACTGACGTCGTAGAGACACGGAAGCATTAGAATTTGTGTCTCCCCAGGACTGCAAATTGCCCCGAACAAGAAGAGAGCGCTTCCTTTACCTTCCACGCTCGGAGAAGTGTTCATAGCCACGTGGAAGGGGCCTTTCCTGAAATAAATCAGTGGCCAGGACTATCTAGTTTGACAGCTAACGTCTGTCTTTGGAGCTGCGACGGGCACTGTGCCGGTGACCAAAACGTCACGTGTCATTTCTTTTACTAGGAAATATTTTACTTGAGGGTTTTGAAGCTGCCAGTGGGAAGGAAATGATGGGACCTCCCCACGGGGATTCTGCAAACTAATTCCCTCTCTTGCCCCTCTCTCTGGCCTCCAGGTTCCTATGGAGACATTTTTGAAAGTAGCTCCCTGCGACCGGGGCCATGTTCCCTTTCTCAGGGGAACCTGTCCCCGAATTGGCCTCAGTGGCACGGGAGCCCCACAGAACTGGAACGTGGCCGGCAGGTCATTCGGAGGACTCGGACCACGGCCACCGAGGTGGAGTGCACGGCCTGCCCTCCCGTGTCACGGGTCTGCAGCACGCCCCACATCCAGGGCGGCGGCAGGAGACCCGAGCAGGCCATGCCCAAGGCAGGGCGGCATTTGACTCTGGGCAGTGCCGAAGACCTCACCCAGAGCGAGCCAGGCACCGCCTGGCCGCAGAGCAGAGCCAAGCCCTGGCACCAGAGACCTCGAGAGGGCGAGAAGCGTGACAAGAGGCCTCCTCCTCCTTATCCTGGTCCAGGGAAGCAAGCTTTGGCGTCAGCCCGCCAGCCTGCTGAGTCACTGCTGTGGAGGCCTCAGAGGCCCGAAGAAGGTTCCAGAACAGCTTCGGAAGAGCCTCGGGCCACCGAGCAAAACCCGAGCACTGCCTACTCCGGTCCCGCCGGCGATCAGAACAGCAAGACTTTGGGCGACCCCGACTGGCTCGACTGGCAGAGAGAGCGGTGGCAAATCTGGGAGCTCTTGTCCACCGACAACCCCGACGCCCTCCCGGAAACGCTGGTCTGAGCCCGCCCGAGTTCGCGCCCCCACGTCCCAAACGGCCTTCTTTCACTCAGTAGGGAAAAAAGGTGGTGTGGGACAATTGGACACTTCTACTTATTTGTCTTCTTTTACACTTTAAAAAAATAACACAGGAGAAACCCAGTTCACTCAAAGATATAGAGCACTACCCTTGCCATTGATAATAACGTTCTATTGCATAGCCAGCCTTAGGAGAAAACAAAAACAAAACCGGATGGCGATATCCAATCGAAAAACTACTCACTTTGGCTCTGTATAAGATAAAACTCTTGCTTTGATATCGCTTAATTGTATTTATGTGACTTCCGTTCTGACTGTTGTATATTCTGTAACAGATTATGTATGATAATCATATATGATATATTCACAGAAACAGAAGGAACCATTTTTTTTTTTAAATCACTTCACGCCTACTAAGGAATGAGATTCCATAGAATGTTCTAGAATATGCACAAGCAGGTTTCTGTGCTTTTGCCATAGCTTTTTAACTGGGGATAGCCCTTCCTTCAATGCCTAAGAAAAAACGCTAACACAGCAAAACAAAACAGAATATGCCAAGCCATATTTTTATATAGTAGTGAGATACCAAAAAAATGTAGTCACCGAATGCTTTTTCATATTGAATATGTTTTAAGGAGAATATTAAATTTGATACATTATGGAATATATTTTTAGAATCAGTTTAGAAAGGTTTCAGTTAATCAAACAAGAGAAAGGCCGTGCCTAACAAAGAAAGAATAATTAAGTTGTCCTTCCCAGTTTAGATCAAATTCAGTTTTATATAGACCATATATAATATATATTTATAATGTATAATTTTTATGTATTTTTCAAAACTACAAACTGGAATCCAACTGTAAAGTGTTTAAGAATCCAAATGGAGTATTCAAATTACAGAACGCAGTTTTTCCTTCTGCCCCACAATCAGTATTAACCAAATTATACGCAGTCCTTTGTAAAGTAAATCATGTTTGGAAAAAAAAAAAAAACTACAGCTTTGTATTGACGTCGTGCCAAAGGCTGAGGAAATGTTTCCTTCAGGAATTTTGTGTGTATTGTAAAATGCTCCTGCCACACTTCAGTTTGAAGTCTTTCAACCGCAAAACCATTTTTGACCAGCAGGTGGCGATTCGCTTCAGTATTTTCTGAGATTTTTTTTTTTTTTTTCACTTCATAAGGGAATGTGTATTATAGAAAAGGAATTTTTTTTTTTTTTATGGAACATGCTACTCTTAATCTTCATGTTGGCAATGAAATTTTCCGTGGTGTTTCTTCATGTTCTATCTTGTGCCATGATGAATAAAAAGTTAAACAGAGACTTTGTTCCCTGGCATTAAATCTGATGAATGAACTCACCCGCCATTCCAGACCTACCCTTCACTATCCACAAGTCCAAGTGCAATAGACAGCAGTGCTACTATACATATGCAGCTAAAGAGCTGGTAAAAAATTATCAGACGGTTCGGGAACACTGACACACTTAGAAGTTTACAACAATCATTTCTTGCGAGTGGAGGCAGTGTTTAGCCACAGGCCGGGTTTCCGCCTGCTGGACAGGTGTTGCCAACACAATTCCTGTAAGGTACATCCGTCCTAAGGGCCTTAGATGCTTCATTCGTTTCAGCGGCCGGCTGGGACTCAGGAAGGATTTGGCCGCCCGTATCCGGATCTTCCCGGGTGCCCCCACGCAGCGGAAAGTTGTGAACGAGGCTCCGAGCAAACGCTACTTGATTGTGGATGGCAAGTTGCTTTTCCGTGCCACCCCCTCTCCTCCTACTGACCCTGTGTTTTCCAGGCTTTGAGCGTGACTGTGACCCGGCCAGTTGTTTCCCTCCATTCTGGACTGAACTGCCTCGTGCATCGGGCCTTCTGCCCGCCAGGCTCTTGCCCAAAGAGTTTTATGTTTTAAAGCTTCCAGACCAAATGGCTCTGCGGTGGACGTCTGTGACACAAAGGGTAATGAAAAGTCTCTCCATCTGTTGATAGTCAGATCTAGAATAGCTGGTCCAGGAAACAGGGCTCAGCATGTATTTTAAATAATCAAACTGAGTGTGTGTGTGTGTGTGTGTGTGTGAAAGAGAGAGAGAGAGAGAGAAACAATATTCACTCTCCCTCTCTCTTGGTGTGATTTAAGCCCAGCGGCCGTATCTTTAGCATAGCGAGTGAAAGCTGGGTTTTTAGATACCCTTATCACATTGAAAATAAGTTGCTTTAAAATACACACACGGGACCCAAGGACCGGAGTGGAAATTGAAGTAATTTCTAACACCTTGTAAATGACAGAACCCCTGACAAGAAACAAATAGAGCTCAGATGCTTTCAAGTTGGACAAAACCGTGGAGCAGGCTGTTCCAGTTACTCCTGCGAGCAAAGAAGCGATGTCGCAGGTGTCTCTGTGTCTGTGAACACGAGCACTGCTTGTGTGTCTCTGGCAACAGGGCCAGAAAGATGATGGCAGAAATGGCCAGAACGCGAATTTCTCTTGATCCATCTAAGTGGCTGTTAATGTACGCGCGTTGTGGTTTGTCACAGAAAACCCAAACCTCTCCCACCGGTGGAATTTGCGCAAGTTGAGGAAACATCTAGATAAGCCCGGCTTGCTTCTTTTCTCATGCGCGTTTCACTACACACCTGCTTGGCAGGGGGACAGCATTGGGATTAAACGTAAGGAGCCGCCGGAACAAAGTCCAGGCCTGTGGCGCAGGCTTCGGGCAGGCGGACGGCAGGGGGTGGACGAGAGACGGGACCACGGCTCGGCCGGACGGATTTTTGAAACGGGACTAAACGGGCAGCAAATGTTCGAGAGAAAAAAAATGCAAACCAAAGGCGAATGCCAAAAAAGGTGGAGAGTCTTCGGCGCAGTCGAGGCGACAGATGGTGTGGCGGAGACCGGCGACTGCGGATAGTGGTCCCTGGGGTGCGCACCCCTGGCCCGGTGAGGCCCCCCCGCGCACCAAGGTGCGCGCAGCACCCGCCCCAACCAAAGACCCCACGGAGGTTGCAAAAGGGTCAGGAGATTCTCGAAATTCAATTCAGGCGACATCCGTTCAGCCTAGAGTGACCAACTCGTCCCAGTTTGATGGGGACATCCCGGCTTTCGTGATAAAAAAAAGAAACCAGGGCCCTGCCTCAATGGTCACGTTTTAGTAGAGGCACCTCGCGTGCCGTGTCTGAGATGTAATTATACTGAACACAGATTTCTTGTCCCAGATACGACACGGGACGTACTTCTGTTAGAGAGCCACTCACTGGTTACCTGACATTCAATTGAACTGTCTCTTGCTAAGTCTGGTCACCCTCATCTGCAGCCATGGTACCCCACTCAGTCCCCAGTGGCTTGACATCTTCACTGAATGTTGCACGGGGCCTCCCCAGCCCTGAAGGACCAGCTGCATGCCTGCCACGTGCAGCCACATTCTCTCTAGCCACCAGCCACCCTCTGGTCCAGGGCATCTTACCCCCAGCCTCCCCGGGATCCCAGCCTCCCCAGGATCCCACCCTCACGGCCTGTCTCGCAGGTGTCTTCTGTGCGTCTGCCCTCACCATCTCCTTCGTTCCTCCGTGTCACCGCCCTGGGTGTAGTTTACAATCCACACCTTGTCACGGGTGTGTCCCTGCTTTAAAACCACCGATGGCCTCCTCCCCCTCTGGCCTCCAAGACAAAGTCCACACGCCCGGTGATAACATCCAAACGCTCCAGAGTCCAACCTCAATCCGCCTTCCGCCCCTGGTGTCTCCCCACAGCGCTACGCGCTCCTCTGGCCACATCCGGGAGACACCCCATCCCCACACGCAGGACGCACTTCTGTTCCAAGGGTCTCGACTGCTCTTCCCTGCATTTCCTACTCAAAGGCTATTATTTCCTTATAAAGTTGGCTTGACGCCTCCCGTCGCACACACGTGCTGAATCACAACTTACACAGGTACTTGGCCCACGTGGCCATTTTCACGAGCGTTGCTGTGCCTTATCAGTACCGCTGTATGTTGCATCTCGAGATCATTCCCACTCTGCCCTCGAAGGCAGGCACTGTGTGCTCAGGACTGGGCAGAGACCCAACATACGGTCGGCATTTGATAAATTGTTGGCCGAGCGTATGCGTGTAAATGTGATCGAGCAATTTACCATGCGATGGACCAAACACACAAGTCCGTGGGCCTCCCCGCAAACACAGAGATGGAGGTATGTTTTCCAAATTAACAGACTTTGGAAGAAACGGCAGGACAGGCTGGGGAGAAGCTCTGTACTATCTGGGACAGGCAGGGCGGGTGGCTTGGATGTGTTATCTTTCCATTCTTAAGAGTAAAAATCTAGTCGTAGGCATGGCAAGTAAATGTATATTTGCCTGCTCCCTGCTTGGTGCTCGCTTGCTAATATTGGAGAAACAATGACCTCTCGAAGTGTGGCCTTCGGGGTCAGAGAGAACAGGGTTTGACTCCCGGCTTTGTCATTCACTAGCCGGGTGACCTCAGAGTCATCAGGGCATAATACCCGACCTTCAGGACTGTTCTGAGGGTTAAGCGAGAAACTACCTAGAGCAGCAGCCGGCCATACACTAAGTAGTCAACAAATTGCCGCGAATTGGCATCCCACGTGCGATCGCTTTAGAAGATACAACCTGGGACCCTCTGCTGCGAAGGGCAGGTCCTGTAACTAGCATCTATTAACAACATCTGCTCGAACAGAGGTGTTTCACTCAACTCCTCTAACCTCCACAAGCAGTAGACAGGAACCACAGCTGTCCTCTGTTGGCAGAGGGCACAGATGATTCAGAGTGACATCACACGAGTCGCCCAAGGTCACACAACTACAGGGCGGCAGAGCCAGGATGTGGTGGCAGGCCATCCAATTGTGCTCTGTGGTTCTTGGGCGACATGTTGGACAGACCTTCCGGTGTTTCCATACAGATAATATGCCCACGTTTGCTCAGAAACTGAAGGAGGAAAAAAAAAAAATTTCCTCCTACCCTCTTAAGTGTTCTACCCAGGGCCTGTGAATTAAACTAGCAAAAGACAGCTTAACAGGAGAAAAGGGTGTATTTCATTCCCATAATGGGAGCCAGCCAAAGAGTAGCTGGCCCCTTAAATGGTTGAAGTTAAAGGTTTATCTGTCTTAGGAGAGAAAAGGGAGCGGGGAGAGACGGCTTCTTTGAGAAAAACAAATAGGTTTATGTAAGAAAGACACACGGGCTTTTAGGAGAACAGACAGCAGAAAAGAAAGTTTGCGATAATGTGAGTCTATACAGGTATGAGTGATTTTCCCGTCTCCTTCAGGACCATAAAACTTCTCAAATGTGTTCAGCTTAAAATCATCTCTGGGCCAGCTCTGGGGTTGTGAGTGGGTTTCCACAAAGGTAAAATGCATTAGAAAAGGAATTAGAGACATGCTTTTTCCTACAGGAGACAAACAGGGCGAGTCGGTGCTCAGAGCCTCCTTAAAGTCCGGTTACTTCGCTGGCTCCAAGATCAAGGACCAGTCTGGGGCCAGACTGTGCTCGGGAAGGTCAGTCATGAGAGGAGCATGAGGCCAGATGAGCCACCTGGCCCTTCTTCCTTCCCGATGCGCCACAGGACACTTTGCATCTGGTGGTCTTGCCCTCCCTCTCACCTCCCACCAAGAGATTTCCATCAGCTGCTTAGCCATCTGGGGAGGGGCGGTTGCCGCCTCGGCCTTGAGCACATCCGAGCTTGGCAGAAGGGCGAAGATCCGCGAGGGACCAAGCCAGTGCTGGTTTGCAGTGTCGCTGCTGAGCGAAATGTGCAAAGACGGCGGAGCCCTTCGGCAGGGACAGAGTGCAGACGCCAGAGGGAGAGGCTGGACGGGCCCTGGGTAAGCCGTTCTGCAAATGTGAATGTTTGGGGTTGAGTTGTGTCCCCCCAAAAGATGTTGAAGTCACATTACCTGTGGACGTGATCTTATTTGCAAACGGGGTCTTTGCAAATGATTGACGTAAGATGAGGTCATTATTAGTGAGGGCACAAACCCAGTGTGGCTGGGTGTCCTAATAAAGGGAAATTTGGGTGCAGACACAGCCCCCCATCCATGTGGAGACTGGGGTTCTGCCACAGGCCAAGGAACTACCGGAAGCCGGCAGAGAGGCCTGGAGCCCATTTTCCCCAGGGGCCTGGCTCTGCACTCTGATCTTACTTGTCGCTTCCAGAACTCGAGAGAATGCCTTGCTGTGGTGTAAACCACTCAGTTCGTGGTGCTTTGCTGTGCCCTCGCCAACGAATATGGTGAGCAAAGCTCAAGTAGCAGAGATAACCCAGATGATGCGTTTTCCCTCTGAGACCACGATTCACGCAGGAGCAGCTCGCAGAAGAGGGGTTTTCTGTGTGCCCGCTGGGGACACTGTCTTCACCTCATTGCTAACTCGCCATCACCTACAGAAGTCATGTGAGCAGATGAACTTTCAGAGGAAGGGCAGATTTCCAGGGGTGGCTCAGTTGGTTAAGTATCTGACTTTTTTTTTTAATGATTTATTTACTTTTGAGAGAGAGCGCGCGAGCACGAGCGGGGGAGGGGCAGAGAGAGAGGGAGACATAGAATCTGAAGCAGGCTCCAGGCTCCGAGCTGGCAGCACAGAGCCCGACACGGGGCTCGAGCCCACGACCCAAGAGATCACGACCTGAGCCGAAGTCGGACGCCTAACCGACTGAGTCACCCAGGCGCCCCAAGCCTCTGGCTCTTCATTTCGGCTCAGGTCATGATCTCCTGGTCGCCTTCTCTCTCTGCCCCTCCCCCACTCGCTCTCGCACTCTCTCTCTCAAAATAAACTCAAAAAAAAAAAAAAACCTAACAAAGGATAGATTTTCATTATTGACACAAAACAAAGGTGAAATTGTGCGACATTCAAAACAGAGGGGAGCGGGTGGGCTTGAAGGAGGAGACGGAAACACGCAAAATTGGCCAAGCGGCATTTACATTGAACACGCTTTCCTACTTGGGACTTCGGCCGGCGCCAGGCAGAGCCGGGGGCGGGGACGGGTGGCAGTGTGCAGGATTTCAAGGACCTGGAGGAAAGTGGGGCCGAGATCGCGGGCCCCCCCCCCCTCCCAGCAGCCCAGTCTCCTGGGAGCTCCGTTAGGAATGCAAATCCTCCCTGACTTGCTGAATCAGGAATCCTGGGGCTGCCCCCCTCCCTCTGTTTTAACAAGCCTTCCAGGCTATTCTGATCTGCAGGGAAGTTTGAGAAGCATCAAGCTGGGAAGCCACAAAAGGGAGACAGCTGGAGGGAGGGATGGGCAGCAAGATCCAGACGGCTGCTCTAAAGCAATACTTTGCCTGACTGATATCGAATCGTCTGTTTTTTTAAAAGTTAGATGAAGCTGGAAATCATAACATGATTACCTGTTATAGTGTAGCCAGAAACACATAAACGTACATCATTTGTGACTATTTTCCCAACCCTTTCCGGTTTCAGGGAAACATTTTTAGTGATTCTCCTTCAAAAACCTTCTTAGCCGTTTGTTAGTATGTATAGACTTGGTTTATGTGTTTATATTGCGTTGTCTTTTCTTTTGCTTAATTGAGTTACTGGCTGTTTTTTTTCTTCCAAGATTTTCTTTCAATCCAAGTTAGTTAACATCGAGGCTAGCATCGGCTTCAGGAGCAGGATTTAGTGATGCAGCACTTACATACCGCACCCGGTGCTCATCGCAACAGGTGCCCTCCACGCCCATCACGTCTAGCCCATCCCCCACCCACCTCCTGCCAGCGGCCCTCAGTTTGTTCTCCAGAGTCAAGAGTCTCTTATGGTTTGCCTCTTGGTAAACTGACTTCTCAATTAATAGCAGAGGGGAGCTGTAGGGATCAGCCAGCACATTTTTTTTTTCTTTTTTCAAAATAGCTCTCTTGGGCTGTAACTACACACAGTACAATTCACCCACTCAGGAGGATGGTGAAGGGAGTTCGCCCCATCGGGACGAAGCTGAAATGAAGCATGAAGGGAACGGCATCCGGGGAGCTGGAATCGACCAGGTGCACACTCAGCCTTGCACCCGTGGTGACGAGTCCCAGCAAGGCCTCTGGTACTTGCCGCCAAAAACGTCCTGATCGTCTTCCATGCCAAGCCATTGAAGGGCCGGGAACTAGCCGCGGGAACTTACCCGAAAATGTAGAAGGAAAAGCAAAGGGTTTAAATGATGATTCTGCCCTTCAGGACTCCACTCAGCTCCTGTTGTGACGTCTCTGTCCTCACGCGGTTCCCCCGTTGTAGCACTCAGTTGTTTCCGTGGCCCCCGTCACACGTGACCCTGCGTGTGTGAAAGCATTAGGGAAACAATTATAAATCCAAGACGGCTCCCACGTGTCCACGCCTCATCCCCCGAGTAGACATAGGCGTCCCGAGAAGGAACTTGTCTTAGAAGCTTTAACGTCTGCACCAGCAGCGGCTACGATCCCACAAAAACACTGGAACACTTGCTATGGGAGGTGACGCCAGGTTGAACACTTGGCAGGAAGCGCTGTCACCTTCAAACCAAGGGAGTCTCTTCAAACCAAGGGAGTAGCGTACGGGAGCATGAGGTAGATGTTTTACCGCTTATACAGATGGCCCGGAATTTTCTTAAGGTAACTGTGCCACAGCAGTAAGTGTATTCTGTCTGTCATGGGGGAAGGAATAACATGTATCACTTGAATATGCTGTAGGCTTAAGAAATTATGAAACATTATGTAATTTTATTTGCAGAAAACATAACCTTGTATTATCTGTTTTTGTGTTTTTTTGGTTTTGTTTTTTTAGTTTCTTTCGAGAGAGAGTGTGAGTGGGGCAGGGGCAGAGAGAGAGGGAGAATCTCAGGCTGTCCGCGCAGAGCCCGACGTGGGGCTCAAACTCATGAACCGTGAGATCGTGACCTCAACCACAGTCAGACGGACGCTCAACCGACTGAGCCACCCAGGCGCCCTTGTAATAGCTGTTTTGAGTCTGGATACAGATTAAATTTTCACGGAGGGGGGATACCTTTGGGATCCCGGAGATGTGGTGAGCTACATTTTAGACCAGGGAGCACAGGAGCCCAGTTATAATCTTTATTTTTCTCCAGCGGGACTTGCATATTAACGTACACCATGTCCCCCTGCCCCGTTTCTAGTTTTCAAAAGGTCAGAGACTGCTCCCTGCCTTGTCCCATGAACCCGGATCAGGAGGAGACCCTGCTGTTCCCCCAGCAGATTCTCCTTGGGAGAGGGAGGGCGGCGGGCGGCCGACTACCTATCGTGTCTTAGTACTTCTCAGATGCCCGCTTCTCCCTCACACCGCCCTTTGTTGATTTCTGAATGCCTGTGGCCCCCACCCCAGATTCAAGTGTTGACGTCTCGCTCCCAACGCGATGGTATCAGGGGGTGGGGCCTTTGGGGGGCGCTGAGGTCAGGAGGGTGGAGCCTTGTGAGGGGATCGGGTCCTTCTAAAGGAGACTCCAGCCTGCACTCTTGCCCCTTCCTGTGAGGACCCACGTGAAGATGGCCTGCTGTGAACCAGGAAGCCAGCTCTCCTCACCGGCCCGGAGTCTGTGGCACCTTGATCTCCGACCTCCAGCCTCCCAAAGCGTGAGTGGTAAATTTCTGTTGTTTCTCAGTCGCCCGGTCAATGGCATTTGGTAACAGCAGGCCGAACGGGCCCAAACAGGTTTATTATTCTTTTTAAGGCTGAGAAAGCTGAGGCCCAGAAATGTTAGGATCGCACAGCAAGTGAAGGGGCTGAGCTGCGACTCTAAGCCAGCCATCAGCTTTCGAGACTCGCTTTTTTTTGGAAACTGAAGTATGACTGACACACGCCATTAGTTTCAGGGCTACACTGTAAGGATTGGTGTTTGTATCTATTGGAGATGATCGCCACAGTTAAGTCTCCTTAACATCCATCACCGCAGTTACACTGTATCCTTAGGACTTTTGTTTATAACAGACTTGGACCTCTCGAGCCCTTTCACAGATTTCACCCACCCCCAGCCCCCCCATGTTCGGCAACCGCTAATCTATTCCTCTGTATCGATGAGCTCCGTTTTTGTTTTTTCAGATTCCACATACAAGTGACATCATATGCCATTTGTCTCTTATTTCACTTAGCACAATGCCCTCAAGGCCCATCCGTGTTGTCACAGACGGCAAGATTTCCTTTTTTAAGCTGACAGTCCGTCATCCATCTATACCGTATTTTCTTTACTCACTCATCTGTTGGTGGACACTTAGGTTGTTGCCATGTCTTGGCTATTGGAAATAATGCTGCCGTCAACATGGGGGCACAGATGTCTTTTGGGGGACATGCATTCATCACCACACATGGCCTCAAGCCTACGAAGACACAGATGATCCACAGTACAAGTCCCATAGTCACTGCAGAGGTGAGGCATGAATTCTGCATCTCATTTCAGCTAGGAATAGCTCTGCTAGAGAATTAACTGTATTGGTGACTCAGTAATCGGTTAACTATACATTTAGTATATATTCAAAAATACTTAGGTGAACTCGTGTCCCCCTAGATTACCACAGCCTATCTTTAAATTGGAAATCTAGAACTTACCACCCTTTCACTTATAGACTGTCCCTTGAAAGACTGAGTGCTGATCGGGGCTGCCCCTTTTGCCTGTCGTGTTCCCGGGACGACGCGGAGGGCATAGCTCCCTAGACACAGGGAATTGCTAGGGAATATTCCAGGGAGATCTACGAGCCCGGTTCCAACCCCGCCTTGTTCACGAATACTTGCCCTAATGACAGGAGTTTGTTCTGCTTCTGAATAGTGTGAATACCGGAGAGAGAAGACTTAATTTAAAACCTCAGAGAACATCCAAAATGGAGTTCATGTTCCAAATGCATCTCCTGTCAGAGCGGAGAAGTGTTGGCCCCCAGATATGAGCAAGTATGATCTAGGCACACAGCCGCTCTGACATCCAGTGGGCTATGACCTCTCCCAGGGGCGGTGGAAGGCTGGACTACATCGATCCTACATTCAGCCTCGATGGACAGTTTACTGTGGATGAGGTTTTTCTCGAGAAACCGTGTAGGTCTGTCAACGGGGGGAGCCCCTGCCCGTGGCGCAGTGTTACAACACTTTCTCGTAACAACACCTTATCCTACACTCACTCAATGGCACGTAGGGCCAAAAAACTGCCAGCGGTTATTACTTTTCTCAGGAGTTCACCAATGTGACTCACGGATGACAAAACGGCTGCTACCAGGGAGACCACGGCGTCACTTCTGCACAGGTGATTTCTGTCTGGAGAAATGGCCGGGAGATGTGAAGTTACTCTTAACATCAAAACCTGTTAACTATCAGCTTTATTTTATTTTAAAATATACAAATATTTTGACACGTAGAAGAGTTCAGAGCTGTCGGATTTTGAAAACACCACACAATACCGACACAACCAAGAAATTCCATGTCACGTGAATCGCTGCAGACTGCCAGTTCCTTCCACTAACCTAACATTACAGATTCGAGGTACATCAAACGGGTTAACATCGGCAATGCTTAAGAGAACAGTAACGTGCTGCTCTAAGCAGAACAGCCACTTTAGGAATCACGGGCAGAAAAGCACTTCAACGGCAAACTTAGAGCTCCCTGCAAAAAAAATCTGCACCGAGACAGTGAGTTGATACAAACATTCCGTATCTGGGAAAATACTCTTCTTGTGAATTCTAACACTCCACAGAATAGGATCCTGTCTTCGAGAGGGACCGTCCTGGCGCTGTGACCTGCACCCCATCTCTAAGGTTCGGGTTAGGCTGACCGGAGGGAGGGCTTCAGGCAGGAGAAGACACGGGACTCGGAGCAGGGAGAACACGTCCAATGTCACGGGCAACGAGACCTGCTTGCGGGAGCGGAGTTCTGTGCCAGGATGGCAGGGATCGAAATGGACATATTTAAGAAGTGAAAACACATACACCAATGCAGGCGCATCATCAAATCATGCGGGACTTGAAACTGTTCTCTAACAAGGCCCAGCCTGAGCGATTCTCACAACCGAGACTTCGTGGAGCTGAGACGCGCCTTAGTTTTGCCGAGCGCGTTCCCAGGGCACACCTCTGCGTTTTCCTAAGGGTGCGCTCCTAAACCGTACGGATGACGGCACAACTTCCGGAAAAGAATCTTTCTTAAAATTGGAAGGGAGCCCCTTTTTTCCTTACTCTTCCTCATGAACATGTGAGGTTGTTCACTCTTCTAGATTAAATGCACAGGCAATACTGCGGCGAAAGGAAAACCCAAGGGACTGCTTCCCACTGAGGCCAAGTGGGAAGGAAACCTAGAATGATCTGGCATAAACTATGAGGTGAAAACAAAAGAACACGGTGCATGGGACCCTCACTAGGCATACAGTGTCACGACCCACTTGACATTCCCATTACATCACGAGAGCAATTCGGTTTGGGGAAGAGTTTAATGTATCGCTCGGGAAAAAAATAGCTCGTATTTTCCCATCGCTAACGGAGCGGTGGTTACGAGGTCCAGCGCCACCACGCGACCTTCATCCTGTCCCACACCGCCGAAAAAGAATCCAAAGCGGGCCGGACGTCCAGGATGGTGAACTGGTAGTCCTGGTTAACTTCGCCGCCGTCGTAGTAGTCGATGACATACCTGACTTCTGTCCCACAGCGGTTGATGATCCAGTCGTGCCTGTCAAAAGGCAACTCGTACCTGCAACGAAAACATGCTCGTGAGCGTGAAAGCGCTTGCTCTCGGGGTCACACGCCCAACCGGGGAGGTGAGCCTCAGAGGATCGGTCTGCTGCGCTGAAGGGAGACGCTGCTGAAGAGCCGCGGTGAGCCCAGCCCAGGTCAGATGACGGCTCGTTTGTCTGCAGAGCAGCAGTCGACAGAAAAGAGACCCGGGCCGGGGAGGTCCCAGGAGGCGCTGCAGCGATCCAAGCGTGAGCTGAGTCCGTCTACGCTGGAGGAACACAGAGGGACGCGGAGCGCTCAGATGCACAGAGACCACGGGAAGGAGCGAGAGGACAGATCCGAGAACACGGAGGACAAGTGAATTCCGTGCTACGATAATCAGGGGACAAGTCACAAAACCCTAATAAATCTGCCCACCACTGGGCACACTTGAGGGAGAGGAAGAAACCTGCAGCTGAACACCGAGTTTTGCAAGACGAACTGCAGTCCTGAGGCTGTCTGCTTTAGGTGCCAAGAGAAAGCTGATCCTGACCCGAGACGTGTAAAATAACATTTGTGCGCCGCCACTCACCCCATCCAGGAACGGATTCTTGCCCTTGGTGAGTACTCTTTCGCTTTACCTCCGAACCGGATCAACGATGGACCACAAGGACACTCCCTAGAAATTCGCCAACAAGAAAAGCCTATTAAAATATTTTCCCCCCCTCTGAGAAATGCGATGTTGCAGTTTTTCAACAACACACGTTTTTCTGTGTGCGTTTTACGTATCACATTTACAGAGTGAGAGAACTTCGAAAACAATTCAGAGAAATATCCCTTTTCGTTAGAAATATTGCTCTTTATTTCGGGGTCAAGTCTGTTCCACTCCTTCCACTTCATTCCAAATATCTGCGCTGTTTCTTTCCAGGAGTGAGGAAACGGACTTTACATTTGGTGGAAAGGGAAACGTTCTTAGGAAAAAGATAAAAGGTTAAGTAGCGGGCATGACACTTCTTTCACATGCTGCAGCTGGGTTTTTTAAGATGAACAGAAGAAAATCCTACTCTTCTTTCATTTGAAACCAGTGAACAAAGCCTTTATGAAGAAAAGTGCTGGCTGAATCCCTAGGAACAAACGAAATCAGCGATGGGCCGGCTCTTCACGTCAGGATATACGAGGCCACCTGTCTTGTTAGCTGCTGTCACCCTGAGGACAGGCTTCAGCCTTGGCGGCCCAAAGACGGGGCGGGGGGAGAAAACCAGCCCCAGTGTAACCGAGCCCTACCTGAGGCCCATCCGAGTTCCTGTACTTCCTTTACCAACCATTCGCTAGCATCTCAAGAGGGTCGCCAGCAAAGAAGTAAACTCGACCCAGGCAAGCTTTCTCCTGGAGGCTGTAGCATGTGTCTTTAAAGGGCCAATTTTGAGGGACCCCGGAAAATGACTAGGAAAGGGGTGAAACTGACAAAGTAGACTTCTCCTGGTCTCTCTCTGCTCCAAAGTCACACTGCAAGTACTTGGCGGGTGGCTTTCATTACAGTGGGCTTTTAGTCACTGCAGACACCTGTGGGTGGCTTCATCGGTGAGCTGGGAACATGGCTCCTGCTGGTCTCGGGTCGCTGAGGGGAGTCCTGGGTGCCCTGCCGTTCCCTCCTCGCGCGGACCCCTCCCAGGCCTGGTGTCCAGCAGTGACACCCACGGAGGGCTACTAATGAATCTCAGAGTTCAAATATTTAAAAACTGGGATATCTTAACGAGATCATTAAGTGGACTTTAGCCAAGAAGTTAATCCCATTTTATCACAAATTTAAAATGTAATCCCCCAATGATGATACAATCTGGCTTTCTGTGCAGACATCCCCCACCCCTATGGTTCTCGAGGTGGACTCTGCAGACCGGCGGCGTCTATGTCTTTCTAGAAATGCCAAGTCTGGGCCTCATCCCAGACCTACTGAATTAGAATCCCTGGGGCTAGGGGCCCCGGCTCCCAGAGACTTCCGGCCCACCACTGCCAACAAACACGTGACTGCTGCACCTGTTCCCCCGAGGGAAGGGCCCACCGCGGAGACCTCTCCTGAGGTCTGGTCCTGATGGGGGTTCAGTGATGCTGAGGGAACGGAACTGCTCTTCTCCTCACCCTTGGGGCACAGCACCGGGCCATCTCCCACCCCATGTGCCTTCCGTGTACTGTGACATTCCTCCCACGGAGAGGCGGGCACCACGGCCCCTTCCCCTGAACCAGGGCAGGCTTGTGATGCTCCGGGACTGCCGAGGCCAGGTCATCAAGGGAGATGTAGCTTCCCTGGAGTTTTCTGGAACACTAGGTCTCGGAACCCAGTCACCAGGTGAGGAAATGGTCCAGCCTGCAGAGGATCCCGGCCCACGGCCGTCAAGCCCATCCCCGATCAGAGCCTGGCTGCGGCCCTAGGCGTTGTGAGCAGAGAGGAGCCACCCTTGCTCTGTCCTCTCTGCACTCGGGACCCAATGAATCCACAAGCATAATAAAATGGTTGCCATTTCACGCAGCTGGGTGGGAGCGGGTCTGTCACACAACTGTCACCGAAACAGACCTACCACCTACAATGTTGTATTACAACAGCACACTGTTTGAATACAACGTTAAAACTCTAGAAAGCGAGCCCAAATAAGAAAGATGTCGGAAAAATGTTTTTTTTTTTTTTTAAGCTCTCAGACATACTTACGCAGCATGAAGGGCTTCCCACTTCAAAATCTCCTTCCAGGCTTGCTCGTTATTCTGATTGTGAATTTTGATGATATTGTACATATCTCTCTGACTAATATCGTCATCCTTCCACTTCCACCTAGGAAAGGACATTTGGTAGAACTTGATAACATTACCGATCACGCCATGAAATCAACCCACATATTCGTTTCACCAAGTCACCAAAACCACTTGCACACAGATCAAGGAACCATAAAGTAACACTTTTTCAGTCAGTACCACTGATTAACTTTTTCTAAGTACTTCACGTAATAGCATTTTTAAACATCTATTACTGGCTATAATAAGTTAATCTCGTGTGTCAAGTTGACTGGGCCATGGGGGGCCCAGATGTTTGGTCAAACATTACTCTGGGTGTGTCTGTGAGAGCATTTTGGAGGAAAATAAGCTTTAAATGGGCAAAACAGAGTGCCCTCCCTAATGTGGGTGGGCCTCATCTGATCAGTTGAAGGTCTAAATAAAAGAATGAGCCTCTTGCAAATAACAGGGAACTTTTCCTGCCTGACTGCCTGCGAGCCGGGATATGGTTTTTTCAGGCCTTTGGACTGGAATGAAAACAACAGTTCTTGGGTCTCCAGCCTGCCAGCTTTTAGACTCAAACTACACATCAGCTGTCCTGGGTCTCCAGCCTGCTGACTGCAGATCGTGGGACTTCTCAGCCTCCATGATCACGAGAAGTCAATTCCTTACAATAAATCTCTTTACATCTGTAAAGACACACACCCCGTCAGTTCTGTTTCTCCAGAGAATCCTGACTGATACGCTGGCCTTTGTACTGACGTTCTCGTAGGTCTGAAAAATTGGCTGATTGTTATATACTGTCTAGCTTATGAAAATTTACTATATGTTTTGGGGATAAAAACCTCTTTAACATTTCATTCTTAGATGAACTTGATGAGCAAATTTATACCCTAACATGCTCACTCACCCTTTGCGTAACATCGCGTTCCAGAACATCTGTTCAGAAGGATAAACCCACTTTTTGTCTGAATCTGCTCTCGGAATGGATGACTCCTCCCTCACCGTAGACAGCGCAAATGGCTGATCCGGGGCCGGCATCTGGTTGGGTGGCGGCATCTAAACAAGGTGAGCAGGTTTTTAAATGTTGGAAATAGACACAAAGTGGAAACGAACAATATAATCGACGACATTCCGGAAAGCGGTGCAGCATCACGCATGAGGCACAGGTTCCCTATCAAGCCAGTGACGTCACGATTTCAGACCTACCAGCTGATTTGGTTGTTCTGAAGAGTTCTAGTTCTAAAGTTGTTTTTCCTTGTTAAGGAGTTCTCACAAACGGTAGGTACACACTGTGGCTACATTTTCTGTCTCTTTCTCCCCAAGGATTAAGAAGTAAAAATGATCACTGTGACTGCAGACATTTCTAAAGCCCTTTCAATGACGGGCTCTTCAAAAACGCCTGGTCTTCTGAGGAAGAGTCTCAGAAGATACATGTAGACCATCACTTTCTTTTTACATGTTCTTTGCTTTTACGATCCTGCTGATGCTTTCTGTCTTTGGGCTGAACACATTAGAGAGGAGCAGTGACGCCGGCACACTGGCGGACTGGAAGGAGGGGAAGAATCCTTCCTCCCAGACATAAGGGCGGCAACAGTGCTGTGCAAACACTTGCCCTGGACCAGGGGCTCTCGCCCCGGGCAGCGCTGCCATTTGGGGCCGGACAACTTTTGGTTACGGGGGTCTGTTCCGAGCACTGTAGGGTATTTGGCAACCTCCCTGGTCTCTACCCAACAGTACCCCTCCTCCCGCGTCGTGACAACCAGGGTCCTCCCGAGGGCAAACATCAAGCCAGGCTGAGAACCCCTGGCACAGAACTTTTTCTGTGTTGGAAGTATGTGGGATTTTCGAGCAGATCCGCATTTATTATTAAGTCACAACGTGGCCCCTGGTTAGAATGATGTGCACGGTCACCACAGTGGGTTTAAGGACTCGCATCAGAGGCAGGTGGGATTCGGTCTGGGATCTGCCACATGCTGGCTGAGCGATGCGGGCCAAACCACACGCCTGATCATTCTCAGTGGCTTCCGCTCTAAAAACGGGGACGCTGACACTACTGGCTGCACACGGTGGTTATGAGAATTACTCAAAAGCGTGTATGGTGCTTAGCGTGAGGGCTACAGATGCGACTAAAAGAAACGCCGGCTGTTATTAACACTCTTAATACGTGTAACGATCCCATGGGGTAAGAGTCTAGGTCTGTGGGATTCCAAAAGGCCCATGTTCTGAACCACTAGGCTGTTCTCTAACAGCAGTACTGTTCCCTAGTAACTACTGTTACCTGGAACAGTAGTCTAACGAGGGCACTTTTAGAAATGTCAGGAGACACATTAGGTTGTCATGACCGAGTAAAGAGGGTCCCACTGGCAACTGGTGGGTAAAGACTAGGGAAGCCGCTAAGATCCTATGGAGCACAGGACAGCCCCCACTGCAAGGAACCCACCAGCCTCAATGTCAACGGTGCTAAGGCAGAGAAGCCCTGATCTTGTCCACTTTCCTCCTCAACACAGCAGTGTCCTTAGAGTTTGGCAGGGTCATTACTGAGTGCTGAGGCTGAATGTCTGTGTCCCTCCAAATTGACTGAAGCTGCTGGCACCTTCCAAGAGGACTTCTCAACCTCTGGAACCGTGAGAATAAATGTCTGTACAAGCCACCTAGTTGCTGGTATTGTTACATACATAACATACACACACACGAACACACACACATATATATCACAGCCCTTCTCTTCCAGACTAAGTATTTCTAGTTCCTTCAAACGTTGGCCAAGATTTCTAAATACTTTTGGTAACCATGGCCTTCTAAGAACCCTGTTCTGGCCTTCTAAACTACAGATCTGAGTCTGTCTGTCTCTCCATTAAAATGGGATTCCAAACAGGAAGCCCCCACCTCCCGCACTATCGCAAAATGTAGTGAGGCTGTGCTAGTCTTAGCCTGGCTTTGTCACGCCATCCCACTGGTGGCTGCCACGGGACGCTGTACCACACCAGTGACTCTCACGCAGGCTGGCACCCAGCTGGGCCGGAAAAAGTGCCCTCACCAGCCTCACGCCTATGAGGTTTCCCAAGACCAGAAACACCTTTACCAATCCTAACTGCACTCCTCACGGGACCTCCTGCCTTCCACTTATCCCCAAAGGAACTATTCCTGTGGTGTGGCTTCTTTCCAGTCAACCTACTCTGGCACTTGGTGGTCACGGTTTTCTTTTTCAGGCACCCTCTGAAACGATACTTAGAAATGCCTTCTAGATTTTCAGTGTGGATGGAATATGAGACTTCTGTATCTTAAGAGGAAGAGAGAATCAATCCTAGCAGCCAGCGGTTTGTCCTGGGAGTCCACAAAGGCATCTCTGTATGACAAGTTGTGGGGAGGGGGGCCGAATGTGAATTACCAGGTTAGAAGGGTCCAGGTCCTCCTTACTGCCGGCCACGGCGCCGGTGACAGGGCACTCCACGTACTCATATGCACGGTCCTGGTGGGTGGGCACAGAGCTCGTTTTGTTCTCACAAGTTGGCTCAGGTGGCTCCGCACTCACTGGACAGCCTGAAGTAAACGAAGTGTAAAAACAGTGTGACCACAAAGGCAGGACATCTAGCTCTCTCAATCCGGGCCCTAAAGAGCTAGATTTCTGACCTGGGATCACCATCAAAGGGGGAAAAACTTGGAAGGGTACTGAAAAAGTGTTACTTTGTGGTAACACTGTTACCATACTGTTTCAAGCTGCCAAGAGCTAAGCTAGCTAACATTCTAAGATCCTAAAGACCAGGAGAAGGTTCTAGATATTTATTCTCCCCTTGAAAGAGAAATGGGTACTCACTCCCTTATTGTGCCATGCCCTCAGCACAACTATACAAAAAAAAAAAAAATCTCAACACTTGCAAAGGAACATATCGTTTGTTCCATGGTTTTAGTAATGGGCTAGAAGGTACCTGCTTGGGCTCCCAGCAGCGAGCTGTTGCAGAGGAACCTAAGTGGGGGGTCGGCCACGTTTTACCAAATCTCCCTTTCTATTCACAAGTTCCAGAAAAGGCCCAGCCCCGATCAGGACACCAGAGGCCCGGCTTCCTGATACCTTCTCTCAGGTACTGAACACAGGAGATGAAAATGAACAAAGGAGCCCTCAAAAAGGCTCCTGGAGAAAAGTCTGAATGCCACTCTGCTTGTGTTTGCTCTAGGATGGAAACAAGGCACAGAAAACTACTCCTTGGCCAAGGTTCTATTCCTCATGGGTAGATAGCAAACATTTACCAACAAAAGGCATATATTAAAGAAAACGGTCCATGATCCGCATAGGACCCAGACGCCACTTCAAAGGTCTGAACCTATAAGAGCAGCAGTGAGAAGGGCAGTTGATGCCCAAGGTTCCAGGGTGCTAATGGAAGCAAGTGTGGGGACTGAGAAGCTGGTCTTAGACTCAGGAGAGGCGCAGGCACCAGGAGAGCCATGGCCCGGGAAGACAGCTGGCCCGAGTAAGGAATCCCTGTGTCAGGAAGCAGCAGTAACACCAAGAATACTCTGGATGACCTACACACCAAAGACAAGTTTCGTTTCACTTCCTGTCCTCCGATTCTCCTCCCAGACCCTCATTCTCACTAGGACCTTGTATAGCTGTCCAGTTGAGGGCTGAACAGACACTTGCTATACTGCCTTTCCTCTCTACCATTCAAAGTGCCAATCTTTTCTGGGTCACTGATCCCAGCTGGCTGTTAGAAAATACCAGTAGCCCCTTTAGTCACCTACAAATACCTGCATCCTTTACTAATGCAAACAAATCAGGCCAACAGCTCTTTTGGATACACGGTAAATGAAATCAAAGCCTGTTTAGGGCTCTATGACCTGCCCCAGGTCACGGAGTTTCTGCTGGCTCTGCCGCTTATTAGCTGTGAGACTTCTAAGTCTCCTAAACCATAAAATAGGGAGAAAACCTACCACACAGGATTATGAAGATGAGAATGTGAACTCCATTAGGCAGAAGTTTTTTGTGTTCTGTATGTTGCTGTTCTCTCAGTGCAAAAACAAACAAAACCCACCAGTGCTTGGCGAAGAGTGGGCGGTGGGTAAATTCTTGCTGACTGACCAAGGCAATGAAAGACTACAAGGCAAGCAAGCGTTTTTCAGGCCACACGTTTATAGACACAGTGCTCTTCCAGGGTTTCTCCATATAAGAAGAATGGAGACAGATGCAGACGAAGCAGGTGTTTTCTAACAGCCAGCTGGGATCAGTGACCCAGAAAAGATTGACACTTTGAATGGTAGAGGGGAAAGGCAGTATAGCACTCTTGACGTGCGGGGCCAGGTGATTCTTTGTTGCAGGCGTGTGCCGTGCACTCCAGGGTGTTTAGCGGGGCTCCTGCCTTCTACTTACTACATGCACCACGTCCTCTCAGTTTTGACAAACCAAAATGCTTCCAGACACTGCCACATGTCCCCTGGGGGGGGGGGGGTGGAGGGGTGGCCACCCAGGCTGAGAACCGATGGCAAACTTTGGGGGGTAAGAGCTAAGGTATGGAGCAATCACTTCACTCTCACGCACTATCCTAATCCTTTTGGGAATTCCCTTTTGTTTTTGTTTTCTAGACAAAGGGTCGATTACCTTTCATTTTCCCTTCATGCATGGGGCATCCTGAAGGCGGGGATGCTGTCTGATGATCAGAAGCATTTGAGGTCTGAACTGCAACAGCAGGGGTAGACGCAGACAAACCCATGGTTGGAACCGCGAGGCCGAATCCAAACAATTCTAAACTCACACGTGCCAAAAAGCAAAGAAACCGATTAATGCTGATGCCTGGCCTCTGACCACTCCCTTGGTGTTCTTAATCTGCCCAACCCTTGTTCCTCCCCCTTGTCATCCTGTTGTAAACCTACAGGGCAGGGTATATCCACTTTGAGGGATAGCTTTAATACATTAACCCCTTTAGGAAATACTAGTGCGAAACCTACACCACACCACTCTTTAGACGCACGTTTCTAAGATGTCCGGATTTTGGGGGTGAGGTGAGGGCGCCCCTGAGAAACTACACCACAGAGAGGGGGGTGTAGGTCTAGGGAGCAGGGGGTCCTCAAAGTGGTGATCCAGATGGGAGAGGGCAGCCCAGACCAGAACCCCAGACCCGGGCTTAACCAAGGACTGGGAATGAGGGAAGGGTACGGGGCAGAAAAGGGATTCGAGGAGGAAGGAAAGGACCGCGGACGGGAGGACGCGGCCAGAGTCTTCTTCACGCGGTCCCTGCGTGTCTCACCTGGGACCCCCGTCCCGGGACCCCAAAACCCACCGGCCTCGGCCAGCCTGCCCCTCCGCACCTGACTCCAGTCCCGGGCCGCTCCGAGGAGCCGGCCCCGCCTCTAACCGCTAGCCCGCCACCGCCGCCTTCTCCTCTCTCGGTCACCGTTGCCTTCGCGGTCACCGCTGGCGTTCGAGCGCACCGCTACTTCCTTTTCCGAAGGCGGGACTTCCGGGCGCGCGGGAGGCGGGGCGCGGGCTGAGGAGGAACGGCTTCCGTCGATCACGGAGGAGCGGACCCCGCCCCTTCCCGCCTCGACCTATAAGCGCGAGGGCCGCTCCCTGGCCCCGCCCCTCCTAACCAGCGCGGGCCGGGAGAGTTCTGGCTGGGCCAGAGACTTCCCTAGGGTGAGGTTGCCCATGGCTCCTTTAAGCCGCAGAGGGGTTGCTTTGGAGGAGATAGTTTTAAAATTTCCAGCTTTTAAATTGTATCCCGTCAGTTTGAATTATAGTAATGACTCAAGTAGCATCAGTAGGTGGCCGACTCCGGAGATCCCAAAATGAACAAATCAAGGTTCCAGCTCCCAAGGCCTTCTTAACTGGGTGTGTGGACTTGAAGGTCTGTATTTTCACTTACCTCTAAGAGAAATTTAGTATTTTTTTTTCCATCAGGAATGCAGGCAACAAATCCTAGTAGCGTTAGCTGTATGTGCACTAATAGAAATCACAGAGAAATTATGTCCTAAATAACGGGGGTTTCTGTCTTAAAATACTATTCATCGCTACTTTGAAATTAAGATCATTTTATCTTGTTACTTAAAAAGTGTTAATAAGAAGCATCTGTCTATCCGTGTCACCCCGCCTTCAGGGCGGGGCAGGCCATCTCCTGGGTGCTGGGGGTGTTAGCAGCTGCAGCCACTAACTAGGCTGGGTCTCTCTCCAGCAATAGCCCTGGGCCAAAAAGAGCTGAGCTGCCTCAGGCAAAAAAAAAAATCACATCCCCTCCCTTGGGGATGGGCTGCAGCCTTTGAGTGGTGTCTGCAAGGGTCCGGGAGGCCCAGGTCCTAGCCTCAAGGGGAATAACTTGGAAGGGCCATCCCAGCTTCAGTGGCTGAGGTTTCCATTGTGGCTGCCTCGCATTCAACTTCTCCCCTTTGCCCAGACCTGCTGTCACTCTCTCACTGCGGGTTGCGAGAGCATTCCTAGCCCAAATCTTGGAGTCTCAGCTGTTTTAATCAGCTTCGTTATTATTATTATTATTTAGATTTGGTGAGGTCAGCAGATCAGGAAACAACTACCATTGAAAATATAGTTTATTATACTCAGAGACTCCAAGAGAGGGAGTACATATCACACCGGGGGTGCCACACGTGTGAGCACTAGAGTCTTTCTTGAGCCAGAGGGAGAGGGGGGAACTGGGGGGCAGAAGCCTTTATTATGGTGTTCATGGGAAGAAATAGGTGAGGTGGGGTAAGCAGATTCAGGACTGGTTACTTTGAATAATCTCAGCGAGTTGGAGCACAGGGCTGGGTGGGACCTGGCCCTGGGCTGATGGGGGCCGGTGTCTGGTGGCTCAGAGTATGGGAGCCCAATGACACTTGGTCGGCAGGTGTGGACTTAGCTGCTCAAGACAGCATATTAAAAACTATATTATATCCGTGCATATTTCCTGGGGAGCCAGATCTTTAGCAATCAAAATCTGTTTTTCTAAAATCTGACGGTAACTATATTCCACTATCGTTGATTTCTTTAATTTCTTGTAGTTTGTTTTATGCACATGAGAATATGATTCTGCAAAAATACTCATAGACTTCACAGTCCAAAGGGGCATATTGGCACCACAAGGCCAAAAACCCCTGGTAATGGGAGAGACGGGCACACAAATAACCATATTTCCGTGTCAGTACGTGTATGCTCCGACTGGTGGAGGAAGAGGGAAGAAGTGACTGTTAAAGGGTGATGTGCCGGAAGTGCTTACGAAGGAAAGTAACAAGGATGCTTTATAGACAAGGAGCTACCAAACAGGGCATTAAGGAGAGCTGTAGGTGGGTGGAGAGACTGGGGGGACACTTTCAACCGCAGCACCCACTCTCCCCAGGCAAAGACTTACTGCTCTTTAGCTGTTTCTTCTAGTTTTCCGTCCATGTTCCAAACAACACGCCGACACACACACACACACGGGTCCCTCCCCTATGCCAATAGTTCTGTGGTTTGGGATACGTCACAGTTTCGTATTTACATTATTGTGACTATGGAAATATTTGTTATGACCAAAGATGATTTTTTTTTCCTTGTACTTTTTCAGTGGAATTCACTCCTTGCCTCCCCGCCCCGTTGTCTTTTTTGATTTTTAGGTTATCCCTAAGTTTCTTGTCTGCATTGTAAATCTCCTCCCAGTGCATTTAAATATATCAACTAATGTAAGTTTCCTTTTTCCTCTTGGAGATAAGGGAAATATCTCACAGATAAGCACCTCACTGCTGCCGCAGCTGCTCAATTCTAAACTGGAAATGACTTCCGCCCCCCTTCGTCTTCTTGGGATTTTCTTTCTGCCCTTTCTTATCCTTTGCTGGATCTCGGGCTCTTGGATACCATGTATTCTTCTTGGCATTGTTTTGGGAGCACATCGGTTTTTGAGGTCTTGAAAATCAGAAACTGTTTTACCCTTCCAATTGATTGGTAGTTTGGAAATACAATCCTAGGTTTGGAAGCATTTCTCTCAGAACTGATAAGCGGTTACTTCATTGTCTTTTAGTTTCCATGGTTGAGGTTGAAAAGTCAAATGTCATTTCTTTTCTTTCTGTCAACATTATTTTTAACTTTCTTTCTTCCAGTGGCTGGAAAAGATGTGCCTTGATATAGAGCTCTTTGCTTTCCTTGGCTTGGCACTTGATGGGACCATTCATTCTGGAAACCTATAACCTTCACATTGGGGATATTTTCTCGGATGATTAATTTTCTTTTAACTTTGCTCCACTCTTACTCTCTTCATCCTTTCTTTGAAGGAACCTCTGTCACTCGTCTGTTGGATTCCTAGCTGACACTCTAATTTTCTTATGTTATCCTATCATTTTTTCGTCTTGTTTTATTTTTTATAAGGCTTAAAATTTTGTCCAACCATAAATTCTAGTTTATTTCTGTTCCCATGTTTGAAATTTCCAAGACGTGTGTGCACATGTGTGTATATGTGTGTGCTTTTGTGTGTGTATGTACAAGCATGTGTGTGAGTATATATGTGTGTGTATGTGCCTGTGTGTGTACGTCCGCCTCTACAAGGCAGCGCCTGTGGGTTTGCCAATCCATGGTAACGTGATATGAACTCCTGCTGTCAGACCCAAGGGTTGAGCGGAGAGGAAAAACTGAATGAAGCTCGTTGGAAATTACAAACTGAATTTATGACTGGTTGTAGTAAACTAAATCTCCTTTCCAAACCTACAGCTGCTTATGTTTACAAAGTGTCGCTTTCATAGTTCTTAGAGCTCCCACAGTTCTCTGTCTTGTGCCCGATTCTCCTTTTTCCCCATAATTCCCTGATTCCTTTATAATTCTTCATCTCTCCCACAATTCTCTACTCTCCCCGATTCTCTGCCCTCTCATAATCTTCCTCCTTTTCACAATTCCCCAGTTTGTCCACAATTCCCTCTGCAACAATTCTGCCCTTTCCCAGAATTCCCCGTCTTCCATGCCTCCCACAATTTTTTATGATCTCCCACAATTTCCCGTCTCACACAATTCTCTGTTGTTTCCCGGAATTCTCTCTTTATTCCATAACTCCCTGTGTTGCCCACAATTTTTGTGGCAGGTTTTTAAAAAAAATTTTTTAATTGCGATATAATTGACAGATAATGTTATATTAGTTTCAGGTATACAACATAGTGATTGGATATATGTAAATACTGTGAAATGTTCACCACAATAAGTCTAGCTAACATCTATCACCACACAGTTATAAACTTTTTTTGGCTTCTGATGAGAACTTCTGAGATCTTTCTTAGCAACTTCAAGTATACAAGACAGTATTGTTAACAGTAGTCACCATGCTGTACATTATATCCCCAGCACTTCATTTATTTTATAACTACAAGTTCATCCCTTTTGACCACTTTTGTCTGTTTCATCCCATCCCCACATCCAGTCTCTGGCAACCACCAAGCTGTTCCATCTATGAGTTTTTTATTTGTAGCTTTCACATATAAGTGGGATCATACAGTATTTGTATTTCTCTGTAGGACTTATTTCACTCTGCAGAATGCCCTTAAGGTTTATCCACGTTGTCACAAATTGCAGGATTGCCTTCTTTTATATGGCTGAATAGTATTACAGTGCATGTGTGTATGTGTGTGTCATATTTTTTTTTACCCATTTGTCCATTGATGGATGCCTGGGTTGCTGTCATGTTTTGGCTATTGTAAATAATGCTGCAGTGAACAGAGGAGTGCATGTATCTTTTTAAGTTAGTCATTTCCTTTGGATAAATACGCATCAGAATTGCTGGATCATAGGGAAATTCTATTTTGAATTTTCTGAGACACCCCTATAATGTTTTCCATAGTGGCTACGTTAGTTTACATTCAGCAGTTCACAAGGGTCCTCTTTTCTCCACATCCAACATGTTATCTCTAGTTTTTTTGAGAGTAATCTTTCCAATAGATAGATGTGAAGTGAAATCTCATGGGTCGATTTGCATTTCCCTGATGATCACTGATGTTCATCACCTTTTCCAGTACCTGTTGACCATCTGTATGTCTTTAGGAAAGTGTCTATTCAGTTCTTCTGCCCAGTTTTTCATCGGATTTTTTTTCCTATTGAGTCGTATGAGTGCTTTATATATATTTGGCTGTTAACGCCTTATCAGATACATGATTCACAAATATTTCTCCCATTTGGTAGGTTGCCTTTGTATTTTGTTGATGCTTTCCTTTGCTGTGCAGAAGCTATTTAGTTTGATGTTCATTGTTACTTGTTTATTTTTACTTTTGTTGCTTTTGCTTATGGCGTCAAATCAAAAACATTATCTCCAAGACTGACGTCGAGGAGCTTACTGCCTATGTTTTCTCCTAGGAGTTTTATGATTTCAGGTCTTATGTTCATTTTGAGTTAATTTTTGTGTATGATGTAAGAAAGTGGTCCAGTTTCATTCTTTTGCATGTGGCTGTCCAGTATTCCCAGGACCATTTATTGAAAAGACGGTGTTTTCCCTTAGTCTTAGCTCCTTTGTCCTAAGTCAATTGACCATGTATGCATGGGTTTATTTCTGGGGTCTCGAAGCTGTTCTATTTTTCTAGATGTCTGTCTTTATGCCGGTACCATACTGTTTTGGTTACTATAGCTTTGTAACGTAGTTTGGAATCAGAAGGTATAATGCCCCCAGCTTTGTTCTTTCTCAAGATCGCTTTGGCTATTCAAGGTCTTTTGTGGATCCATACACATTTTAGGAGTGTTTGTTCTATTTCTGTGAAAAATGCCAGTAGAATTTTGGTAGGGATTGCATTTAGTCTGTAGAATGCTTGGGGTAGTATGGACCTTTCAACAATGTTGATTCTTCCAATCCATGAGTATGGAATATCTTTCCATTTATTTGTGTCCTCTTCTATGTCTTTCATTAATATCTTATAGTTTTTAATATACAGGTCTTTCACCATTTTGGTTGAATTTATTCCTAGATATTTTATTCTTCTTGATGCAATTGTAAATGAATTATTTTCTTACTTTCTCTCACTGATAGTTCATTATTAGTGTATGGAAATGAAATTGATTTCCGTACAATTTCCTGTCTCAAGCACAATTCTCTATTCTTTCCCACAATTTTCTGTTCTCTCCCACAATTCCACATCTCTCCAACAATTCTCTTATTCCCAGAATTGCCCTTTTATTCCACATTTCTATTTTTTCTCCACAATGATAATTCTCTGCCACAATTCCCCATCTCTCCTACAATTCTCCTCTCCCTCTCATAATTCCATGTGTCTCCCAAAATCCTCTATCACATCCACAATTCCCTACTGTTTTCCACGATTCCCCATTCTTTCACAGAATTCCCCTTGTTTCCTATAATTCCCCATTCTTTCCAACAATTCTTTTTTCCTCAATTTCCTCTTGTCTCCCACAATTCTGTTCTCCCCACAATTCTCCCTTTCCTGCCTCACTTCCTTGTGACTCCCACATTTCCCTATCACTCCAACAATTCCCTTTTGCCCCACATTCCCTGTTCTTTCCTAAAATTCCCTCTCTCAAGTACAATTCTGTTCTTCCCAACAATTCCCTCTCAAGCACAATTCTGTATTCTCTCCCACAGTTCTCTTATTTCCTGTAATTGTTTCTCTCACAATTCCCTTAATTTCCTACAATTCTTTAGTCTCTTACCCAATACACCATTATCTCTCACAATTCCCTTTTCCCATAATACTCTCTTTTCTCCCACAATTCTTGTTCTCACAATTATCTTTTTTTCTTCTTACAATTCTCTGTTCTCTCCCACAATTCCCCTTATCTCCCACAGTTCTCTGTTCTGTCCCACAATTCCTCTGGCCCCCGACAATTCTCTGTTCTCTTCCACAATTCTCTGCATTTCCCACCATCCTCTATTCTCTCCCACAATTCCCTCCTTTTCCACCATTCTCTGTTACTTCCCACAATTCCGTGTTGTCTCCCACAATTCCTCTCATTTCCCACCATCCTCTGTTCCTTCCCACAATTCCTTTGGTCTCCCACAATTCCCTGTTCTCTCTCACATTTTCCCTCATTTCCCACCATCCTCTGTTCTCTCCCACAAGTCTTCTCTTTCCCCACAATTCCCTGTTCTCTTCCATGATTCCCTTTCTATCCCACCATCCTCTGTTCTCTCCCATAATCCATCTGGTCCCCCACAATTCCTTGTTCTCTCCCATGATTCCCCTCCTATCCCACCATTCTCTGTTCTCTCCCACAATCCATCTGGTTTCCCACAATTCACTCTTTTCTCCCACAGTCCCCCTCATTTCCCACCATCCTCTGTTCTCTCCCATAATCCATCTGGTCCCCCCACAATTCTCCATTCTCTCCCACAGTTCCCTTGGCTTCCCACCATCCTCTGTTCTCTCCCACAATTCCATGTTATCTCCCACAATTCCCCTTGTTTCCCACCATCCCCTGTTCTCTCCCATAGTTCCCCTCATTTCCCACTATCCTCTGTTCCCTCCCACAAGTCCTCTGGTCCCCCATAATTCCATGCTCTCTTCCATAATTCCCTCATTTCCCATCATTCTCTGTGTTCTCCCACAATTCCTCTGGTCCCCCACAATTCCCTGTTCTCTCCCATGATTCCCCTCCTGTCCCACCATTCTCTATTCTCTCCCATAATCCATCTGGTCCCCCACAATTCTCCATTCTCTCCCACAGTTCCCCTGGCTTCCCACCATCCTCTGTTACTTCCCACAATTCCCTGTTCTCTCCCACAATTCCTCTCGTTTCCCATCATCCTCTGTTATCTCCCACAATTCCCCTTGTTTCCCACCATCCCCTGTTCTCTCCCATAGTTCCCCTCATTTCCAGATATCCTCTGTTCCCTCCCACAAGTCCTCTGGTCCCCCATAATTCTGTGCTCTCTCCCATGTTTCCCCTCATTTCCCATCATTCTCTGTTCTCTCCCACAATTCCCTGTTCTCTCCCATGATTCCCCTCCTATCCCACCATTCTCTGTTCTCTCCCATAATCCATCTGGTCCCCCACAATTCCCTGTTCTCTCCCATGATTCCCCTCCTATCCCACCATTCTCTATTCTCTCCCACAATCCATCTGGTCCCCCACAATTCTCCATTCTCTCCCACAGTTCCCCTGGCTTCCCACCATCCTCTGTTACTTCCCACAATTCCCTGTTCTCTCCCACAATTCCTCTCCTTTCCCACCATCCTCTGTTATCTCCCACAATTCCCCTTGTTTCCCACCATCCCCTGTTCTCTCCTATAGTTCCCCTCATTTCCCACTATCCTCTGTTCCCTCCCACAAGTCCGCTGGTCCCCCATAATTCCGTGCTCTCTCCCATGATTCCCCTCATTTCCCATCATTCTCTGTTCTCTCCCACAATTCCTCTGGTCCCCCACAATTCCCTGTTCTCTCCCATGATTCCCCTCCTATCCTACCATTCTCTATTCTCTCCCACAAGTCCTCTGGTTCCCCATAATTCCCTGTTCTCTCCCATGATTCCCCTCCTATCCCACCATTCTCTATTCTCTCCCATAATCCATCTGGTCTCCCACAATTCCCTGTTCTCTCCCATGATTCCCCTCCTATCCCACCATTCTCTGTTCTCTCCCATAATCCATCTGGTCCCCCACAATTCCCTGTTCTCTCCCATGATTCCCCTCCTATCCCACCATTCTCTGTTCTCTCCCATAATCCATCTGGTCCCCCACAATTCCCTGTTCTCTCCCATGATTCCCCTCCTATCCCACCATTTTCTATTCTCTCCCACAGTCCATCTGGCCCCCTACAATTCTCCATTCTCTCCCACAGTTCCCCTGGCTTCCCACCATCCTCTGTTACTTCCCACAATTCCCTGTTCTCTCTCACAATTCCTCTCGTTTCCCATCATCCTCTGTTATCTCCCACAATTCCCCTTGTTTCCCACCATCCCCTGTTCTCTCCCATAATTCCCCTCATTTCCCACCATTCTCTGTACTCTCCCACACTCTATCTGGTGCTCAACAATTCTCTATTCTCTCCCATAATTTCCTTTGGTTCCCACCACTTTCTCTTATCTCCCACTGGTCCCCCACAATTCTCCGTTCTCTCCCACAATTCTCCTCATTCCCCACCATTGTCTGTTACCTCCCAGCATTCCCTGTTTTCTCCCACAATTCCTCTCGTTTCCCACCATTCTTGTTTCTCTCCCACAGTTGCCCTTGTTTCCCACCATTCTCTCTTCTCTGCCACAATCCCTCTGGTGACCCAAAATTCTCTGTTCTCTCCCACAATTACTTTTGCATCCCACAATTCCCCATTCTTTCCCACAATTCCCCCTTTTCTCTGAAGCCATAGAAGGATTTTATTTGATTATTATTTTTTTAATTTTTATTTATTTTTGAGAGACAGAGAGCTTGCAAGCAGGGGAGGGGCAGAGAGAGAGAGAGAGAGAGAGGAAGACACAGAATCCAAAGCAGGTTCCAAGCTCTGAGCTGTCAGCACAGAGCTCGACCAGGGACTTGAACTCAGGAGCCACTGAGATCATGACCTGAGCTGAAGTTGGAGGCTTAACTGAGCCACCCAGGCTCCCCCATAGAAGGATTTTGAAAAGAAGTTATTCGACCTGACAATAGGAAGAATTTGTATTCTCAACTTTGCTCTTCACCACTGTGCTTATATGCCTGGAGATCTTCACTTGGCTCCTTGCCAACACTGGCAATGAATTGCACAGTCTTTGCTAAGGCCTGAATGAATGAAGCAAGTTCCCAAGACACAGTTCTAAGACACAGCCAGCCCCCACCTCCCCTTATAGCTCAGGGTTCCTTATTCATCAGGGCCCACCTTCTGTACTCAGAGGCACCATGTCTATCTCACGTCTATATCAAGGGCCAGGGCTGCCTCTCACTCATTGAAACAAATGCTACTTTTCTTCAACGGGATTTGTTGCCAGTCAGATTGGATTGCTAGAGGTTATCATTCTGTTTAGTATTTTCAATACCATTGTCATAGCTTCAGAGGACATACTATTGCCAAGCAGTAAGTTTCAAGCTTTTGTTTTCTTTTTATGAGTCTGGGGTCTTTTAACATAACCTCTAAAAATGAATTAATTATATGTGTGTGTGTGTATCTTTGGTTTTCATTGCATAAGGAGACCATGCAATAAGATAGTATCACAAATATCTATACCTATTAGGATTCAAGAGTTAAAATACGAATTTTGATATCCCCTAAAGCATATTTCTTGGAAAAGTATGTCTGATGTGGTGGTGATAGAGAATGGTTTATCGCCTTGTCTTTTGTGGCTTTAATTCTTCAATGCCACTTTTTTAAAAAAATTTATTTTGAGAGAGAGAGAGAGAGTGAGAGAGTGTGTGGGCAGAGGAGAGGCAGAGAGAGGGAGAGAAACAATCCCACGCAGGCTCTGCTCTGTCAGAGCAGAGCCCGATGTGGGGCTCGATCCCTCGAACCATGAGATCATGACCTGAGCCGAAATCAAGAGTTGGAGGCTTAACCTACTGAGCCAAGGTCCCCCTCTTCAATCCCACTTTTGAGTGAGTCCAAATTACTTAAGAGAGCCTTCTCATCCTTCCTCTACAGCCGCTCCTACCTCACCTTCTTGATTCCCCCCCATTTTTACTTCTCTGTATTAACTCACACTGCCTCCAACAAGAAATGAAACTACCAAAGAAGCAGGAGTATACGTATATAGGTTGGCTAGTCAAGCATTCTCTTCCTAGTAGTGAAACCCAACTAAAGTCAGAAGATTCTTTGGTAAATGTAGAATGATAGCAGAGAAAAACAAAAGCCTTGGTGGATGTCATCATTCATACTTGTGGCTTTAACATCCAACCATACCTGATGATTTACATTTCTTTGTTTGCAACCGGCTCTCGCTTTCCTGAGTTTCAGTTCTGTGTTCCGAATTGCTTCTTGGATTTCACTGCCTAGATAACCATTGTCATCACAACTGCGGTATGTCCGACCCTGAACTCGTCTTGCCTTCCTAAACCTGTATATTTCTCAAAATCAGCAGCCATTTCTTTTACTCCCTGTCTACTTGCTTTCTACAGCTTAGTTTTCTCTTTATACAGTAAGATGGTGATTTCAGATAACTAGTATAGTCTACTATGTTCTTCCCCTCTAAAAGAAAAATCATGTTGAGAGATCCTTAAGTGTGGTTTATACCTTAAAAAGTTAAAGGCAGGGGCGCCTGGGTGGCTCAGTCGGTTAAGTGTCTGACTTCGGCTCAGGTCATGATCTTGTCGTTCATGGGTTCAAGTCCTATGTCAGGCTCTATGCTGACAGCTCGGAGCCTGGAGCCTGCTTTGGAGTCTGTGCCTCCCTCTCTCTCTGCCTCCCCCCCCCCCATTCATGCTCGCTCACTCGCTCTCTCTCTCTCTCTCTCTCTCTCTGTCTCAAAAACAAAAGAAACATTAAAAAAAAATAAACCAACTCTTTTTCTAAAATATGAGTGTATTAGTCTGTTTGGGCTGCCATATAACAGGAAAACATAGACTGTGTAGATTAAACTACAGAAATTTATTTTCTCATAGTTCTGGAGGCTGGAAGTCCAGTGACTATCAGCCTGCCATCAGGGCTGTCTTCCTAGCCTTATAGATGGCCACTGTCTCGCTGTGTCCTCACTTCTCCTCTCTGCACGTGCAGAGAGGGAGCTCTCTCGTATGTCTTCCTGTAAGGACGCCAGTCCTATCAGAGCAGGAGCTCACCTTTATGACCTCATTTAACTGTCTTTGTTTATTTTTTCACTAAAATTGGCATATAGCACGATAGCAGCTTCAGATGTACAACACAATAATTCAGTATTTGTATACACTACCAAGTGATCGCCACAATAAGGCTGGTTACCATCCACCCTCATCCTGAACCCGCCTTCCCCTCTGATAACCACCAGTCTGTTCTCTGGATCTGTGGCTTTTGTTTTGTTTGTTTGCTTGTTTTTCAGATTTCACGTGTAAGTGAAATCATACGGTGTTTGTCTAATTCCATATGGTTTCGTTTAACTGTGGTTACCTCCCTAAAGATTACTGTCCCTGAAGTGATATTTGGGGTTAGGGCTTGAACGTGAGGATTTTGAGTGGGACACAATTCAGTCCATCACAAGGAGGTGGACGTATTTTCTGTTTGTCCTTTTTCTTGTGTTTTCGCTTGTGGTAAGTTTTGCTTTGAGTAATTTTTGTGCACCTTCATTTTCAGTCTTTTATGGTTTCTGGGTATTGGAGCATAGTTCAAAGTACTCTTTTAAGCCTGAAATAAATCCTTTCATATTTTTTTTTCTCAAATTTTTAAAAGTTTTCACTTTTTATTTTCAAACATCGATATATTTGAAATTTATCCCGGTGTAAGGAATAAGTTACGGTTCCAATCCCTCTATATTTTTCAGACATTTACTCAATTGTCCCGGGATGATTTATCCAATAAACTAGGCCCCCAGATACCCCTTCACATATACTAGATTTGGGATGTCTCCTCATTATTATGACGCTAAATCCCCGTGAGTTCTTGGACCAAGTTTTGGACTTTACCCTGAGCCATTGTTGCACCGGTGAACGTTAGTTGAAGTGTTGGGACCATCTGGCAAATCAGTAGCCTCTCATTTCACTTCTTTTTCAGGTTTTTTCTTGATACTTTTGTTTGTTTATATTCCTCAATGAAATTTGTAGTTGGCTGGTCAAGTTTTTTTTTAAACCTGGATGGTAATTTCGTGAGGATTATGTTAAAGTTATGTATTAATTTAAGAAGACTAGAACTCTTTAGAAAAATGAGTTATCCTGTACAGGAAGATGCCGCACCTTCCCAAATGTTGAGTTCTTTTGTGTTCCTCAGTATCACTTTAAAGTGTTTTTTCAAATCTTAGATATTATTTTGCTGAGATTATTTCTTGGTATTTAAACTAGTTGTTGCAACGGAAGGGAAATCTTTTCTTTCCTTATGTCTTCAGACTTAGAGCTGGTATATTTAGGCAAGCTTTTGGCTACGCTCACCTTATGTTCTGCGGTGTTTTGAATTCTCTTATTGCCTTTTGTCTTATTTTTTGTTGCTCTTGGATCTTCTGGGAATTCTTTCATGGCATCTCCACCGATAATAATTTTACTTCCTCTTTGCCAATTCTCAGGCCTGTCATTTCTCTGTCCTCTTAGTTGCACGGGCTTGGGATTTCCAGCAAAATATGAAATAATAGAAGCGGTGGTGGACACTTCAAAATTTTATGGGAACGCTTCTCGCATTACTTATCCATTAAACATCGTGTTAACTTTTAGATTGGCATAAATAGAGTTTTCTTAAATCATGTGCGCAAAGAATGCACATGTCTCTGTTTTACTATGAGATGTAACAAAATCAACAAATGCTTTGGTGCATGGACTTCCACAGGAGAGGATAAAGGGGTTGTTTCCGATCTAAGTTGATGTGAACTGAGCCGGCACAGCCAGAAAGAGGAGCCCAGAGGCAGAGGTGACCACGGGAACATGAGTCCCTGGGAAGTATCATATAACTTAGGGAAACTTGATCTTCTATGGATCTGGAGATTCAAGTGAATCAGATCTTGAGCTCCAGGGGATAGGGAGGCCAGGCCTAGCTGCCAATGGCTTAAACTTTGTTTAAGGGTGAATTTATTAAATACCTATTATATAAAACGTGGTGAGTTGATAATAAAACATTCTGTGGTCTTAAAATCATATGTGTATGCCTGCACGCCTGGGCTTTTGATTTTATAGTTTGGACCAACGCTTCTCATACTTGAGTGTGCATACACATCCCTCCGGGATCATGGGAAAATGTGGATTCTGATTCAGTAAGTCTAGGTGGAGCGTGAGAATCTGTTTCTAGTCCTCACAAGTGCCCAGGTGATGCCAGTGCCCCTACCTTTATTTACATAATTTCAGTAATAATAATATGCTCGATTGATTTTTTTTTTAAATTCCTCGAGTATTGCACAAAGCGGCCGCATCGTTTAATTCATTGCTTTTTGTGGTACTGCAGCGCTGAGCACTGAGCCACCCAAAGTGAGAAGGGAGCGTGTGCACTGATGTGGTTTGAGGCCCACCTATAAGAGCTCCCCTGTGCGAACACGCTTGTCCCCAGGTGAGCCTTTCTGCAGTGCCGCAGTGAGGAGGGGCTGCTAACGTGGAAATGTGGCAGTCCTCGTGAGTGCCGTGCAATACATATTTTATTGTGTCAGGTGAAGTAGAATAGACTGCGTCTTATACCAGTGGTTAATTATTTTATTTTCACGGTGAACGGCTCAGTCTGCCCCCAAACTATAAGAAAACACTGGAAACCATCACTTTAATTTTTTTTAACGTTTATTTATTTTTGAGACAGAGAGAGAGAGACAGAGCATGAGTGGAGGAGGGGTAGAGAGAGAGGGAGGCACAGAATCTGAAACAGGCTCCAGGCTCTGGGCTGTCAGCACAGAGCCCAACGCGGGGCCCAAACTCACGGACTGTGAGATCATGACCTGAGCCGAAGTGAGACGCCCAACCGACTGAGCCACCCAGGCACCCCATAGAAACCATCACTTTAAACCTTTAACTCCAATAGATGAATTTGTTTTATGAAAGTTTGGTCCCTGAAAAGAAACCTTAGCGGCATGCTTAGGTGATTTGCAAAGCAGGACCAGTGAGTATTGCCTTGTTGGGTAGTGTTTATCAGAGGCAACGTTGGGCTGTTGTAAAATAATTCTTTTCTCTACCTTTCCTTTCTTTCTTTCTTATCGGCTCTTTCTCCTCTCTCTCCCTTCCTCCTGTTCTTCTTTCTTCCTGCAAGCCTTCTCTCCCCACCATTCCCTTTTCCCTTGCTTTTAGCAAATTATTGAGCACCTACTATGTGTAAGACATGCTAGACACACACACACAAAGATGTGCTTTGGCACTAATAATGAGGCCCCCAGGCCACTGGGATCTAAAAGAGATTTGAGGGGCACCCGGGTGGCTCAGTCGGTTAAGCACCCTACTCTTGATTTCAGCTCAGGTCATGATCTCACCGTCCTTGGGTTTGAGCCCCTTATCAGGCTCTGTGCTGATGGTGCAGAGCCTGCTTGAGATTTTGTCTTCCTCTCTCTCTGCCCCTTCCCCCATGTACACATGTGCGCATGCGTGCCCCCCCCCACCCCCAGAGGTAAATAAACTTAAAAAATAAGAGAAATTTATTTTTACAAATACATAAATAAAAGAGATTTGTTGAAGTTTATCCTGCAAAGGCAGGGGTAGAAGGGTGGCCGTTGGAGGAGAACGTTCCGGCCGGAAAGGAAACAAGATGTGAGTAAAGGGAAGACAGGCACTTCCGCTCAGGATTTAGGAGTGGCAGGAATGTTTGGTGCGTAGGAGCTTAGCACCAGGTTAGTATTATTTGCAGGACCATGAGCCTGGCCTCTAATCTAAAAGGAGCACGGGAGCAAGGCATAGCAGGTGGTGAACCAAAATAATTCACCGTGATGTGACAACTGTGTTGAAATACGAACTTCATTCGGGGTAGGGAGGCAAGAACCTTCCCTTTTCTGAGTTGAAGGTAAGCCTCTTCAGTCCGTATTTGCTTTCCTCAATTCTAGCTCCTCCTTTTCTAGGAAACACGGCGAAATACTTTATGCCAGCCATAAAAAGCACTGACTGTATTTCACGCAAATTTGTGAGCTTATTATGCTATGAAAGTGTTCCTTGGCTGTTGCACATGTAACGCGTGTTCACGCCCTCAAAATAGTTCGTATGTTTGGGATCCCAGATAGCCCACCTTTTGTTTTTCGGAGAAAACATTCAATGGCTGTGGCGGGATGCGTTCTCGTGTCTACTCTGTGCAGCCTAGGCTGGGAATGGACCCTCAGGCTAGAGAGCAGATTGAAACACCTGGAAACTCTCTTTTGCTTCCAGAACCATGAAAGCGGGCGTTGCATCTTAACCATCTTTTCTCCTTGGAACCTCACCCGGTGTCTGCCCCATGCCTAACGTAGCAGTGGACGGATGCGGGTGATCAGGAAGGAGAAACAAAGCCCACAGCACACTACCAAGTGGCTGCAAAATTATCCCTGTTCTGAAGACACATTCTTTCTCTTTTGTTTACCATAGGATACCTTTCTTAACCTAAAGCGGATAGGTGGGAGGATGGGCGGATGGGTGGTTGGGCGAACCAACCAGGGGGGTGGGGGTGGGATGAGAGGGGGGGATGGTAGGTGGGTGGTTGGGCGGGTGATGAATTAAGGCACGTACATCAGTCCCTAAGGACCAGTGAGACGATTTAATGTCCTTAAACTCTGATGACTTAGGGCAACTCTGTCAGCTATTTTTGAGTTTCCATCGTGTTGAAGTTTGAAATCACTACAACTTTTATTCATTTGATGCTGTCTCTTCGTGTATGATCTGCTGAAAGTTTTGCCGACCCAGCAGTGATGTTTCTATGTACCTTGTGCCGGTTTAATGTTGGCTTTTGCAAAGTTGTCCACGCGTGGTTTATAAACCTTCATTTTTGTTGGCATTGAGTGTTTTCTCATCACCTTGGACAATGTTACAAGACATTTTATGGTGGAAGAGTTTACAAAGGGATAATACAAGTTAAAAATTATAGTTATTAATAGTGATTTATTGTTTAAATTATTTTTTAGTGTTTTATTTATTTGAGAGAGAGAGAAAACGAGAGGGGGAGAAACAGAGAGAGAGGGAGACACAGAATCCGAAGCAGGCTCCAGGCTCTGAGCTGTCAGCACAGAGCCCCATGCGGGGCTCAAACCCATGAACCGTGAGATCATGACCTGAGCCAAAGTTGGATGCTTAACCAACTGAGCCATCCAGGCCCCCCAGTAGTGGTTTAATTGGACCAGACAAATGGAACCCCAGGTCTGGATCCTCTAAATTAAAAAAAAAACATATTTGAGGTAATCACTTTCATATTAGACTTTGCAGGAATTTTTTTACAAGGGGCCCCCCAATTGGTGAGATCTGTCCAATTGCATGCTTCTTGTCAGTTGCATGAATCTGTGACCCTGTGACCCAGCAGCTCTTAGTTTGACATCACTAACAGGCCTCCACACAAACTTTTCATAATCTTCGGTGTCAGAATTTAAAAAAAATTTTTTTTTAAAAAAATAGTTTCAGAGGGAAGAATCCTAAACCTTCTGGCTTAAGAAAATCCTAGACAAAAAGAAATGGCCACTTGGGGGCGATGGAGGTTCAGAAACCGCCCGGCTATTCCCTGGGGCAACCGAGCACTTTAGCTGGTTTATTTATTCAAAGTTGGAATTTGGACGTGAGAACCACGGAGCTCAGAGAAATTCCTGGATGAGGAACGCAGTCCTGGGAAAAACCTACCAAAGATGGAATTAGCACCTTGGCGGACCGCCTTTAACACAAAGAGCTTTCCTTCCTTGTGGGTCTTAGGAATGGACTTGGGTTCCCATCAGTCTGAAACAGAGGAAGCCAAGTTAAACTGCAAAGAACTGAGCCAGCGAAGAAGCATGCTTGTTTATCATTACCTGCAAACACACGGAAACGCACAGCGCCCTTGGCCTTAAGGCATCGCCCGCCATCTGGCTCCGAGTTTTGGCTGGTGCGGGCAGGCCTCAGTCAGGACCTTTCCTCTGGGGAGGGGGAAGGTTGTGGAGTTTATCTCAGGAAACTCTGAGTCATAGCTTACACTTCAGGTGACACTTGAGGAATTTAGTGAGGCAGAGTTTAGACAGGTCCCGAGAGGTATCTTTTGGAAGACAAAGGAGGAAAACAATGTGTCTTCACCAAAGTGGTAATTTTTGCAGCCACTTGGTAGTGTATGTGGGGCTTTATTTCTCCTTCCTGATTATGTCAGCCGTGCTTGGGACCACTGGTAGGTTTGGGGTCCATCCGTGGCCCCAGACTGTGGCTAGTTCAGTCGGTCCAGCATCGTCAATGTGGTGGGCCCAGCCACTAATCCTACTTGGTCTTCTCCCCCCCTCCCCCCCCCCCCCCCCCCCCCGCCCCTCAATCAATCCCATCAGTGTCCCAGCATAAGGCTTTTGTCTTGCGTTTACTCCAAGATGGGCCAAAGGACCTGGAGTTGTAGAACTCAGGAATGCCTAACAGCATACACACATCCAAGAAATGACGTGGCATCCCATGTCCTAGAGGCTGTCCATTTCTTTTTTTGAGTTTCATTTTATTTTCAAATTTACACCCAAGTTAGTTAGCATATAGTGCAACAATGATTTCAGGAGTAGATTCCTTAATGCCCCTTCCCCATTTAGCCCATCCCCCCTCCCACAACCTCTCCAGTAACCCTCTGTTTGTTCTCCATATTGAAGAGTTTCTTATGTCTTGTCCCCCTCCCTGTTTTTATATTATTTTTGCTTCCCTTCCCTTGTGTTCATCTGTTCTGTCTTAAAGTCCTCATATGAGTGAAGTCATATGATATTTGTCTTTCTCTGACTAATTTCGATTAGCACAATACCCTCATGAGTGAAGTCATATGATATTTCTCTTTCTCTGACTAATTTCGCTTAGTACAATACCCTCTAGTTCCATCCACGTAGTTGCAAATGGCAAGATTTCATTCTTTTTGACTGCTGAGTAATACTCTGTTGTATATATACCACATCTTCTTTATCCATTCATCCATCGATGGACATTTGGGCTCTATCCATACTTTGGCTATTGTTGATAGTGCTTCTGTAAACTTTGGGGTGCATGTGCTCCTTCGAAATGAGGCTGTCCCTTTCTTTTTTTTTTTAATTTTTTTTTTTTAGCATTTATTTATTTTTTGAGAGGCAGAGAGAGACAGTATGAGCGGGGAAAGGACAGAGAGAGAGGGAGGCACAGAATCTGAAGCAGGCTCCAGGCTCTGAGCTGTCAGCACAGAGCCCGACGCGGGGCTCGAACCCATGAACTGTGAGATCATAACCTGAGCCGAAGTCGGACACTTAACCGACTGAGCCACCCAGGTGCCCCGAGGCTGTCCATTTCTAAGTCCCTCAAACCTGGCAGAGGGATGGCCGAGGAGTTCTAAGATTGCAGCTAGGAGGAGGACCCGTGGATCCCAATACCCAGTCCCCTGTGCCCTCTGGGAGTTGCTGTTGCATGTTTCTGAGGACACTCAGAGAATCTGGAAATATGTCAGTGAGGACATTTTGGGTTTTGAGTGAGAAGTCCAACTTGGATTAGTTAAGCAGAAAAAGGAATTTATTGGTTCACATCCCTAGGAAGTCCAGGGGTGGGTAAGACCTCAAGAGGGGCTCGATCTGGGGGCTCTGCCTCCCTCTCTCAGCACAGTGTTCCTTTGTTTGATGGCCTCTCTCTCAACTTCTTTAACATTCTGGGGAATTAGCTCCTATCGGTCACATACTTTCCCTTGGACCAGCCGCTGTGTCTCAGGGTGGAATGGGGCAATGTGATTTGCTGGGGCCTGGAGCGTTGTAACTCACAGCCCACCTAGGACCACACGAAGGGGGAAAGAGGGTGCTCCCCCAACGAAACGATGCTGGACATGCTAAGGCAGCACGAATCTGCATGCAGATCCTTTGTATGGACAGAAAGATCAAGAAGCCAAGCCCTACTAAGAGATCCATTAGCCAATAGTAATATTAATCACAATTGCAGTTTTGCTTCCTTAAATTCCACCACAGGCCTAATGAAAGGCTCTGGATTCTTGTGCAAATCATTTGAGGACCGTCTCTACTAATTCAAAGAGGATCTAAGAACTGTATTCTATTGACAAATGTCTCTATAAACAGGAACCCGAGTTGTAATAAATACAATAAGGAAAACACCCTGCGTTCAATACCGGATGCTGAAAAGGGAACACACTGTCTAATAATGCAAAGGACACGCCGTTGCATTTAGGACTAACAGTCCCGAAATTATTCCTGGAAACCCCGCAAGGTCTACATAATTATTTGCAAGGCTCCCTTAATGCAAGTGATCTGCTTTCTATGTAAATGCTAATCATATAAAACACATGCCCTGAAACCCAACAAACTGAAACGAAATAGAATTTCAAGAAACCGAGGACCTAAAATAGCTATAAACAAAAACTAGTAAGGTGTGACCGGAGACAGTGGGACGTTCGGGCCTGAGTGACAACAGTCTGTGACATAGAGAAGGAAGCCAATTGTGTGACGGGATGATTTACCGATTTTTTAAAGTTTATTTAGTTTGAGAGAGAAGGGAGAGAGAGAGAGAGAGAGCGAGTGGGGAGGGGCAGAGAGAGAGGGAGACAGAGAATCCCAAGTAGGCTCCAGGCCTTCAGCAAGGAGCCTGATGTGGGGCTTGATCCCACGACCACGAGATCATGACTTGAGCTGAAATCAAGAGTCAGATGTTTAACCCACTGAGCCACCCAGGTGCCCCGATTTACCAATTTAAAGGTGGCTTTTATATCTAAAATAAAGGTGCCACAGGCCTGGCAGCCACACTCCCACACAATTCTGAGGTCTAGAAGAAAACCCAAGGCTCTGTGGTGGGGTGGCCTGGAAAGGGCACCTTTCCGAATGTTCAAGTTCTCCTCCGGGCTTGCTGGCCGTGAAGGTGACCGTCACTTCTCGTCTTAGAGCCTCCACTGCCTCATCGGTGAAGCGGCAAGAATACTGACCTAGGGAGTTGCTTTGCAGATGAAGCAAGCAATCCCGTATGGGCCTAGCCCAGGAGTCAGCACACTTCCGTGAAGGGTGAAGAGTAAATACCTGGGATTTCATGTGCCAGTCTCTGTGACAGGTACTCAGCTCTGCCTCCTAGCGGAAGCTGCCTGGGCAATGTGGCCAGGGTGGGTGTGGCTGTGCACCAGTAAAAGTTTGTTCACAAAATAAAGGTGGCTTTCGACTGAGACCTTCGGGCCCCAGTTTGCTGACGTCTGGTCCACTAATTATTCCTCCCTCCTGGTCCTGTTAATCCTCTTGCCCCTGGTCAGAGAACATCCTTCTGTGGACTCCGTTGTGCCCCCACCAAATTCACAAGTTGAAGCCTTAACCTCAGATGTGACTCTTCTTGGAGATGGGGCCTTTGAGGAGGTCATTATAGTTAAATGAAGCCCTAAGAGTGGGGCGTTAATCTGATAGGCTGATGTCATTATCAGAGGAAAGGACACCAGGGCTCGCTCTCTCCGCTATATGAGGACACAGCGCGGCAGCAACGCTGATGGCACCTTGACCTCAGACTCCCAGCCTTCAGAACTGTGGGAAAAGAAGTATCTGTTGTTTAAGCCACCCCACGTGTGGTGTTTTGTTATGGCGGCCCCAGTAGACTAATACAGTGACCCATTAATTAACTTATCAATGCTGTGGCTGCCTTACATTTCCTTCTTCTCTTTCCCCCTCCCTCCTCCTTTCTTCCTCCTCCTTTCCTCCCCTCCCTCCTTCCCTCCCCTCCCTCCTTCCCTCCCCTCCCTCCTTCCCTCCCCTCCCTCCTTCCCTCCCCTCCCTCCTTCCCTCCCCTCCCTCCTTCCTTTCCATAAGTGTTTATGTCTCTCAAATGGAGCTAGAAACATCTGCCCTGCTTATCTAATAAAATTTGCGTGAGGCTTAAATTAAATAGAAAACATAAGGTACAATATAGCACAAGCTATCACTAAGGTATTTCCGTTTAAGGTCTATCACCTGTAGTTGCAAATGCAAACTACTACGTGGGACAGCAAATCTGGTCCCAAATGCCCTTCCCTCCTGCCCCCCACACGAGGTGACTTGGGCGATGGAGTGGTGTCTGTGTTTATCTGCTTGGGCCCTCTCCTTTTTTGAGCAGTACGGGAGTTATAAGGAAGCTCGGAGGAGAAAACATGTATGAGAGGATTCTGGTTCTAGTCCAAACAGAGTGTTTTCCCTCCATTCTTTGACGGTCAGTGGTATCGCGTCCTTCATTCAGTAAATACAGATACAGTTTCTACTCTATGTCAGGTGCTGTGCTGGGTACGGTGGATACAGAAAGGAGAAATCAGATAAAGGCTTGGGCTGCGTGTGTGCGCGCATGTGCGTGTATGCACGCCGGCAGAAGGGGAGAGGAGGTTGGTCTCAGAACAGAGAACCACTGAATGAGGAAAATAATTACAGACTCGGAACAACATCAAAAAAGAAAACCAACTGGGCCACACGGCAGAAGTTACAGGCATGGGTGTGCTGGAGACAATATCCGCAGTGGCCATGGCCTCTTTACCTCCCCTGTCATCATCTTCCCTCCCCTCAAGCCCAATCCCCAAGGCTTTCCAGCTCCTAGTATCTCCTGCAAATGTTGAATCAAGATGGTGGTCTTCTTGTTGGGATCATTCCTCATATCCGGTTCGCAGTAATCGTCACAGCTCTTATTAACCTGTGCTTCTGGCCTGGGCACTACTCTGCTAGGCATTTTTTGGTACATTTGTCACAAGCAATAAACCAACTTTGATACATTGATATTAACTAAGATCCATTCTTTGCTTGAATTTCATTAGTTTTTACCTTAATGTTCTTTTTCTGTTCCAGGATCGCTTCCAGGATGCCACATTACTGGCTGTGACAGTTTCTCAGACTTTCCTTAGTTTTGATGACCTTGACGGTTTTGAGGAGCCCTGGTCAGGTATGTTGTAGAACACTCCCGAACTGGGATTTGTCTGAGGCAATGCATTATTTCTTATTCTTACGGCTAATCTTCAGTGTTAATAGAAATTATCGATTTCATTATTACAGATGAAAGCACTCAGGCCCAGAGAGGTTAAGGAACTTCCCTAAAGTTGCACAGCTAGCAAATGACAGAAACAATGATTCAAACTCAAGATTGACATGAATTACGCCACGCATTTGCTCTGCCCTCCCCCTGCCTCAGCCCCGATCTGCTGAATTCCTGACAACAAAAGAGTTCCCTTCAAGGCTGTCAGGGTGATTTCTTTTGCAGTTGTTCCCCTCACATAGTTTTAAACAATTTACTAATGTGTTTAATTAAATTAGAGCAATTTCCCCTATCGGTTATTTGCGGAACTGATTATTCGTGTAGCTTCAGTGGCTGTCTTCTTGGGGCAGTTGGTTAATTCAGAGAGAACATGGCCAACCAGTCTTCAAGAACCTGTGTTTCCAGTGGCTCTCAAACTGTGCTCACCTGGGGTCCACAAGCATCACCTGGGCTGCTCGTTAAACATGCACTTCCCTGGGGTAGGTTGATCGACTGTCCCAGAACTGACCAGCTCCCGGGATGCGGGACCTTCTGTGCTAAAACCGAAACTGGGACTGTCCCAGGCAAACCAGGGCGGTCGGTCACCCTAGCACCGAGCTCCTGTGAATTGCTTTTAAACAAACTCCCCGGGAGAGGGCCCTAAACATACAGAAGCCGGAGAGCCGCTACATCAGATACGGGAGAGATTTCCTGGAAGAGCTGGTGGCGGGTTTCTAGAGACACTGAGAAAACACTGATTTTCATCCGGGTATCTTTGATTCTGCGTCAAGTTGAGAGAAAAAAACAATCACCCAGCCTTCAGCCCAGATGACATCAGTGGGGATTCTTGTTCACTCTTTGGGTAAGAACTGGGCATTGCTTTCCCAACTCGACAGTTTTGTTGAGGGATGATGGGAGCTCCCAAAAGATATCAGGTCCTTCCGAGGCCGTTATTTACCACGTGGACTTTAAGATCACATGACAGTTAACGCAGTGTATCTGAAGTTTTATCTTTTTAACGTCTCATTACCAAAATGATCAATTACACGTTTTACACACATTCGTTTTCATTCCAAGTCTTTGAAATCTGTGTGCATTTTATACTTACAGTACTTCACAGCTCAGCTGCTCAGTTTTTATCAGAAATACTTGATCCGTATTTAGATTGACGCGACTGAGTTGTTCCGAACGTGTTTAACCTAAGAGTAGTCCAACAGCTGAATCGGGTCTTATTTTCTCAATTTTCGTTTTAATTGTAACCAAAACGAGGAACGCAGTTTGTCAGGCTCACTAATCACATCCCAGTTACCGAATAGACACGGGTGGCTGGCAGCGTTGGAGATGGATGGCCCGGCTGCAGGGCCAGTGCTTCTCAGACTTTAATGGGGGCGTCAGATCACCCGGCAGTCTGCTTAAAAGCTAGGTTCTGATTCGGGAGATCTGGGGTGGAGCCTAGGAGTCCGCCTTTTGAACAAGCTCCCACGTGACGCCCATGCTGCTGGTCTAGGGACCACATTTTGAGTAGCAGGGGACTGCAGTGACCTTGAAGGAGGGCTACCTCAGTTTTGATTTCTCTACTTGCTCAGTGGTGTTCTCTCATTTTAAAGGCTAGCAGATGTGCATGTGATCGTGTGAATATATATAAAACACACATGTGTACATCCATATGTGCATGTGTATGTGTATGTAGCTGAATATGTGTGTGTGTCTGAACTTGTGTAGATACGTAAGCTCTGCAAATACAGAGAACACTTCATGACTAGAGGTGTTCTGTGTCTTCACTTTTTATTTACGAGAGAGAGAGAGAGAGAGAGAGAGAGAAAGAGAGCGAGCAGGGGAGGGGCAGAGAGCGAGGGAGACAAAGAATCCGAAGCAGGCTCAGAACTGGCAGCACAGAGCCTCACACAGGGCTTGAACTCCCCAACTGTGAGATCACGACCTGAGCCGAAATCCAGAGTCGGACGCGTAACCGACTGGGCCACCCAGGCGCCCCTTCTTCACTTTATTTTAAATTCAACTTACTCTTCTTTGGTCCCTGGAACTGAACAGCAGCTGAATGTTGAATCTGGATTTAAGTCCCTATATGTGTTTGTTTGCTTTTTCAAATGCGTGCAGTAGGTTCCTTCATTGTATTTCAACGTTTGAAGGTATTTAAAAAGTATTTGATGGCCCCCCCTCTCTGTGGTTTTGTGAACTGTGCAGAGTAACCTCCAGTCCCATCTGGTTCCCTTGTACTAGTGTGGGGAAATTTTATGCCCCATTATTTGTGTTTCTATAGACGCTTTTTCATTCTTCTTTAGACATCGGTATGGAAAGGTTGTGAATTACTTCTAATTATTCCAGCATCTACTCAACTATTCAATTCACTTGGTTCCTCTGATCCAAAGCTGGTTTAACTCCTATGCCAGGTTCTGAGAAACAAACACCGCCTCTCCCCGCCCCCCAAATTCAAAAAACAAAAACTAAAATTGACAGAGTTCTCTTTGTCAGGATTTATGAGAAAGTTCTTGGGGCATAAATAGCCACCCAAATCATAGTGAAATTGGAGAAATTGGTCATGCTCCTTTTATTATCCTTCAGTTTCTTTTAGGGGACAAGCTTTCCATGGGAAATCACCATTATTTTTGGCAGTTACTGGAATCCGACAAAGGAAGACATGAAGACTTTTCGAGAAAAAAACAGGGAATAACCCAGCCTTCCACTAAAGTGGAAGGAAATAAAATGAGGGATAACAATTAGGTATATCAAAGCAGGATGGAGGGTAAAAATGTTAATTTTTACTTTAATCTCAATTTTAATTTTATTATCTGGTATTGGCTCTGTGTGGTGGAAACAATTGCGTATCTTTTTCTCCAGGGAAATCAAGCTAGGGCTCAGCATGAATAGTCTCTTAATTTTATTTCATTTGTTTTAGCTGCATAGGTGTCTCTGGGTGAAGTTTGGATATGCTACATTTTTTATTTCCTGTGGATCACGTTGCATTTAATAATAGCTAATGATAGGGGCACCTGGGTGGCTCAGTTGGTTAAGCAACTGACTCTTGATGTCAGCTCAGGCCACAGTTCATGAGATGGAGCCCTGTGTCAGGCTCTGCGCTGTCGTTCATGCGCGATCTCTCTCATAATAAACAAACATTAAAAAATAATAGCTAATAATAATAGCTAACATTCATTAACTGCTTTTTAAAAAAGTTTATTTTGAGAGAGAGAGCGTGCGCGCGCGGCGCACGCACAAGTTGGGGTGGGGCAGAGAGAGAGGGAGAAAGAGAATCCCGAGCAGGCCCTGCATTTTCAGCGTGGAGCCCGACATGGGGCTTGAACTCACAAACTGTGAGATCAGGACCGGAGCCGAATTCAAGAGCTGGATGCTTAACCGACTGAGCCACCCAGGCGCCATATTAACTGCTTAATATATGTCAGGGCCCTATTAATTACTTTATTTGCTTTATTTTATTTAATTCTCATAACAACTTCGTAACATAGGTACTGTTAGTATAATTTTTAAAGAACTAAAAACATAATCTTGTAAAAACAGAACGAACACCTGTCAAGAATTTATTCAACTCATTAACGAGAGGACCATAAGAGGGTCCAACTGATTCCAAAAGCATTTTGAGGAACTTGGTATTTGTAGGCATTTTGAGGGGAAAAAAAAAGTGTTGGAATAAGATTTCCAGGATAGATTCAAAACTGATTAATAGGGCACTAAAGCCACAACCTTTGCGGTTATCTTTTCAATTGGACAGAAATCTATGAATTAACATGTAACTATAGAGCATCTGAATTCTAACCAAATAAAAAATAGACAGTCAAACAAGTGCATTCCCTAGGTAATGATGTAACTCTTAGGTCGGTAGGTGAGTGCCCTAGGGAGATTTTGAAAGGTCACACCTCGGGCCATTTCACCTCATTCAAAGTTGGGACGTGTTCTTAACAAAGCTATACTTATTTTAACAATGAGGATGCTTAGAGATGTTAAATTAGGTGATAAAGGAGTCTTTGCAGGGACTGAGCAAAACTGGAGCCCTGTGCTTCTGACACTGCAGCCTAGTCTCTTAAACTAGGTGAAATCCATTTTGATCTGGTTTATAAAATTCTCTCTCTCTCTCTCTCTCTCTCTCTCTCTCTCCCTCTCCCCCCCTCTCCCTCTCTCCCTGTGTGTGTGTGTGTGTGTGTGTGTGTGTGTGTGTGTGTGTGTGTATGTACATGTACGTGTGGCAGGGGAAAGGATTTGGAAACCAGTGTTCTTTTTTTTAATTCTTAAAATGTTTATTTCTGAGAGAGACAGAGCGTGAGCAGGGGAGGGGCAGAGAGAGAGGGAGACAGAATCTGAAGCAGGTTCCAGGCTCTGGGCTGGTGGTACAGAGCCCGACCCAGGACTCGAACCCATGAACCATGAGATCATGATCCGAGCTGAAGTCGGATGCTTAACTGGCTGAGCCCCTGGAAACTGGTATTCTAACCTGGATGTTTTGGGGGCTGTTACTGACAAAGCTTATTCAGATGGTGACAACATTTTGACCATTTTTTCCTTTTTTTTTTTTTTAAAGAAAAATCTCATCCCTTGCCTATTAAACATCCATCATTAAAAGAGAAGTCTAGTCTACTGGTTGCTTAGGAATGGGAGGTAGGGTTTGCACTGAACCATCACACACATTATCCTTGCCCTTGACCACCAGCACATATTTGAAAACTAGCTGGCCAGGGGGTTAGACTTTGAAGTTGTGAAACAGACTTTTCCTTGGTACAAAGCAAAATGTGTTCATGCAGAGTCTAAATCCACGAACCCCAGTCTGTAATCAGCTCAGCTACCCAGCTTCAATGCAAGAGAGTTAATACATGCCTTTTAGGTGTAATTTGCATGAAAGATAGTCTAAAATCTATTGGGTTTCAGAGAGAGGGAGAGAGAGAGAATAGGAGATTACATTAATTGAAGGAATGTTAAATTTGTACCCATCAGAGGACCAGGGGCCAGATTAAAAGGTTAAAATGTGGAGATGGGAGGTGGGGGGAGCGTGTGGAGACGGGAGCTTGGCAGTGTGGGCAGACTGTGCTTCCCCCCTCCCCACTCCTACTCTAATCTCTTTACCTCCCGTGAGCCAGGCAGCTGCCAAGAGGTAAACGACTAGGACAGGCGAGGCCTTGGGCTGTCCTGGGGGGTCCGGGGTTGGGGAGATCTGGATTGGACTGCTGCCCAGAATGGGGTGGGGTCGCTGATGATGGCCAGAGGGTGGCCGATCCCCGCTCGGTGTTCAGGACGGATGGCGATCCCACCTGAGCGTGCTGGGTGTCCGCGATCCCCGTGAACAGTAGGTGGAAGAAAGGTATAGAAGCTAACAGCGGTCACGTGGCCAGTCGTAGGAATGAGGATGGTGAGGACATAACTTCTTCCTGTTGTGATATGTATCCGTACAGGTAATAAAATTTGGCCTTCCTTGACTATCACGTAGGAACGTACGACTCAATACTTACTTCGTAGCTCCACTTTGGGGGAAAGCGCGAGGCAATTCAGGCTGCATGAAGCAGGATAGAAGCATCATGTTGTTTACTTATTTGAAAGTTAAAAACGGGTGAAAGGAGTGCATGCTGCCCGGACAAAGGGGTGGAGTGTGCATCGCTACAACTACCACCCTTCCGAGGTGTCTTCTGAGTTCCTGAAGAGAAGTAGGGGACTGACCCTCTTACAGTCCCCTTCCCCGTAGTGTCCCACGTGAGGGTTGCCGAGGATGGTAGCAGGGGGGCCTTTTTTTTCAGGTGACAGAGGAGCGGAAGCCGTTCCGCTCAGGGCTGTTTGCAGCGGGATGTTGGGCAGGTGGGAGGCTCACGGCGGCCTTGCCGGGAGAGATGGACACAACCAGGTGCTTTGCTGGTGCAGAGCGAGGTTTCTCCGAGGTTCTCTGGGAGCAGACTCCCGTAGAGCTCGGACAAGCACCCACACGGCTATGCCAGGCTGAGATCGTCAGTGTCTGCGTCCCTGGTCTTTCCTAGTGATTCTCCTGACCCGGCTGTGCTAATGGATTCCGACGGAAGCCCTGATTATTATATTAAATTCTTTATTCCTGGAATGTTCAGAATGACCCTGTTGTCTCAGCTTATGCCAACAGTTTGATAAAAGACGTGCATCTCGATGCCTTTAAGGGAAATGCTGTTGGAAGGCAAACAGCATCCGATCCGCACAGGAATGAGAAGTGCTGCTAAGCACATGGTAAAATATAGAGAATTAAAAAGCACTAAGATTTTCAATCTGACCTTGAGATCTGCGTCCTTCCTTAGGTTTCAGTCTGTTGGAGAGCCATTTGCATCGTATCTCAGGGGTCAGCGAACTATGGCCTGTGAGTCAAATCCAGACTGTCACCTGCTTTTATAGATAAAAGCCCCTGATCGGGACACAGCTGTGCCCATTTGTTTCCATACTGTCGATGGCCACTGTGCTGAACCGTAGAGCCAGATTTGAGTATTTGCAGCAGAGACCAGGCGGCACACGAGGCCAAGGATATTTGCTATTTGCCTTTCTACAGCAAACGTTTGCCGACTCCCGTGTTGTCCTCATTCCCGCTTCCTTCAAAACGTAAGGGTTTTGTCTCTGTCATCATCACCTTGGCTCACTCAGCGGGATTAGACTAAAATACTAAGGCTTTGGCAAAGCCATTTCGGATGCCAGAAGGAACCTTTCAGCTGTCTGAAAGTACCCACTTACCAACACTTCTAACTTGGCATAGCAACGTGTCATGTTTCATTAACTGCATCCCCCTTGATCATTTTGGCTACCTTTGCAGCATTTTGCTCCCTGCCTTGCGAAAAGTAGACCAATCTGCTGTTCCCATGGTCGTGCCGTGCCGTTCCCGCAGAAGCCCAGTTCCCACATGGACCGGGAAGTGCTGCAGAAAGGGGAGCATTTTGTGTCCGAAATTCAACATTTTAGAAGCAGCGGAAGAGCGATTTGACACATTACCGGAAATCTAGAGGAAGAGGGCTTAAAATGCTTTCGAAGCAAAACCCTCACTGAGCGTGTTTGAACTCTATTTTTTGTCACTTGGCCGTGCGAATCCTTTCTCTTTGTCAGTCACAAAATGGAGCTTGCCCCCTCTAAACGGTTGCTGTTGAAAAACTCTGGAAAGGTATAGTTTAGGACATGTAACAGCCACGTTGTGACATTCAGAGAGGATTCTTTAACGTTTGGCTATGATATTGCATCTGTTATAACCCAGTGAGCCTACAAATGCAGAAGATAATGAATGTATTGGTAAATATTATGCATTCATGTCCACAGGTCAGTTATCAAGTTTTTTAATCCATTCAGAAAGTATGCGTGTGTGTGTGTGTGTGTGTGTGTGTGTGTGTACGTATGTGTTTATTTATTTGGCTCCTGCCATAGGCCGGGCCCTGCTGCGGTTTTTTGGGCATGGGAGGACAGGAGGTAAATAAGGAGAGAAAGGAAAGTTCTGGAAAACCTCACACGCCTCTCCTTCGGGAGAAGTAGCTCGGTCGTACAAACCCCGTGTCTGTGGCTGTGAAGCTCGTGGCTCTAGTGTGGCTCCGGCAGGCGGCCTCCTCCACCCTTACTCCTGGCCTGTGTCCTCTAGAGCCGTGTTAGCTCACAGAATGACCGCAAAAAAAGCATAGGAGGGTCCTTTCAAATGGATGTTTTTGTGAAGAGTCAACTATAAAGTTTGTATTGGACCAGAGTTCATGTGGAGCAGCAGGAAGCCCCTTGCACTCCCCTTTCCAACTCCATAGTCTGACATTTATTCTTCTTGACAGGAAGATAGACTGCCAACTTTGTTTTTAATTATTTGAATAAAATTACATACATCATTCTCCCTTTTCTTGTGCCTCCCTCTGAAATCCCATCTTCTGTGTAGCTGATGCTGATGAAATTGCCGGTTTTGGCATTAGTGCTTCTGTCAGCCAAGTGAGATGAACGGAGTTAATATCCACACCCTGAAATGAAGCCAGGAACATTTACCCCCGGGTTCCCCCCTCTCTCCCCTCATTCTGTACCCCCCCCGCCCCCACTCTTTATCTGCCACCCTGCAGACGTACCGCACATCTCCACGCATCTAACCTGGCACCTGAATAAACATTTTCATAGTGTTTGCTAATGCCCCCTTCCCACCTCCCCTCCCTTTGCCTCCCCTCCCCTCTCCTCTCTTCTCTCCTTTCCTTTCCTTTCCTTTCTCCCTTCTCTTCCCTTTCTTCCTTCTCTTCCCTTTCTTCCTTTCCTCTTCCTTCCTTTCCTCTTCCTTCCTTTCCTCTTCCTTCCTTTTCTTTCTTTCTTTCTTTCTTTCTTTCTTTCTTTCTTTCTTTCTCTCTCTCTCTCTCTCTCTCTCTTTCTTCCTTCCTTCCTTCCTTCCTTCCTTCCTTCCTTCCTTCTTTTTTCTTCTTTCTTTCTTTCACAAAATGGTCAGACCCTCCTTTTTTTGAATTCTAGTGTAAACATGGAACAAATGTGTAGCTCATCATAATGGACATCTGTTACAGGAATAGTGGCGAGTTCGTATCTCCCAGATTAATCACTGTTTCTATTCATTTGGAATTAGCAACCTGTGACTTCAAGTAACTCCCTGATGAAACAGAACACACATTCTTTTCACAGATGTCTAGAAATAGGAATAAATCTACAATTTGGCAAGTGCTCCAGATGCGGGACACAGTGCATGCTTATAATAAGAAAATATAATAGCTGTCTTAGACTAATACACGGTGACTCTGACAAAGAGGAATTTATATAGTCGAAACTTCTTGAAAGCAGCCTCACCTGCATAAGTGTTTTCTAAACTCTGGCCCTGAGGGCCTGTAGTTTCCTGACAAAGTTTTCTCATGTTATTTGTCCTCCTTGGAGACTCGAAATTCTTCATCACTTCGAAGCAAGATAGAAATTTGGAGGCTATGAAGCATAACAGAATTATCGTCTGTAGGAGCCAGGGTCTTACTGGCTACCCTCCTTTGTCAAGGTATGTTTTCAGAAAGAGTGCATTTCTGTGTGCTAGGACTGTGTATCCAAGACATCTATCATATACGGATCATTGAGTACAAGTCCGCATAAGCTAATGATTCACAGTTGTAACCCACTGCACGCTCAGACGGAATATTGCACTCAAACCCAAATAAGGAGTGTGCAGCATAAAGTATTTGTTGAATTCATTTGTGCTATGAATGATGCCCGCATTTACAACGAGGCCATTCCTTCGTTTGGCAATGGTTTCTCGATCCTGTTCCGTCAGAACCTACTGGTCCAATCTTGGTGGCGTTCTAATTTGGGATACGAAGACCTGAACTTTTTTTCTTTAAAAAGATTCGTCTAATGAAGGAGCCAGATGTGTCTATGCATAAGGCCAATACTGCGATAGAGCCTCTGATAGACATCTGCACTGCAGAACGGTCAATCTCTCTTCAGTGGGCTGTAGACAGCAAGAAGAAATTCAGAAAAGACTAGAGACTTTGAGAAGATGGTGTCTTAGCGGAGTCCCGAAAGAGGGTTATTTATCTGGGGCTTTGGGGAGAGTACTGGACACAGGGTAGGGACAGAGCGGGAGTGTCACTGCTTATCTTCCGTAGGTTGCGTCGTGCTTCTATTCAGCTTCGGGAAACAAACTTTAAGAGCGTGAGAGATGTAAGCAAGAAAATGATATAGCAGGGTCAGGGTTTGAGAGGAAGAGATAAGGGATAGTTTGGGCCACTTGTAGCTCTTATAATCTAATGGTAGGGGAGACATCAAGTGGTCCACCTCTTGTGTCCTATAATTGACTATGCTGAGGGTAGACAAGATAATAAGAAAACTGTAGACCAAAAATGGCCAAGTATTGGGCGCCCGGCTGGTGGGCAGAGCTTGTGACTGTTGATCTCGCTGTAAGTTTGAGTTGCACGTGGTGTGCAGAGATGACTTAACAAGAAAATATTTTAAAAAATGGTCAAATATTGGTACAGTCTATTGGTCAAATATTGGTACGTGGGGTTCAGTCTAATGGGTGTAACATGCGTGTACATGGTACAAAAATCGCAAAGCACAAAAGAGAGTGAAAAGTAGGTCTCAATCCTTTCCTTCTCCCCTACCCCTCCATTTCCTTCCTCAGAGGAGACCACTGCTAGAGTTCTTCCAAAAGGTATTCTTGCCATATTCAAGCATTTCCATCATGTAACACGTTGTTAAAATGGGGCTCTTCTAGGGTCACTTTTGGCTGAGGAACGAACACAATGACCGCCGCATTCCAAGATACCACCAGGACGGTCATTCTCAGTAGACTGTGGAAAACCTGAAGAGAGGAGTCACCGACATGGAGGGTAAGAGTTCAGAGGCGCTTGTGGGGAGGGGTTTCCTTGTGGGAAGTGGCACTGAGGGTCCCACTGCTCCTTCCCCCTCAAGAATGAAGGCAGGGGGACTCTTATCCCTGACCCCTGGCCTACTGGGGGGAGTGTGTCAGCGAGACCGAGCTGAGACATGTGAAGTCTGTTCCTTGCATCTGAGGAGCCTAGAAGGCTGGTGCCTGACTCACCTGATGAAGCCCGGATGTCCTATGATCAGAGGGAGGGGCCTCTTTCCGGAAGGAAACTGCCCTCCCTCCAGGGTTGCATGGATTCAGGAGACCTTACGTGGAGTACGTGATGGGAATATTGGCCCACAGTTGTTTTAACAGGGATCTTGTAGCAGGGTGTTGCAAGTCGGTTTCTCCCGGAAGTATGCCGTGGGAAGGAGTTCGGTGCGCGCATGTCGAAAAGGGGTCAGTGGCTGGGAAGGGGAGGAGAAGGAAGCGGGATTGGGTAGAGGGAGAAGCTGGGCTGCAGTTCAGGCCACGTCAGCCTTGGCCATCCCCGTGGGTAGCTCCGGTGTGAAATGGCCCATCATAATGATCCCTCTTGGGGCCAGATGGCACGGATTTTCTACCGTTACTGTGGCCAACCATCCTGGGAGGGGGTTCTGGATAACACATCTCAATGGCAATCACACGAGGCAAGGGTACCCTCAGCATTAGGGGACACGCGTGCATACTGCTGGTGGCGGAAGCCAAGAGGGTACTGGGAACAGCGAGCCCGAGGAAGGGCTGGGATGTTTAAGCCTGGGGAGGCAAAGACACTAATGTTGATGTGGTTTATTTTGTTGCTTAGAGATGGATGCTTGATTCTCCTTTGAGGGCGATTGCCCCTCAGTTGTGGGGAAGAAAAATGACCACAGCAAACCTTTTGGTTATGCCAAAGGGAAGCTGTAACTCTAACCCATCTGCATAATTCTTTATTGGAGGCCAGAATCGTACCCTCCCAGGAGGGGAACCTGGGGCTGGTGATGAAGGATAAACTATTGTTACCTCTCTCTCTAGGTCCCAAGAGAGTTTGGGGATAGGGGAGACAATGGTCAAAACCCTGCCAGGGTGAGTGGGTAGTGGGAGGAGGGCTCTACTCTGCTGCCTGGTCGACACCGGGAGCTACACTATTTTGTGTCGTTTCACATTTGCATTTCTGCGTTACAGTCCTTTCCTTTTAGCCTCGTGTGGTCAGTACAATTTTGTCAAATTATATGAGAAGTTATATACTTCCGAAGTTACATTTATATCATGAAATTACATGGTGTCAGCAGTGCTCTGTGAAACCGAAGGGGGGGTGGGCAGCATCCCTACCGGGGACAAAGCTCTTGACGCAGCTGGGGAAGGCCCGGCAAGGCCGGGAGGCAGTAAGCGCCGAATTCCAGTAGTCACAGGGCACCAGGGTGAAGTGAAGGAATAGTCTAGTCTGTAGGAATCTCCATCCCAGAGACGCGGGCTGGATGGAGAACACGCTGTGGCGTGAGGTGGGGCTTTGCCACCATTTCAGGCACGTCCGTGGGAGGTGCCGCCACGAAGGAGGAGCGCTTGGCGCATCTGAACATCCGTCCTGGAGGGACTGCAGTGGTTTCTCTAAACGCCATCCTATCCGGCCACTGCTTACATATCCGGAGTCAGCCTTGGGTGTTGCGTGTGTTGTTGAATTGGGGCCACTTTGGAGAAACTCCGCTCCGGTGCAAGTTAAACGCAGGTTTCCTCACCTGCCTCTTCCTAGCTGTCTCTTTATCCTCCTCCCTTCAGCACTTTTCGGGTAAACGTTGCTTTGATCAGGAAGCATGGTGGGCAGTAGAAGCTTGGCTTTGGAGTCCCAAAAGCTCCTATTCCATATTGAGGACTTCTTACTGGTGCAGATGCTGGCTTACTGCACACAGTACTTGCCTGCCCGCACGCTGAGTCTCTACGGCGACTGCGTATAAAGTGGGCGCACTTGACTGCACTTACTCTGCTGCTCGGATCGTCATCGATTTGACCAGGAAGGAACCTCTTTAAGCTGCTTCCAGTGTCCTTTTGAAATGACTTTACGTTTGACACCTTCCTTGATTTCTGGCACTACGTGATGTCTCAGGCTCATCTTGCGTCTTCTCTGCCACCGAACGAGATCTGCAAGTGGCCATTTTCCCGAGAAACTCTAATACCTTGCAGTAGGGATTGGAATTAGAGGCCCAGATCTAGGGGCTTTGGCATTTATTTCTACTGATCATTTTAGTTAGCACTGCATGACTGTGTACACAGAGCGAGTGTCTTCGTGCATTCATCCAAAGAACATCAGTGATGCATCGGTAAATGATAAAAGCAAATTGTGCAGCACTGTAATAGTGTTTTGAAAAAAAAAATTAAAAGGAAATAGGCACATATCACAATGAGCCTACGAAAGATGTAGAAGGATATGTACAAACTGCTAACAAAATTGTGGGATTTGGGAAGAGTTAGAATATTACTTTTACTTATATAGCTTAGTGTTACATGATTTCCTACAATGATTATATGTTACCTTATTTTGTATTCTGAGATCTGTTGAAATAATTTAAATCGCACACACACACACACACACACACACACACACACACACGGAGGGGTGGATTTGGGCGTACATAAAAAGTACTTGGACTTCATTCCACTTTATTTTGTCTGCTGTAAGCTCTGTGTATTGCTGCAAATTATCGTTGGGGCTCTGTCAGGGGGAAACATGCAGGATGGAACTCATAACAGACCTTCATTCTTACATTGATGTCGGTCACATTAGCTTTGGAGAGGCTTATTTCAAATATGTGTAACTGTCTGGTAAAGTCACATAAGAAAGTGTTATTTCTACATGTTTCCATATCTCCCCGTTCAGTAAAAATCGATTTTTGTCAGATTCTTAAGTTGGTGTACGAGTCCTCTCCTCTTTACCCGTGTCTGGTCCAAGGACATCTCATTTTCACATTTCACCTCTGTGAAATGCCAGAAAGAGGGGTCAGTGGTGAATTCAGCGTCTCCGATTTGGTGATCCAACGTAGTAGCCACATGAGGTCACTCAACTAAAATGTTCTCTGCCACAAAACACTCTGTGTTTTGTCCTGTGATAACTTGCCAAGCCTTCTCAGTAGAACAGAGGAAAACAGGCCCAAGGCTGGTTGAGGAGAAGGTGGCCAATTTCTTTTAGAAAAGAGACTTTACGCCCGATGTAAGTATTGTATTGAGAAATTAAAGTTTGTAGGTGCTGTGAATTTTTATTAACAAGTTGTAAATGCTCTATTTATGAAGATGCTAACAAGCACTCAATTAGGGTCTAAAACACTACCCATTAAATCTCCAGTAATTTAAATGTAATGATTTAGGATTAAGGGGACGAGGACATTTTTTTAAAGCTCTTTTTAGCGAATCTTTTGGAAGAGGTATTTTGCCTGATATAGTTTGTCCTATTGTCGCGAGGGTTAAATGACAGAATATATAAAGGAGCTCGAGCGCCTATTTAGTAAATGATAGTCATTAACATACTTAAGTAAAAATTTCATAGTTTTCTGTTTCTAAAGAGGGAGCCGATGAATGGATGCAATGAAATACTTGCATAAATGAGGACAAGAGGAGAAATTGTGAAGATGCTGGTGAGAGTGAAAGACGTCTGGCAGAGAAAGACAAATACCAAAGGATTTCACTCATATGTGGAATTTAAGAAACAAAACAAGCAAAGGGGAGAGAGAGAGAGGCGGAGAGGGAGGGAGGGAGAGAGAAGCCAAGAAATGGACTCTTAACTATAGAGAACAAACTTCATGGTCACCAGAGGGGAGGGGGCCGGGGGATGGATGAACTAGGTGAGGGGGGTTAAGGAAAGCACCTTTGATGAGCACCAGGTGATGTATGGAAGTGTCGAATCACTGTGTCGTACACCCAAAACTAATATAATACTGTTTGTTGACTAACTGGAATTAAAAATGTTAAGAAGACCATTCCCCGTAATACATTGAATCATAGCTGATATTACAGAGAATATGTCAGTATTTAAGTGAGCCCTCAAATTTATCATAGAACTGCGTTGTATAATGAATTATTTATAACCATGGTTCATACTTTTACCAAAACAGAATAGATTTTCCTCGGGGACATTCAGAGCAAACATATCCTTCTCAATAGTAATCTTATTTCCTTCAATCCAATTAAACTAATTGTTGCCAATTCATAGGAAATTCGGTTTGAAGAAAACATAATTTGGGGATGTCATTCGTTGGAACTTCACAAAAGTAGAACACAGATTAAGAGAGAAACAGTTTCCAAACCAATGTCTGGGATTTTGTTTGGAATTATCCTCAAAACCCCAATTCTGGAGCTTAACCGGTAATATCAAATGACTTTCCATGTCAATTACTCCTTCTATCCCCTCCTTGTCCTTCTGTTCTGCCAAATAATCTTTCCCCCTAAGTATGGTATTATTCATTCAACAGAACCCCCATGAATGTGAAGCAGACTGAAAACTCACACAGTGTCAGAGGTGGAAACACCAGCTCATGTTTTGGATTGTGTTACGATGAGCTATGGACTACACATGGTACTCCATTCGTGTTGCGTCCTTTTGGAAGGTCTTATGTACCACCGACACATGAAGCCAATTGTGCCTTCCTGGAGTCGGAAATGTTACATGCTTCAAGAAGGAGTTCTTTGTGCTAATATTTGAAATGCAAACTCCTTTGTGTGCTATCCTACCCCACCCCACCCCATTACTGGTATGAAGCTATATATTTCAAAAATGTCTCGCTTATGAATACCAGGCAGAGAAAGCATGCACGTAAGCATTTAGAAAGGAAAGAAGCAGACTAAACTGGACGAAGAGAAGCATAAATGAATTTGGGAAATCCTGTTTGTTTTTCCAAAGGAGATTCCCTGGTTCTTTTGCCGCTCCGCTCCTCCTAATCCCTCTGGAGTCATTTTAGAGCCAAAACAAAAAAAGAAAGAAAGAAAGAAAGAAAGAAAGAAAGAAAGAAAGAAAGAAAGAAAGAAAGAAAGAAAGAAAGAAAGAAAGAAAGAAAGAAAGAAAGAAATAGAAAAAGGAAAAGAAACATGGGAGAAAGGTGACATTTCAGTTTTCATAATGTTGTAGTATTCCTTTCCTGTCCTTTCCTGTCTTTGTGTTTTTCTTTTCATGTTGAACAAATAGTTTCTGTTGTATTTTGCCTAATTTCCTTATGAGTTTGCATTTTCAGCACTTGGCCACTGTGAAAACTTTTTATAAAATAATTTAACCTATTACTGACGTTTGGATCTTGTCTGTCGCTATCACTAACGTCTGCCATTTCCTGTTGGGCGTGCCTTCCCTTCCCCTACTCCACGCAAGCAGATCCCTCCCACTTTCTTGCCTGTCCTGAAGACTATGGCACTTACGGGATTAGTTTCACTCTTATTACTGACTTTGGAACCTTTGGAACAATTTTGTTGCCCACCACTCATATTTCAGTCCTTAAGGAGATTCTGCAATAAGTAATACTTTTCATCTATAGCCTGTCTCTTTGCAAATGGATTCATTTTATTTTATTTTATTTTATTTTATTTTATTTTATTTTATTTTATTATTTTATTTTATTTATTATTTTATTTTATTTTATGCTTCATTTTAAATCCTATTATGAGCCAGGTCACAGGCAAATTAGCCAGGTTTGCCATATATGTAATTTCTGAGGAAGGGGAAACTGTTGGATTCCCAGTATAATTGTTCCCATGAATTTGTTAAGGGCTAAACTTACCTATTTTGTTTTGTGCATCTTCAATCATTTTCATCTAGCTGTATTTATTTTGTCTGTTGCTAAATTTATGCAAAGATCAAAACATCAGATGAAACAAAGAGGAAAATCAAAGAGTTTCCTTCCTCTCCCCACCTTCTCTTTTGCCACTTAGGCTTTGCCAGTTACTTTTTAAAAAATATTTATTTTGAGTGAGTGAGAGAGAGAGAGAGAGAGAGAGCATGCCTGCAAGCAGGGGGAGGGGCAGAGAGAGAGAATCCCAAGTAGCTTCCGTGCCATCAGCCCAGAGCTCGGCCTGGGGCTCCATCTCACAAACCGTAAGATCATGACCGGAGCCGAAATCAAGAGTCGGACAAGTAACTGACCGAGCCCCCCAGGTGCCCCGTATGCTTTGCCAGTTCTATTACTAAAGGGCAGGTCAAATCAAGGCAGGAATCATTAGCTGCCTTTCTAAAAAAAAAAAAAAAAAAAAAAAAAAAAAAGAGGGGGGTTGCCTAGTTCCTCTGAGAAGGGAGGGTGAGTCTCTCAAAGGGAGGACCCACTCTCCAGACCAGCATAAATGCATAAAATGTGAGAATTCGTTTTGCCTTAGGATTTTGGATCATTTCTTTTCCTGTTTGGTAGTAGAGTGAAAGAATCGCTTTTAACATCCATCTTCTCGTTGTCGTGGACTTGCATTTCTGTCCTTTTCAGTGTGTCACTCACTTCTCTTTAGCGCATTAACTAGAGGAGAAGCGTATCTGGAAAAGCTTTAGTTGGGATAGACCTTGTATCAAGCAGTGAAATGAAATTAGGGGATTATCGTGTTTATTCAAGTTATTACCAGCTCCTAATAACACACACACATACTCAGTTGAAGTAAGAGTTGACTGCCTGCCTGCCTGCCTGCCTGCCTGCAAACGGCAGAGGTTAAACAGAATGTTTAGGACCGGGGCGCCTGGGTGGCTCAGTCGGTTAAGCGTCCGACTTTGGCTCAGGTCACGATCTCACGGTCCGTGAGTTCGAGCCCCGCGTCGGGCTCTGGGCTGATGGCTCAGAGCCTGGAGCCTGCTTCCGATTCTGTGTCTCCCTCTCTCTCTCTGCCCCTCCCCCATTCATGCTCTGTCTCTCTCTGTCTCAAAAATAAATAAATGTAAAAAAAATTAAAAAAAAAAAATAAAAGCCTAGCCTTTAAAAAAAAATGTTTAGGACCTAAGTGCATATTAAGGTCACATTTTTTTTTCCTTCTGGATTATATGCTATTGTGCCTGATTTAGGATTATTTCCATTCCTAGTGACAGAAAGCCAATTCAAACTAGATAAAGAAAAAAACCCAGAGTATATTGCTTTATGTAACTAAGAGAAAAGAATTCGTTCTTCAGGCAGGGTAGGATCCAGGGACTCAAATGATGTCATTAGGAGATACATATGTGTGTCTTTCTTTTTGTCGATCTAATCTTTTCTTTTTTCATTTTCAGTGGTCTTGTAGGTTTTGATACTTTTCATTGTGATAAAATATATATCACATAAAATATGCCATTTTCACCATGTTAAGTGTACAATTCACTGGCATTCACCACATGAACCGTTTGTTTGCAAATCTTCTCCATCACCCTAAGTGGAATCTCTGTAACCAATCACAAAGCAGTAAGTCCCCATTCCCCTCTCCCCCAGCCCCTGGTAACCTCCAATCTACTTTCTGTCTTTATCAGTTTGCCTGTTCTACATAGTTCATGTCAGTGGAGTCATACAACATTTGTTCTTTTGTTTCTGGCTTATTTCACTTAGCATCATGTTTTCAAGGTTCATCCATGTCCTAGCAGGTATCAGTAATTTATTCATGGCTGAATAATATTCCATCATACGGATAATGTCCATCTTTTGGCTCTTGTGAATACTGCTGGGACAAACATTGGCATACAAATATCTGTTGGAGTCCCTGTTTTCAGTTCTCCTGGAATATAGCTGGGGTGGAATTTCTGTCTACTCTTGATTCCTCCTTCCTCTCTGTGGCTTTATCCTCAGGTAGACAAAGACAGTTTGTTCCTTACTCCTTAAGTTCCTCAAAGATGGGAGAGATTTTCTCTCCCATTGTCTTTATTAACCCCTGAAGAGAAATTCTGATTTTCCGTATTCTGTTATCTACCTTTGGATGGGTCACTCTACCTAGGGAAAAGCTCCTTCACGACTGTGTGATTAACACCCCACTGGGTGGGAGGGCAGGTCTCTACAGAAAAGGGAGGCTCAGCTTCTAGATACTTCTAGATGCCAGCAGGCAAAGGTAAGAGATGTCCACTGCAGTCTCATTCCTGATGTGGGCAGAAAACTCATCTTTGCTGTTTATCAGGGACCTTTGGACGAGTGAAATAATTTAAGAATGACATAGTTGGAGTTTTGACAAGGATGAGGGAAAACACACTGGTAATGCTGCTGATTGGAACACTAATGCTCTGACCTCTTGGGAGAACATCTTGATGATATCTAGCATGGCTGAAAACGTGCAGACATTTTGTCCCAGCAGCTCTGCCTCCGTAGAGTCCCAGGAAAACCTCTTCTACTCTAGCCTCGGGAAACACGGGCAAGACTGTTCTTTGTGGCATTGTTGGTAATTGTGAAAAATGGAAAGCCCCTGAAGGTTTCGTCACTGGCTAAAAGATAAATTGAAGTGTATTTCTAGAATGAAATGTGATGCCACCGTTAAAACTGATCTCGATCTATAGGTATCAGAGTAGATGGGCTCCAAAGTATAACACTGAATGAAAAAAAGATCAAGTTGTGGTATCTTAAGTGCTGAATTGATGGCATTTATTTACATATTAGAAAACATACATGACTATGTTCAGCAGTGGTTTAGGGTATATGTGTATACAATAAAAGTATAAAACCATATGCCAGATGGGTTCCCAACAAATTAAATAGTTCAGGCAAATGGGACAAGGGAAAAAAATCAAGGGGATTTCATTTTTTTCCATTCTGCTCCTTTTTTCCCATTTAAAAAAAGATTTATTTATTTAAGTGATCTCTACACCCAAAGTGGGGCTCGAACTCATGACCCCGAGATCAAGAGTCACATGCTCCACCGACTGAGCCAGCCAGGCACCCCTGTTTTTAAAGTTTTCAAAATTAGCTCACTTAAAATGACTAAATGTGAACAGTTGTTTAATTTCATCTGGTTGGTACTGTGTTGTTTTCTTCACGGGTCTATATTTTTTTCAAGCTTTTCCCAATTAAAAAAAAGCACATTGTTAGAGTTCAAATGGAAATCCAATTTTTTCTTTAATCTTAAAGTTTTGGGGTTTGTATGCAGATAGATGAGATAGATAGATGGATAGACAGCAGACACACAGACCTCGTATTGCAATTTTTCTTACCTGGTGTTTTTTCCAAGTAATCATAGGAAGAGGCTCTTTGCCAAAATCTCCCTGCCATTTTATGTCATTTATGTGTTAGAGTACATTTTGTCCTTAATCTTCCCTGTGCCCCAATATTCCCTGAACTAGCGAAATGCCCAGTGTGTTTCCCATTAACCTCAAAATCCCTACTAGAATTTTGTCTTAGAGCCCTGAAGCGCCTCCTATCATTTTAGCAAACAATCAGACTGCTCCCCAAACATTAAAAGCTGGCAAAAATAAACTACCCAAATCAGTATTCCTGAGAGAAGAAAGTCCTGGGAGGTGAAGACAGATTTCAGAAACCCTATTCATACCATGAGGGAAAACTCATAAAATAATTGTGCTCGAGGCAGTTGCTGACAGCCGTGTCTCTTTCGGTTTTGCGGAAACGGTAACAGAAAGATTTGCCACATCTTGCTTGATTCTGAAGTGGTTAAAATTTTATAATAGGAACCTTAATGGCAAGAAAAGGACTCGCAGAAAGAGCATTGCTCACTGAGCACTGACATCACCGTGCGGGAATGAGTATTGTCTTACACAATGGAATGCGCTCTGTTCCTCCTCGGAGAGGGAATTTGGCTTGGTATGCAAATTAAAATATTGTTTTGAAAAATCTGTTGCATCAAATGACAGAAAATGCTTTTTTCTAATCCAGTTCTTTGGTCCATTGCTGGCAAAGCAGCTGACAGCAGGCTCATGCAGCCAGTTCGTCTGGGCCACGCTCTTGAATTTTGTCATGGAGCCCAATCAAGGAATTGTCCTTTGGCAAAGACGCAAAAGAGCCCTACATTCTTGAGGTCTCTGTTTAAATAGTTTTATCGGGCATAAAAGAGAGGAAGGATAATTTACTTGAAATGCTTGCAAACCCTTGAAAGCATTCAGGACTTGAGTGTTATTTTGTTCTCCCTTTGTTGGAAAGTTGGCAGGTGAGACGGTGGGAAGCTGGCTCGTTTTGGTAGGTGGCCCTTCCTCTTCTCCTATCAGGCTTACTTGAAGGGGTCTGTCCCCAAATGGAGTCTTCCAGTCTCGAGTTCCGCAGCCTGGAAAGAATTTGAAACTATTCAGAAGTGTTATACATTTCACAGCTCTGCTCTGCAATGTCATTTGACTGGGGTTGAGCCTGGGTTCACAAGTGGGGATTCGGGGAGTGACCGATGCCATCGCTCACGCTCAGGGCTCCCGCATCACTCTGGGGCAGTGGGTCCCCAACAGTGGTCCCGAACGGCATCATCGGCATCACCTGGGAGCGTGTGAGAACCGTCAATTCTTGGAGTCCACCCTAGACCTCCTGGGGGTGGGACCCAGAAATCTGTGATTTAACCAGCCTTCCAGATGAATCGAATGCACGCTCAAGTTTGAGAACCACTGTTCCAGGGAAACCTGTCTACCTGGGTATAGAGAAGCCCAACCCCGAGTCCTCTTTACTCTTCCTCCTCCTGCTGTGGCTGAAATCCAGATACCAAATTTGTCAGCAAATAGTTTGTGGTGGAATAATTTTAAATTGATGGCCATCATGTGCAAGGGGCTTCTGGTGTTATTTGGAATTTGCAGGGACGTGTTTTTCCACAAGAAGGTAAATGTGGTTATCCATAGTTGTAAAGAGGGGAGCGGTAGTCCGGGATCAGTGCCCCTTAGAAAAGAGGCCCCAGAGACCTTCCTCTGTCCTTCTGCCGTGTGAGCTTGTAGCGTCCAAGTAGTGGTACCTGTTCGTATCCCTTTTTTCTTCAAGAGATAAACTTGAAATTAATATTGAAAATAGCTTTCCCTGAGATTATGTCTCCTCTAATGGCTTCTGTCGCTTAGTTGTGTTCCTTGGTACGGGACTCTTTCCAGAAACTAATTTGGCATCTTAGGTAACAGTCGTCAGGCACATAGCGACACTTGCGGTTTCTGAATACAAATGTATTACATACATGGGAGTGCCTAAATGCAAAGAATGGAAAGCTGCAACTAGACACTCAGCCTTCTTGCTTGCTTTGTTGCCTAGTTTTTAAAAATCTCCTTATGGAAATAATGCTATAATTATTGATGGAGGACGTTCAGGGAAAAACTGACATTTATTGAACAGCTAGGATAAGCCAAGGGCTTGCCATACACTCTCTCATTTAGGATTTCTTTTTTATTTTTTTTTTTAATTTTTTTTTCAACGTTTATTTATTTTTGGGACAGAGAGAGACAGAGCATGAACGGGGGAGGGGCAGAGAGAGAGGGAGACACAGAATCGGAAACAGGCTCCAGGCTCTGAGCCATCAGCCCAGAGCCCGACGCGGGGCTCGAACTCACGGACCGCGAGATCGTGACCTGGCTGAAGTCGGACGCTTAACCGACTGCGCCACCCAGGCGCCCCTCATTTAGGATTTCAAACAATTATGAGGATAGGTCATTTTGCCTAATTTACAGATAAACAAACTGAACCTTTAATGACTTATTGTAGCAGTTCATTGGCTGTTCGATAGTGATTTCTTTTTTTTAGTTTTTTTATATTAAAAATTTTTTTTTTAATCTTTATTTATTTTTGAGAGAAGACAGCGTGTGAGCAGGGGAGGAGCAGAGAGAGAGGGAGGCACAGAATCTGAAGCAGGCTCCAGGCTCTGAACTGTCAGCACAGAGCCCGACGCAGGGCTCGAACTCACGAACTGTGAGATCATGACCTGAGCCGAAGTCGGACACTCAACCGATTGAGCCACCCAGGCGCCCCAATAGTGATTTCTTTTTTATCTTTTTTTAAAAAATGTTTATTTTTGAGAGAGATAGAGAACGGGGAAGAGGCAGAGAGAGAGAGGGAGATACAGAATCTGAAGCAGGGTCCAGGCTCTGTGCTGACAGCAGAGAGCCTGATGCGGGGCTCAGACTCATGAACCTTGAGATCATGACCTGAGCCGAAGTCAGATGTTAACTGAGGCACCACCCAGGCACTCCAGTCTTTTTTTCTCTTTCATTAAGAGCAGAACCCAGAATTATCGTGGGTATCAGGTAAAGTTATATGCTCAGGGAAGGAGGACTCAGTCTCGTGATATGAAATGTGACTGGACTTAAGTCGAACCTGATTATTCTACCTCTTTTCCAGTAACTGATTTGAGGGGTGGTCATGTGACATGGTTCTGGCCAATTAAATGAAAGGGGAAATTTGTGGGGAATGCTGTGAAAACCTATCCTCCCTGATAAAGTAGAGACCTGTACAAATAAAAGACCTCATTCCTTCTTACATTGGACTGCCATCTTGTAAGGGTGTGGTGCTTTGTTGGAGCAGAAGCAGCCATCTTGCAACCATGAGGAAAATGCCAAAGGAGAGCTGTAGGGGTTGTCCTGCCGGCCACTGTTCTGCTCCTGGATTTCTAGTTGTGTGCGTTAACAAATCTCTATCGTTTAAGCGACTTTTTGCTAGATATCCTGTTACTTGCTATGAAAAGTATACATTCCGAGAACACACAGGTTTATCAGGTACCACAACAGGGACTTACCCCCAAGTCTGACTGGTGACAAGCAGCATCCTGGTTTGTTCTCTCTCTTTCTTAACCACCTGCCACTTGCCTTCCTTCCTTTTCTTTTATCAAAAGTCCACTTCGTCTACCATCAGCCTACAGAAATTGAAGTCCTAGAAAATGGCCAACAAAAATGAGAAGGTATTTGTAAACATTCTATTAAGTATAATATATTCTAGGCCAGATTGTGACAAGGAATGCTTCGTCAGTATTTTTTAGGTAACCTGGTATAGTTTAGGTATGCAGGCAATAAACACATTCTACTTGAAGAAATCCAGATATTACACAAAGCCAACATTGTCCATGATTTACTCAATCCTACTTTCCTTTCTAGAAGTAATCATCCATTGCCTCTCAGTAAGATACCTCCCTAGATTATCTTCTGTGCATTCATATATTTATATGCTCAGCTCCAGATGAATTTTAGAAAACGGCGTTCTGCTGCACGTACTGTTCCGTGACTCTTGTAACCTTCCCAGTATATCTTGTAGGTTTTTCCACATCAGTTAATTAGTTGTATTTTATTCTTATCATATGCAGCACAGTGTTCCCTAGAAAGAGCATGGTGAGGTTTTATTCGCTTATCCCTTTGGCTAAAATTGTACCTGGCACATAATAGGTATTTGATAAACATTCGTTAAACAAATTTGTCTTTGAAATTCCTTAGAGTGTTCGTAATTTTTCCTTGTTTCAAACAACGTTTCTATTTCAATTTTAGAGTCAGTTTGTCAATTTGCCCAAAATCAATCCTATTGGGACTTTGATTAGAATTTTATTGGCAAGGATTGACATTTTTATAATATTGAGCTTTTTTTCCATGCATTTTTTTTTGTATAAGTATTTCTGCAGGACAGATACCTCAGAGAGAAATCGATGATTCAAATGGGATATGAATTTTTAAGATTTAACAGTTCCTGCCAAAATTCCTTTCAATAAAGCTTCTACGATTTTCTGTACAGCAGTAGCATAGGACGGTGGCAATAATGGTGATGGTGGTGGTTCTGGTGGTGACAGCGATGGGGTGCAGTGATGACAGTGGTGGTGGTGGTCACGCTATATTGCAAAGAAGCCCAGGGCTTCTCTGTCCGAGTTCAGTTCAGCTCTGATTATCCTCAGATCCATGATCACCTCTCAGTTTTATGGCTTCTCACTTCGAGTGTGGAGAGAAATACTGACTCTTCAGCTCAACTCCATGTTAGGAAAATCAGGCTTGCCTGAGAGTATACATTTTGTAATCACCGCCAAAAGATTGGGCCGGTCCTAGGTGAATGCTTGTGTTGCGAGGTTGGGTAGCGTTGAATTTCTTTTTTAGGAGCAGGAACTCCCACAGTCTTGAACAGCTGTCATAAAATGTCTCAGCTAAACTCCTCAATGCCCCTGCTTCCTGATAAATACCCAGCCTGCCGTGCGTGTGTCCTGTACGTGCTGTTCACGTGGGTCCCTGAAGCTTGCAGGGAGTATGTCGCTGGCTTCCTCCATTTAGACTTCATTTTCACATTTTCAGCTGGTTATGCCAAACCTAAAACTCCTAAGCTTCATCTCACCGTGACTGGCTCATCCCCTTAAACTTGTAACACTATGGGCAGATTATGGACTGCCCTTGCTGCCATGTTGTGTGTTGCATGGACGTTTTAGTTGTTTGTGTTTCTTTGGCAAAGTATTTGTGTGCCCAAGGAGTAATGCCAGCGATCCGATTGGCGATGCATCAGATCAATTGCAGTAACTCGTGAATATCATATCACATTGAGTATTGGTATTTCTTCTTTTACATATAAAGTTTCATTCTGAATGAGAAAACACATGCTTAAATAAAATGGTTGGAGAGATTATGAATATTCCGAATTCTTTAGATTCAGTGATTCAAGTGTGTTTTTCTAAAGAAGGTCTGGAACTCTTGCAGAGAGATAATATTTTAACTTAAATTATTTTATTTTATTTTATTTTATTTCATTTATTTTATTTTATTTTTGAGAGAGACAGTGCATGAGCAGGGGAGGGGCAGAGAGTAGAGGGAGACCCAGAATCCGAAGCAGGCTCCAGGCTCTGAGCTGTCAGCACAGAGCCCGATGCGGGGCTCGAACCCACGAACCATGACCCAAGTGGAAGTCAGACGCTTAACCGACTGAGCCACCCAGGCACCCCATTAACTTAAATTTAAAAAAAAAATATTTAAGGGGCTCCTGGGTGGCTCAGCTAGTTAAGCATCTGACTCTTGACCTCAGCTCAGGTCATGATCTCACAGTTTAAGTTCGAGCCCTGGCCCCCCATTGGGCTCTGCGCTGATGGTGCACAGCCTGCTTGAGATTCTGTCTCTCCCTCTCTCTCTGCCCCTCCCCGCTTGTGTGCATGCTCTCTCTCGCTCTCTCAAAATAAATTTAAAAATATTTAAAGAAAAGAAGATTTAAGACTCAAAATCTGTCCCCATGGAAGGCCAAATATACTATCATAATTTTACTATCTCTTGTAATGCTGTTGCCCAAAGGTCACTTTGGGGCAAAAATCTGTTTTCTTCTGTATCTGTCTGAGGAGCAACATTGTACCCAGCAGTCACTGGGAAAGAGGCTGTTTTCCCCCACCTGACTATGGAAGGAGGCTCTCGCCCATTCCAGGGAGGGACTCAGCAACCTGCATTCTTCCTTCCTTCCCAGACCGTCGGGCAGAGTGCTCCTGCTAACCAAGGTGAGCTGAAGTGTTGAGAGGTGTTGCATGTGGTCCATTGCTCTGGTCCCAGATGATTCTGGAAGGTCTGCTGCCTGCTCTGTGGGAGCTGCTGGTCAGTGGGAGTCCCACAAATTGATGACGTGAATACATCAGAGAAGATGCATGATTTTGATTTAATACATTGATTTTGAGCTAATAAATGAAAATTAGAATGCCTTTCCAGAACGCTTAGATTCCGAGAACTATGCTTTGTCCGTTCCTGGGACTCTAGCGTGCATGTTTTTGAACCTAAAGCAGTCGAATATTGAAGCCTGGACTGAGAATACACACACAGAGAGAGGTACCTTCTAGAAACAGAGTACATAACCACAGAGAAAATAAGACCTGGTCTTTACAGCTCAGTGTGGACCATGGACCAGCAAAACCCTATAATCTGGAAGCCTGTTAGGAATGCAGAATCTTGGGCTCCTTGGTGATTCCTACGCACACTGAAGCACGAGAAGTCTATCTTAGGCAGAATTTAGACTGGAAGGTGCGTATGTTCTCCTCTAGAGTCACCCCATCGCATCCTATCCCTCCCCGTCACTGTGCCCATAGTCGTTTCTGAGAGTTTCCAAGGAGCCTCGCAGGAAAGCCTTTGCACGGACTTGCATAGAGAAGTTAAGACCAGGAAGGGCAATAATGAGATAACCGAGCAGTTAATGGTAGAGTTCTAGCAAGCCACGCAGTTGATAAGCTCTGTGTGGTTAGAGCAGGAATCCCCAGTGCTTTAAGGGCTGACCCTGGACAATTACAGGCTGACACAGAGATTAGGGCAGTGACTCATCTGTAGGTTTTGGGTGAATCAGCAGGAGATAACTCTGGCTAGAGACAGATGGAAGGATACGATCACTCATTAGGTGTGGGGTTGTGCCTTTTTTTTTGTAGCAAGTCCTGTCGTGTCTGCACCTGACTGTTAAGTGCTATGAATAAGAGAAGTGCTGTGATTGTTTTCTGTTGACCTTGGGTGGCCTACAGGACCTGGCTTTTAACTCTTGTATCATGGACTGACTTTGGAGCCGACTCATTCTCAGTGTTCAGAAATAATGATATTTGACCTGGTCTATTTTAAAAGGCAGTATAACTAAGCCACAATAAATTGCACAAATCTTCTTTTCAGTTAAGTAACGGTTGCATGTGTTAACCATCCAAAACAAAACAGAACATTTCCATCATCCTGGAGAGTTCCCTTGTGCCCCTTTCTGGTTAATTCAACTACTGTCCTCTACTAGTTTGATTTTCATCGCCGTACATTATTTTGCCCACTTTTGAGCTTCATTTACTCAGCATAATGTTTTTTGCGAATCATCCATGTTGGTTATTACCTATCACATCGTTTATAGCTCAGTAGGATTGTGTTGTGTGAACGTAACAAACTTTAGCCCCTTACCTGTTGATGAACATATAGGGAGTCTCCAGGTTTGAGCTTATTGATAAGAGTTCTTTGATCATTTGTAACAAGTCTTTCTGTGGACACGTATTTTCATTCACCTTAGCTAATTACATAGGAGTGGAATTGGCTGGTTCTTAGGACAGACGTACATTTAACTATTAGGAACTGCCAAACAGCCCTTCAAAGTGGTTGTACTATTTTACACTCGGGCTAGAAATGTATGAGAATTCTAGCTGTGCCGTATCCTCGCCAATATTTGATGTCAGTCTCTCAAGTTCTCCTTTAATTTGCATTTCCTGGGTAACTAATGGCGTGGGACACTATTTCACGTACTTACTTGCTTCTCATATAATCTTCATTTGTGAAGGGTCTGTTCGGGCAGCTCTTTTGCTCAATTTTACTGAGGTTTTTTTGTTTGTTTGTTTTGTTTTGTTTTGTTAACTGTCGATGTGTGGGAGCGTCACAGACGGATTCCTTTCGACTTATGTGCCAAGCCCCTTGCCTTCAGTATCTCAGCCCAGAGTGCCTCTGATGCCTTTTTCTCACTTCTGCTTATGGAGATGCCTGCCTTGCCCTTGGGAAAGGCCCTGGTCACCTCAGGAAAATCCTTCTTTGGCCCTGTCCCAGCCCTTTGACGTAATACCCCTGAACACTGGGTGACAAACCGTGGCAATGGCCTGACGGGTCCGTGCTGACTGACTCTGTGACTGAGCTCCTTGGCATTGTCTGTCTCGCCAGACCACACGTGGCCATTGAACTCCCACTACAACCCTGGCTAGTTTCTCCTCATCCCTCTTGATCTGGATTTCCTCTCCCCCCATCATTCTGCTCTGAAAGAGAGGCTATAGCTCTCTCCTCACCTGCAAATTGTCCTATGGACATCGGTTCATCTAGGTTGCTTTGCACTCCCCATTCTTAGATGGATCGTATACAACTTTGATTTTGTAGCTGCTCAGGCTTGTTTGGGTGGTGAGGGTGAGAACGATGCCCTCTTTTGACTTTTCTACACTCTCGCCAGAAGCCAAGTCTTGTCCTTCCCCCCACCGACACACACACACTCCGTTCCTTCATGCCATGTGCCAGAAATGCTCTCTGGACTAAAACCTAGAGACAGATACTGCTTTAGACATAACAAGCCGAAGGGTTCATGGTAAACCAGCGTGGAAACCCTGGAGTTAGTGGAAGACTCAAACTATATTATACTCTTATGTTAACAATCTAAAAAAAATTTTTAATGCTTATTTATTTATGAGAGAGAGAGAGAGAGTGCGAGCAGGGGAGGGGCAGAGAGAGAGAGGGTGACACGGAATCCAAAGCGGGCTCTGGGCTCCGAGCTGTCAGCACAGAGCCCGACGCGGGGCTTGAACTCTCGGACTGCCAATCGTGACCTGAGCCGAAGTCGGACGCTTAACTGACTGAGCCACCCAGGCACCCCTGTGTTAACAATTTAAAGGTTAAATTAGCATCCGGTAAAGCATGATATCTGTCGACCCTGAGCACACTGCTAAACATCACTGTGACTCCGTTTCCTTGTCTACAAAAAGGGAATAAAAAGAACTTGCACCACAGGGTTACTAAAGGACTCAACAAATATACGTAAGGAGTTTAGAAGCATACTTCTAAGGCACATAGTATGCCTGATAAATGAAACACTAGCTGTTATTAATAATATGTCTCTACTAACGACAGTAGTTATAGCATAAAAAGTTCCTTTATTAAGGACCTAGCTCTTCTCAGTCAATCCCTTCATGTGTTGATTAAACCTTAAGTCAAAGCTTTCTCTGGGGATTAGTAAGAGTTAGCAGATATGGCCAACCAACACTATAGTCAATATTCCAGTTCCATGAACCAATAGATCAGAAAATTGTGGCTTAAAAATGGTGCCTTTGGGGGCACCTGGGTGGCTCAGTCGGTGTAGCATCCCGCTTCGGCTCATGTCATGATCTCGTGGTTCGTGACTTTGAGCCCCACATCGGGCTCTCTGCCGACAGCACGGAGCCTGCTTTGTAGATCCTCTGTCTGCCTCTGTCTCTCAAAAGGGAACCCCTCCCCTGCTCTTTCTCTCTCTCTCTCCCTCTCTCCAAAACAAACATTAAAAAAATGGTGCCTATGGTTACAGTTAATATTATTTAGCAATATCTTTGCCCCCCCGCCTTTGGGTGGGATTGTACCTTCGTGCCCCCTTGACCTGGGGCAGGGCTATATGACTTACACTGGGCAATGAGATATGACTGAAATGCATGACTTCTGGACAAGTCTTTAAGAGATTGTTTGCAGTGCAACATGCTTTCTTCACCCAGCCACCAGAACGAGGGACAGCCTCTGAATGAGGGTGATTTGGAGCAGAGTCATGGCAGGCCTATGATGGGCGTGTAGACTAAGCCAAAAAACAAATGTTTGCTTTAGAACACAGAGCATTTGAGGCCGCTGCTTACGAAAGCATCACCGAGCCCCCCTTGAGTGACTGCTACAGCACCTGCACGTTATAGTCCCGACTGTGCTTTGCTGTGGTTGGGCAGGACTGAGTCTAGCGGATGCACTGGCCAAGCAGAGAACTCCTAGAGACCAGAGGTTGGATGGAGGGGTAGCCAAAGGCATGCGTACCAGAGAGTGAGTTCAAACTGTATCTGAGACGAAGTGCCAAGTATTCAAGTGTCCAAATCTGTCCACAGTGCAGGTGTGGGACTGGCAGCAGGAAAACAGGAAACAGAGCTGAAAAGTCTGAAGCCGAGTAAAGGCAGGGATGGAGCAGGAACTAAGGAACAAGCCCTGGAACGAGATAAGAGGGTCTGTCCGTGAGGTTTCCTCGTGCAGCAAAGGGAGAGCCAAAGCGCGGTCTTATTCGGTGCAGCTGTTTGGTGGGCCGTCTGGCTGAAAGTCGCAAGGTCAAGTCAGCAACTCCCTGGGGCGGTTTCTCTTTGGACGTATCAGTCTTCACACTAGCAAGATTCCTTGGTACCCCAAGGTGTGAAGGACATCACCGAAATTCACTGCGTTCCGAACTTTTGTGCTCGTTCTCTTTCTTACGCCGAGAATCTCCCGATCCAGATTTAAAGACGGCTCGCTCTCTGATTAGCTTGAGGATCCTACTCGCTCTGCCAGAATCACTGCTGAAACATCAAAACACGTATTTTGGCTCCCCTTTAAGGTACCATGTCATGTAAATCATATAAAATGTTACCAATACAGAATTGTCCGTGTATGTTTTTAATTGGGTCAGCAATGTTAACACAGCGGCGGCTAAGCAGAGCATTTAAAAGTTTTTTTCCAATCCTTTTGGAATTCAGCTCATGGGCTTAACAGACATGTATTGACATAACTAACTTGTTCAACATGTCTTTCTGTAAGTTATAAGTGAGGAGAAAGTAAAGCTTTGCATTAAACTAACAGACGAGATTTTTGTGTTAGGGATAATATACTAATATGATACATGCTAATAGGATACATGTCCCAAAGTGCAGTATCATCATTTAATGCAAAGTTCCCTCCTACTTGGAACTGAGGATTATTTTACAGAAAACATAAATAATGTGGAGGCTTTCTGGGAACTCAGTAATAACTTGGGTTGTGAAACAATTTACCATGTACCATCGGCCATGTGCAACATTCTCTTGTTGAAGGTGATCATCAGGATTCTGGGGTGGAGAACGGATAATTCCTGTTATGATGACCAGGGACCAAAAGCTTGTTTTTGTTTCCACTTGTCCCCTTGATAAGCTACAGAGGTGGAATATGGTTGCATAGGTCTGTTTCTACTTGTGGCTGTAGACTTGTTTCACGTTATTACTTACTGGTTAAAGTCGTCTGATTTCTTTAGACCGTTGACCTACTACATAGACCATAATAGGTCAACGGTCTAAAGAAATAGACCATCTGAATCAGAATCATCTGAAGTATCTGCACAGAGCAGATGTTTAAGAAATGTTTGTCGCGGGGCGCCCGGGGGGCTCAGTCAGTTAAATGTCTGCCTCTTGATTTCGACTCAGGTCATGATCTCAAGGTCATGAGATGGAGTCCCACCTCGGGCCCCACACTCAGTGTGAAGCCTGTGCCTGGGATTCTCTCTCTTCCTCGCCCATGCGTGCTCGTGCCAGTTCTAAATAAATAAATAAGTTTGTTGAAAGTGATTTTATAAGTACACTTAAAAAGTTTGAAATCTACGTTGTCAGAAAGCTGACAAGAACCCTTCTGGGAGCACCCGGGTGGCTCAGTTGGTTAAGTGTCCAGCTTAGGCTCAGGTGATGATCTCGCAGTTTGTGAGTTCGAGTCCCATGTCAGGCTTCGCACTTGCAGTGCAGAACATGCTTGGGATTCTCTCTCTCTCTCTCTCTCTCTCCCTCCCCCTCCCTGCTTGTTTGTTTTCTCTTTCTCTCTCTCAAAATAAATAAATGCACTTTAAAAAAAGTTTTTAAAAAAAGAACCCTTCTGTAAGAAGAAATTCAAAACAATCAGAAACATTTGAATAGTTTGTAATGTATGTATGTAAGATATGTATTACATACATTATACGTATAAATATATAAATACTTTACAGGAAATATCTCTAAAGAAACATTAGCAAATAATGTTTTGTTGTTTAGAGGAAGATTTTACAAGAAGGATAGATTCAAGGAGAAGAGCTGCCTTAACTTATTTTATTGTTTCTTTGCTAAAGGTATTTACTCAGGACATCAGAAGTAAAGCTTTAACGTCAAATGTCTGGAGAAATTTAAATATATGTGAAAGCATGTGTTTAAACTTTAGAAGAATGTTGACAGAAATAAATCACTTTTAGAGAGAATTCCCAGGACCTAGTCCCTTTTAGGAAGGCTCTCCTGGTCCTTGCGCAAATACACGGTCCTTTAAAGCACTAACGCACGTAATTTATGGGTTTATGTCTGTGTGCCTCTGTTTATTTTTGGCATAAAAATCCTCGCTTATAAAAAGGGCCGTTAAGTATGGTACTACATAACTATGATCCCTTTTGCCTGACCTACGAGTTTGTACTTAAGGAACATAAACTAAAGTCAAAGGTGATTCAATTAACATTCTGAACGCACAAAGGTATGCTTGCTTCCCTTCTTTAAGGCACAAAGCAGTACTAGTAGATTACAGTAGTCGTTACACCATGTGTACACATTCCTTAAAATTTCATGAATTGCAGGGCCAAGCTCTCGTTCGTGATGTTGGTCTGTCTCTGGAGAATCAACTGAAATAGACATTTTGCGTAGGGCCTCACTTTTTTTTTTTTAAGTTCATTTATTTATTTTGAGAGAGCGCACACGCAAGTGAGGAGGGGCAGAGAGAGAGCGGGAGAGAGAGAATCCCAAGCGGGCTCCACGCCATCAGCACTGAGCCAGAGGTGAGGCTCAATGAGATCATGACCTCAGCCGAAATCCAGAGTCAGACACTTAACCAGCTGAGCCCCCCAGGCGCCCAGGACCATACTTTCAATAAAGAAAATTGCACCAAAGAGAATACTGTGAGTCTCAGCTGAAACGCACTTCCCCAGGCCTTCCCGGGTTTCAACTCCCTTCCTCTGCCCTCCTGAAGCCTCTGTAATTTCTTCTGTTGGAACAAGTGTCACACTTGATTGTGACTCCCCGTGTAGTCATCTGTTTCAGTCAATTACAAGCTCTGTGAGGGTAGGGACTGTGCTCGTCTTCTTTGCCTCAGAATCCTTGCATTCCAGCCCAGGATTATAATTTCAAATCATAAGGAATTCATCACAACTCTAATATTAGAGCAGTTCTCGAGCCAAGGTGCGAACCAACACTAACATACTAATATGCTGTCTGTCTCATGCAAGAACATTGACGTCTCTCAAGGAAAATTCCCCAAGGTGGTATATCCCAACAGGCTTTAACTAGTGAGAACCGTACAAATCTTATAAATTTCTCCTTGAACTAAGGGTACCAAGTTAAATTCCTTCTCTTGACTTTGAGTAAAACGCTGGTAACGACAGTTCCAAATACTTTTATTTTAGGCATGCTTTAGACCTGTTCATATGGAATTACACATAACTATGGTATAAACTGTGATATGAGAATCTGCACTTGTGTGGCGTGGGGTGTGGCCTTGTTTCTCTTAACTGTTAACATGTTAGATGGCTTTTCATGTGTTTTTCTTATTTCTTTTTCTAATGCCTTATTTACAGGTTTTTCCCCATGATTGAAAAATCTGGTTTAGTTTAGGCTAGAAGAATGTGATATAGAAGAAAAATTACATGTGCCTCTCTGTGTGTATTTGTATGTATGTATATATGATGACGGATTAATGACTATTATGAACGATAAGAAAAATGGACCGTGTGGGAGTTCGTGAAGCAGAAGTTCATTCATGGCTCGATTGTGAAGGAAAGGTCATTGTCGGTTCAAATGAAATCTTTTCCCCCCAGCTTTATTGAGATATAATTGACATATAACATTGTGTAAGTTTAAGGTCAAATGAAATCTTGTCTTCATTGTAAATGTTAAAAATGAGTAGTGTTGAACAGACCCAGCCCCTGTTATGAAAATAGTAGAAATAAATGTAATTCTCCTTGCAGAAATAAAAAAAATATATTCATATAATTATGGCCACTGAGAAATTTGGCATGAAATCTCACATGAGAAATATAAACTTTAAATATATATGTATGTACAGAAATGATGATAGGTGAAATGGTAATAATCTGGGGTAAGAGAGGGGGTGGAAAAGTGGGCAGGGTGTGGAGGACATAAGGCCCTGAGTTGGTAGCTGCTGAAACTCAGCGATGGGTACTCGGTGGCTCATTATATATTCCGACTTTTGCGTATGTTTGAACGTTTCCGTATAACGATGTTTTTACAAAGAAAAAAAGAAATCCTGTGTAGAAGTAGAAACATCCTTAAGCCGATGAAACTTAAGCTTGAGGACCCACCACTGAACGGGTCCCTCCTGGAATGGTGGGAATAGCCTCTGTGGTGTTTTCAAATGTTTACGTGGTTTTATTTTGGAAAATTTGCAAAAATGAGATAATTGAACCACAGTGGGCTAGGACTGCTGTCTCTTCCCGTTTCAAAATCCCCTCCATTACACTTCCCTTCGTGGTGAAGGTGTCTGAGAGGCTGTGGGCTTTCGAGGGGTCTAGCTAAGAGAAAGTCGAGTTGAGGATGCAAATAGTCAACTTTCGATACCTTTACATACGGATGAAGGATACAGCTTTCCAACTCCCAGCAGAGACATGCGCTTTGACCCCCGCCCCCATAATTGTTGGTGGAAATACTGATTTACTATCAGCCTCTCCTGCGCACATTGGCACTGGTCCGTTGTGCTGATGGAGGAGTGGCTTTCAGGAAGATTTCTTCTCTCCGGGCTGCTGACTCTGTATGGTGACTTGAGGCACAGGACCACAGATCGTATTGCAGTACGAGTGTGCCCCAGGGCACCTGGCACAAAAGTATGTAGGTAGGAGAGGAAAAACAAGGCTTGAAATGTGTGAAGCCAGAGGCCGGTCTATGAACAGTTTTCCCAACCAGCAGATGTGGAAAGTTACATGCTTCAGATTTGGTTCTCATTGGTGACTGGTTAAACTAGGAATCCTTCCCAGTCAGAAGTATGCTCAGTAATGCTGCAAATATCATTATAAATGCATCACACTTTTTTGCATTTTTACAGACATCAAGAGAAGTATAGTTTATCAAAAGGTTGCGTTGATAGTTGCACAGACCTCTACTCCCAGAAGCATACACTTGAGTTTGACTCTATGTAGCTGCTTAAATATCCATTCATTGTATATTAGCTTGTCTAATGCAGTGTTTTCCCTGAAGTGGTGTGGGATTCCAAATTTGAAGAGGCACAAAACTGCCTCTGATGCAACAAAATGACCCGAAGCATGCCTGTGCGCGTGCAAAGACACACACACACACACACGCGCGCGCGCGCGTGCGTGCGGTGTGGACCGAACCAGTATGGAAGTTAGAAGCGCTCAGACATTAGTAAGTGGATGAAAATGTTGCAGTCTAGTGAATACTTCTGTGAACTGAAAGATTTTTGGAAGCCCCCTTCCACAGTGACTTAAAATACGTAATGTGCTCCTTGAGGATAAAATTTAAAATAAAATGAAATCAGATGCGTTTGTAGGTTTGAAACCAAAGTTTCTTACTCCTTTAAATTTGAGCCCTTTGTGAAGATGGTTTCAAAGATAACAATCTAAGTCTCTTTTAGAAATAGAGTCCCTCCAGAGAACTGAAGTGTAGCCAAATCCCTCAACATAGAATAGAATAGTCACTTAAAAGAGAAAAGCAAATCATCCTGTTTGACTTGGGTTATTTTCTCTTCCAAATATGGAATCTAGAAAGCAAGGCAACAGTGAGTTAATATTCATCACGTTTTGTTTATCTTGGCTTTTCAGATACCCATTTCTTAAATTCCTGGTTTCTCTAATTTCTATATTTACCCAGGCAGCCTTATGTCTTTTCCAAGTTGTCACGTTAGTGTGAAAATCCTAGTCCGTTCTCCTCAAGTTTTCCTTCTTCCTTCGCAGACATTGTGAATCATTCGTTTCTAAGAGCCTGTTTACTCAGAGCTTGCCGGCAGGCTATTTTGTTTTTGAAACAAAACTTAAACACATTAACGCACAATCAATGATGTGTATAATGTGTTCGGGTGAGTGCAATTACATGATCCGTTTATATCTTCCATAGCTAAATGCGGGACGGCAGTTGATTCCTGGTTTGTAAGTGGTTACGCCTTTGATTAAATTATCTCAGCTAGCGAAGCCTATAATGGCATAGAAGTCTTTTCTTTTTTCCTGAATTTTCTAGGATATTGTTATTGTGTAGAGGGCCTCTCTGAGACAGGGTTCCTCAAATAGCGAGGAGTTTTCTCACAAATGTAGCTCTTAGAGCTGCATTCAAGTGTAGCTGCAGCCAGTGTATTAAGGTAAGCAACACGCTGCAGTGACAGGTGGCCTGCAGATCTCCATGGCATAACCCAAACATGGTTGACACGGTGTGGGGACTGCATCCAGATATTCAGAGGCCCAGATTCCGTAAATGTTACGGCTTTACCCTTGCCTAAGGCCTTAGAATTTGATGGGATCGTGTGCCACCAAATGGTAGAGGAAGGAAGAAAGAATGCACGGACACCTGTGTAGGGCCAGGGGGTGGGTGGGGGGTGTGGATTTAGGAACCTGGCCCGGTAGTGGCAGACATCACGGCCACCGACATGATGTGGGCAAGAATTCAGTCAGATGGCCTGGCGGGGTTGCAGGGGAGGCTGGGAAATCTGTAACACGGAGCCCGGGGGGGTAAGGAATGGAGTTTGGTAAGTTCATAGCATTGTCTCTGCCACCAGACAGGTCAACCTACTATGATTTCAGTGTCCCGTGCTTTGTAGATGTTGAGCAATATCCCTGGCTTCTGCCCACTGGACGCCAGTAGCTCACCCCCGCCCCCCGCCCAGCTCTGACAACCAAAAAAATGTCCAGATCTTGCCAAATGTCTAAGTCCTTCCCAGTTGAGAACAACTTGGCTGGAAACCTTAGCAATAGGCAACACTTGCCGTGATAGCAGCTTCTCTATGAGCAGAGGACATTACTTTTGTGAGGTGAAAAAGTTAGGAGTGTGTTTAATGCTGGTGGAAGCCCAGATGCTCACTCTTTCTCCTGAGAATAATACACTTGTGGTGGGCGTTTTACTCTCTATTCTTGATGATCTGTCCACTTCGCAAAAGATCTCCACAGTTGAGATCTGGTATATGAACCCTATTTTCCCCAAAGTTAATAGTTCAGCTTTTTCAAGTGTTTCTTATGGAATATATGGTCATGGAATAAAAAGATCATAGTTAATAATCATTTGTTTATTATTTTTTGGAAACTTTGACCAGCAGGGAAGTATGAGGATTTTTAGAAATCACCAGGGTACAGTGAAAGTTGCCAATAAAAATGTAAAATAATACAGATGTTGTTATGAAGCAGAAACATGTTATGTTTTAAATAAATCAGTATCCTTAACTATTAGCAAGAGAACTTGAGTTTTTAAAAAAGAACAATGGTATTATAATTTTATTATCTTTTTCCTACACATCTGGAATTTTGAAAACTTTTTGAATAAAAAAAAATCCCATTAGATTATTTAAGTCATTTTTTAGTTTAATTGTAGTTTTGAGAGTATATGGAAAAGATCTGTTTCAAATCTCTTCTCTTACAGAATCTTTTTAACATTTTCAAAGAATTTATCTGTGAGTTATTGCCTAATATATGTAGGCAAAATTCAGAGATGGTCTACAAAGTTTGTTTTAAAATCACACTTATTACTTTTCTTATATAACTATAAAATTTGAAAAAAGAAACAAATATAAAGAAAATTAATGTGATTTATAATATTTTATGTAAATTTTATAGGCTTTCTCTTTGCTTATATTTTAGTGACTCCCCAACTTTAATGTGCATAAGAACCATGTTCTTATGTTCTACATTCACTACAAAAGAAGGGTACAGGATGGGGCCTGGGAAGCAGCATTTTAACAGATACTCCAGATGATTCTGATTCAGATGATCTATAAAAAACACTTGGGAAAATCTGATATACGTTCTTATGTTGCCATAATATCAGTAACATACATTGACTGGTTAGGGGAGGGAACGAACTATGGATTTTTACCCTTGCTTTGTTTATTTTAACGAACCCCACCCCTTGTAAATATCAATTCTTGTTACAACAGTTAGCTTCTCTTTAAAGACGTAACATTCATTTTAGTCTTTCAGTAGCCTTTTGGGTTATTTTCCATGAAGTGATAATCACTCAGTGTTTTTTGCCTTATGCTGTTTGGAACAATAACACGATTAATCCATTTAAAATTTCATAATCTCCTTTGAACAACTAGAACACTTGTATTTCTCTCGAGATGTGCTAACTCTAGGCAGGAGGTAATGGGGGTGGGTGGGGGTGGGGGTGTGAAACACAATGTCAGTGGGTAAGGAGAGGAGTGGCACAGACCTGGGTGAATTGGTGAAGGCGGGGGGGGTTGGAAATCTGTAGTAATTAGCACCTGTTAAGGTGCAGGGGTGAATGAGAAGGAGATGTCTAGGTGACCTCAAGTTTGCGAGTCTGAGCAGCAAAGAGGAGCTGTGTTGGGGAACTTGGGGTTATGGGAGCAGGGAACATAAAAAGGGAAGTATGATGCAAAGTTTCAGGGGTCAGTGGATCATCTGTTAGAGATGTGTACAAGCAGTTTAGAAATTGTGAGCCATGCTTCAGAAGTCAATCAAGGATCGACATAGAAAAGTAGGAGCCAAAGAAGTGAATGGACTAACCAAAAGAGAGTAAATATTAAAAGAAGGCCAAAAACTAAGCTCTGAAGTATGACTTTGTTTAGAAGACTTGGGAGGGGAAAAAAAAGGAATAAAACAGATAAGATATAGAAAGGAAGTAGGAACACCAGAAAAAACAACAACAACAACAACAACAACAACAACAACAAAACGCAACCTGTTCTGAAATCAAGACATCACATTGGGAAAGAAGATGTGTCCAGCAGGGGCAAACCCTGTAGAACCTAAAGAAGAAAAGGTTGAAACAAGTTGTTGAGCATGGTGGCCAGATTTCACGGGTGACCTGTGATGAAAGGTCGGTTATTTATGTAGATTTAAATTATTGAAAAGCCAGGAGCTTACAAGAGGAAAAACTCAAACTCACAGCAAAAATGAGATTCCTCTGTCTACTCATCATGGGTTCCTTATTTTGTTGTTGATTTCTGCAGTTTAGTATTCCTGGTGCTTCTCCGTGACCCTCATCTGAAGCTCTCTCAGCTAGGTGGGACAACTTCAGTGCCAGTGAATTGGTTCAGCGGGCAGTTCATGCCCAAGGTGGCTTGTCCTCTACCGACTGACCTCCTGATGGGGTATGGGGCCAGGAAATGGGAGAGGAGTTGAACTCATCTTCTATAACCCTTTCATTTAGCGTCTACAGTACAATAGCGCTTCCCTTTTGCTTAGCTAATCCTACCTCAAATATTAAAACCACCCGATTCAACTTATCAGATCCCTGAAACAACTTAATCAGATGATAGAATTCAAAAATTTGGAAAAGGCACACGGTGGGGGTTGATATGTACCTGCTTCCATTCTTTTCTAGGGTTCAAAGCACATTTTAAAGAAACCAGTTAATTTTCTTCAGTGAGTCCCGTTTCACTGTAGTAGCTTCTCTACTGGGAACTATTTCTAGTATGGCAATATGGCCATGACCCTTTACTTCACTTTGAAAAGGCAAGTAACCCGGAAGGTGCAGAGTTGAATTCGAGCCCTGTTTGGTCTGACTCCATTGCCAATAATACTTTTACCATACTATGCTACCTTGACAAGTCATTTTTCTCTTTAAATTTTGCTTTATATGAATGGATAGTTGCCATACTTTCTTTTTTGCTGCCTCCTATAGTACATAAATACAATTCAGAAATATGGGCGCCTGGGTGGTTCAGTCAGTTAAGTGGCCGATTTTGGCTCAGGTCGTGATCTCACAGTTGGTGAATTCGAAACCCGTGCTGTGTTCTGTGCAGACAACTCAGAGCCTGGAGTCTGCTTCGGATTCTGTGTCTCCCTCTCTCTCTGCCCCTACCCTACTTGTGCTCTGTCTCTCTGTGTCTGTTAAAACTGAATAAACGTTAAATAAATAAATAAATAAATAAATAAATAAATAAATAAAACCAAGAAAACAAAATTGATTATGTATGACCCAAATGCTTAGGAATGAAAAATTTAGCCTTATACTTATTCATAATGCATTAGCATCCAAGAACAAGTCCTAGTTTTCTAATGTACCTCTTGATGAGCTAAAAAAGGACCATAATGAGCTTATCTTCTGTAACACATCTCTAATGTTTATAAATATTTTATATAAAGTCAATTCATGGAGTTAAACTTCCACAACCAGATTATGGGACCTGACAGATCCCATATTTTTAAGGCAAAGTTGAAAATGTCTCATTTAAAACCATCATAAGTTATTTATATGTAAGTTAAAAATTTTAAAGTCTCATTTTTGGCTTGTCCTCATTTTCAGAGAAGCAATGGGTTATTCTAGATACAATAACAAGTTGTAAGTATAGTTATATGAGATGTCAACTTATTGCCAGATATTAGGTTGTAGAATACCGTATAAAGCGTACTGGAGAACTGTGTATCTTATTTCTGGATATCAACACTCTGAAGAATGCTCTAGTGTGAGGCTGAGGACAGCAAGTCTAGGAAAGATGTGGGTTTGGTTCTGAATGGTGGCTATGTCCAAGGTAATGGGATCTGGCTGCTGGGTCTATGAGAAATGGCACCCATCACTCAAGGGACAAAGTTGGCAAGAGTTGGGAGAGGGTAGGGATCATGGGAGAGGTCCAGGCCTACCCAGAGGATAAGGATGAATGCTACAATGGGCATTGTGATGGCCAACAGTTGGGTAGCACTGTTTCCTCCTGGTGATGGGATGTGGCACTCCATGGCCACATTGTCTTAAGCTTGATGGCCTTCAGCCTACGACAGTCTCAGTTACCAAGGGCTGAGAAGGAGGAAAGCTGACAACTTCCAATCTGTTGGTCTTTAATCCTATAGTCCCATAACCTTAAGTACTTTATTTTTATGTGTGTGTGCTTAAGCCTTTCAAAACTCAGCAAAGCATGGCTGATATGAGCACAGACTCTGGAGCCAGACTGCCTGGGTTCAGCTGTGGGCCCTTGGACAAGTTAATTGACCTCTCTGTGGTTTAGTTTCCTCATCTTTAGCTTGAGAACAAGAGTTTATACATCATTAGTTTGTTATGAGGATTAAATGAGTTAATATTTGTAAAGCATTTTGAACCATGGCTGGTATAAAGTAAGAGTTCTCTATTACATTGCGAAAACTAAAAATAAAACTTCATCTAGCTTAGTGGATCCATTTATATCAGTCCCTAATAGGGGCATTGTTTAAAATGCAGATTCTGGGTTGTCACCCCAGACTTATTCAAATTCTTAAGGGTGACCCCAGGAATCTGTATTTCTTTTTTTCTTTTAATATAATTCATTGTCAAATTGGCTAACATACAGTGTATACAGTTTGGTCTTAGTTTTTGTGGTAGATTCCCGTGATTCATCGCTTACGTACAACACCCAGTGCTCATCCCAACAAGTGCCCTCCTCAATGCCCATCACCTCCCCTCCCTCCCACCCCCCATCTACCCTCAGTTTATTCTCTGTATTTAAGAGTCTCTTATGGTTTGCCTCCCTCCCTCTCTGTTTGTAACTATTTTTTCCCCTTCCCTTCCCCCATAGTCTTCTGTTAAGTTTCTCAAGATCCACATAGGAGTGAAAACACATGATATCTGTCTTTCTCTGTCTGACTTATTTCACTCAGCATAATACCCTCCAGTTCCATCCACGTTGCTGCAAATGGCAAGATTTCATTCTTTCTCATTGCCAAGTAGTATTCCATTGTATATATAAACCACATCTTTATCCATTCATCAGTTGACGGACATTTAGGCTCTTTCCATAATTTGGCTGTTGTTGAAAGTGCTGCTATAAACATTGGGGTACATGTGCCCCTATGAATCACCACTCCTATATCCTTTGGATAAATTCCTAGTAGGAATCTGTATTTCTAACAAGTTTCCCAGGAAATTCTATTGGTCCAAGTCAGATTGAGGATTAAATAGGCCACGTCTCTGGTTCACAGTAGATTTGAGGTCATCATCAAATTATTTTCTGACTGATTTATTAAGAAAGACTCTCAGTACCTGGGACAAAGCTTGATTACTTATTTGGAACAAGAAAGAATATAAGCAAATCAGACTTTCTTCCTCTTTTAACTCTAGGTACAAATACATCACCTATGAATTATAGAAGCTTCTCTCAGGTAACTTTTTGGCATGTCATTTAGTAAGGCTAACCTGGAATTTGGTTTGGATTTTCAAATGTTTACAATACAATATAAAGGAAATGCAGTTTGTTCCAAATGTTAGAAATCCTAAGGAGATTGCCCAGTTCCTAAGGGAAAAAGAAACGCGGTGATAAGCAATCACTAACTGTTCATGGGTGCATTTTTTAAAAGTATAGTCATGATAGAAAATCAAACAATAGAGTCTCCACAAAGACTTAGCCAAATGTAGCTGCCAAGACAGGAATGTTGCATTTTAGCAGTAACATGACTTATTCTTAGTTAAAACAAAAACAAAAACGTGATCTGGTCTTCTGTAAATGACTTCAATGGAGCAGTAATGTACAAATGATTTATTTGAAGAGAAAACAGAAAATAATTTCGTACTCCTGTCATAAGTGTTTATGGGCTACCCTCATTTGGGCAAAGAAGTCCCAGCGTATCTTTGGTAGATCATGTGCTAACAGAAACGGATTTACACTGAGACGTTCTTTTTTTGTCGTTGGCTTTGTTCGGTTTGGATGCCCCTGTTAGCAGTATCGTTTATTGTCAAGGTGATTGGCTCAGGTTAAGGACCCATTCCATGACCTTGAAGCAAAGCAGAGTTAACTGACGTCGCAGAGGATTCTGTTAGCACTTGTATCTCAACCACAAAACCAGACGGGCAAGGTAACCTAACTGAGAAATCAACTGTATCTTTTCTTGCCTGTGGGGTTTTAACACACACAAATTAAAATTTTTTTTTCTTTCTTCCTCCTCTTTTTAATGTAGGAAGCTAGGTGTGGCAGATTACGTTTTCTGAGAATTGCCTCAGCAATATATCCAATGCCACACGTTCCTCCAGAAGCATGCCGTGCTCCTACCAAGAGGTAGAATCTAGTTCTCTTCCTTTGAACCTGAGCGGAACTTTGGGACTGGCTCACCAAATAGAACGCAGTAGAAATGCCACTGCATGATTTCTGAGGCCAGGTCATACGTAGTGTTATGCTTGTATCTGCTCTTTCTTTGGGACGCTCACCAAGCTGTGAAGAAGCCTCGGACACATGAGGACACCATGTGTTCATTCCTGACCGATAACATTAGCTGAGATTCCCTATTGGCAGCCAGTATCAGCCGCCAGAAATGTTAGTGTACTAGCTTCCAGATAATTCCACATCCCAGTCCTCATCCCGCGAGCAGCCCCAAATTGCAGAGTTTTGAGCAAACGAAGTGTCGTCGTTGCTTAAGGTGCAAAGTTTTGGGATGCCTTCTTAATCAGGATGAGAGAACCGTAACCTGAGGGCTTCCTGTTCTCATGGTGTGTATCGTTTTTCCTTTGCCTCCAGGGACAGATAGGAGGCCCTCATTTTCCAAAGTCAGGGAGAGCAAGATCAGAGCTCAAAGAGTTGAAGAAGTAAGGCATCAGCCCAGCCTCTAAGAGCACAATTCCTAAGCCCCATGGATGACATGAGGGGGTTCTGAGAGCAGTGGACTCCCAACTGGGCCGTGAAGAAGAGGCAGGCTTCTGACAGGGCTGGCAGCGTGCAGGCCTGTGGACCGAATGCTAAGCTCAGAGATCTTGGGGATGGTAGTAATGGCTGTCATGATCCCTAGTGGGGTGTGGGGGGCAGGGAAGAGAGTGCCAGAAAAGCCAGCTGCCTTCAGATGGGCCATCAGAGGCAGAGCAAAGAGAGATGGCCGAGTTACAACCGTCTGTATATAGATATATGAAAATTCTTCGTCGTTTGTTATGATATTATTTATCAACTGGCCGACTTGCTAGTTAATCCTTTTCTTACCAGTTTGAAATATCATGTTATCACATACCAAATATCTTTATGTATTTGGTTTTGCTTTTTTGTTCCATTAATATTTCTATAACCTCCAATGTGATTCCATGTTAGTAATTATATATTTATATTTCAATATCTTGTAGAGAAATGTCTCATCTTTATTTTTTTCCCAGAAGTTTCTTGGCTTTCTCACAAGTGTATTCCTCCAAGCAGGCTCTCAAATCGTTTGGTGAGATTACCCCCCCCCCAAAACCCACTGGGGCTTTGATTGTGATCGTCTTGCAGAAAAATAATGAATAATGGCAGATTGAATACACAAGTACCTCAGCTCCTCTTCCTCTCAGAATCCCATTAAATGAGGGTAAAGGAACGTCTAAAGACGATATAAATAGACAGGGGCAAAGGACAAGATAGGAGACAACAGTGACAACATTTTGGAAGTTGGTAGGCAGATAGAGTTAAATGACTTAACAGACATGGGAAAGCCGAATCCTAAACTGGAAGTTGGGAAAGGGGAGAAATAGCCTAATGTACATTGCAGAATCCTCCAAAGGAGACGGATTTGGCAGGTGGAAGAATTGGTTGAAAATCTGTTTAAGAATTTAGTCCCTCATATCTCCATTCCAAATTTAGGCAGCTGAGCAAACATCTTTCCCCCATTCTGGCAGGACACCCGGGGCTTATTCCGTAAAGAGGATAAGCAGATGATCTTTGAACACAATACCAGGCCCAGCTAAGACAGAGAGACTAACTAGAAAACATGAGGATTAAGATAAACCTTATATATGGGACTTGAGATCTTTAGCCTTCTTCCCTCTTATGACTCAAGAATTTTGGCAGCCAGACATGTACCTTCTAGGCAAGAGGTCAGAAGCTTCTTTCTGGAAACCCAGCTTCCAAGGGAAACGAGCGCAAAATACTCAAAGCTGAGGTCTTCCAAATATTACCCTGGAGAGAAAAGCACTGCTGACAAGCATCCTCCCCAAGAGCTCCTACTCATCTTTTTAGTGCCCCATTCTGAAAAATGACCAGATGGCTAAGGACTGCCAGGCATTTTTTTTTAAGTTGAAATACCAATACAAACGGAAATGTAAAAATCTATAATAACCATTATTAATATCTTCAGAGAAGATATCGAGCTATGAAACAAGAAGTGGATACTGTAAAAAAGAAATATTCAGTGAACCCAAAACCTTAGAAATTAAAAATATGATAGCACAATCTGTTGGAAGATATACTCAAGGGAACCCCCTAGAAAGTAGAATAGAAACCAGAGAAGAAAATAAGAAACATAAGATTAAAAAAAAGAGACCCGTCTAGAATGTTCTAGAATACTTATGTTCTATGAATAGAGGATAGAGATAACAAAGTAAGGAAATCATCAATAAAATAATTCAAAAAAGACTTCCCAGAATTGAAGAGCGTGAATGTCCTGATTGAAAGGGATTACTAAATGTCCAGAATAGTGGCTGAAGTAGGCCAATACCAAGTCACGTTATCAAGAAATGTCAGTAAGCCAGGGACAGAAAAGAGATTCTGCAAGCTCTCAGGGAGAAAAAAAAAAAAAAAAAACCAGGTTCATACAAAGTATCAAGTGTTAGATGACATCAGCCTTAGCGATAGCAGAAGCTAGAAAGCAATGGAGAAATCACACTCAAAATTCTGAAGAAAAATGCCTTCAAACAGAGAATCCCATACTCAGTTCCTAAGAAACAAAACTTACTTCCCATGCAGCCCTTTTTAGGAAGCTGAGATGTGCTTCTACAAAATTATGGAGTTAATCAAGAAAGAAGAGACGTAGGGCTCAGGAAACAGGGACTCCAACCTGAGAGAAAGGCTAAGGGGATTCCCATGATGGTAATGAAGGGAGGTTTCTGGATGGCTTCTAGTTATTAGGTGTAGTAGTGGGCAGAATTCTTCTAAGGTGGTCCCTGGGATTCCCACCTCTTGATATACATACCCTGAATAATCCCCGCCCCTGAGTCTGGGCAGGACCTGTGAACACAACTGGGGAGCACTTCCATGATTAAATTATGTTGATAATGAAGGCAAGGGGACTTTGACGTTGTAATTAAGGCCCCTCACCAGTTAATTCGAAGTGAATCAGAAGGGAGATTATCCTGGGTGGGTCTGACCTAATTGGGTAAGTCCTTTAAAAGAGGAGCTGGAGATCATAAAGAAGTCAGAGAGATTTGAAACAGCAGAATTTCTGTCCTGTTGGCCTTAAAGAAGCAGACAGCCACTTTGTGGAGACCATCACCTGGCAGGCAATGGCGGGTGGCCTCAGTTCTATAACCACAAGGAACTGAAGAGCCACATGATCATCACCTTGATTTCAGCCCAGTGAGAAATGTAGAGAAGTGGCCCTGGCCATCACCTTGATTTCAGCCCAGTGAGACCCTGGATAGAGAACAAGTTGTGCTAAGCCTAGACCTCTGGCCCAGGGAAACAGATAATAAATATGTATTGTTTTAAACCACTAAATTTGTATCAGTAGATAACTAATGCAGGTGCAGAAAACAGCCAGTCCAGATGGGAGCAGCTCGGGACACTGGAGGGATTTATCCAAAGGTGTTAAATTTTCCTAATGTTTTGAATGATGTGCACAACGTGAGGATAATTGGAAAATACGTTGGTATTAGTATACACAAGACACAAAACCAACGGTAACTTGAAGAAAAACCAAATTTCATGGTATGTAACATGACTCAGTTATAAATAGGATTTACAAAGTCATAATAATGTAAAACCCGATGCCATCCTAAGCAAAATTACACGATAAGTACCGTAGAGGACGAAAAAGTTCCTTGATCCTTTTTGGGTCCCTGGCTGGGTGCGAAAATCACATTGACAAAGACAGATTAACAGAACAGCTTACAAACTTATGTAATGTAAGTTTTAGGTGACACAGGGCCTTTATAAGGAAAGGAAGACCCAAAGAAATGCTTGAGCCTGAGTGTTTTCATGCTAGCTTTGGCGAAGTCGTGGAAAAAATGTGAGAGGACTTAAAGGGGTGTGCGCTAAATGTGCGAACTGAGGAAAGCTTAGCAAGTCCTGTTTGTTCAGATTCCTCTCGTGACCCTTCGTCTTCACAGATAAAGCTACTCCTTTCCCCCAAGTATGGGAAGGGCCCTTGTCCCATGGTTCTCTGACCAACCTCAGGGAAAGATCACAGTTCTTCCTGCACGTGCCTTTTCTCAGATTCCTTCGGCTGGAAATGGTCAGTATGGCGAGGTGCTACATTTTAGCGTAGCATGTCCTAAACCCTGTCAATGCATTGGAGGGGTGGGGATGGGAATCGTATGTTGGAGTAGCGGTGGCAGTGAGATGGAACAAGAACAAAAATCATCACCTTCCATACTGGAAGTAATAGCTAATGACCGGGACTGGAAATTTAGGAGTAGCAAGATTGTGTCTATCCCCGTGCCTGTGGGAAGGGAAACATTGGAATCAGGAGGGCAGGTGACTTTTGGAATCAATCGTTATTATGGACCTTGTTAAAACCTTGGGGAAGTACTTGACTTTTTAAAATATGTGAATGTATGCATTGCACAAATGTGAAAACAAATCTAAAGCAAAGAATTGAACGTTCAATAGAATAAAGATAGCTAAGATTGGTTCTTGAAATGACATTTTCACTTCGTTGCATTTTCAAATCCCTCCCCTTTCTGGGCTATTTATAAATGAACAAGTTTATAAGTGGTAAAATGCAATTAACTTCTTCCATGTGTGAACAAATGCCACAAAAGAAAAGACTTTCTTTTTCCCAGTCATGTACATTTCCCTTGAAAAATGACCTTCAGGAAGCCAACTTAAGCAAATAAACAAGAGCTGCTGCTTCTCAATTTTTAGCACAGCATAGAGTGAGAAGATTGTTTCTGCTTACCATTCCGTTCCTGGGAGTAATTAAAATATTTGTGATATATTAACACCCTCTGCCTGGTGAAAGATCAAACATTTGAGTGTTTGCTTCTTCGACAATCACCTTCTCATTTGGAGTAGTGGGAATCTAAATTTCGTGTTTCTCACACTCTCCACCCTGCAGAAGCTATGATTTAGCTGGATCGAGAAGGAGATGTGTTGCGATGGCTTCTGCATTTTCTATTGAATGGTATTCACTAGCTCGGCACCAGAATTTGGTGTGCGTCAGCCATGTGCACCATTTGCCATTACAGCCACGTGCCATGGAAGTTCCTAAACCGTGTGAAGCGGTTATTTCCGTCTCTGTACAAAGGACCACTGAAATGAGGTAGTAAGTAGGCAAAGGGCGGGGCACCTGGGTGGCTCAGTGGGTTGAGCATCCGACTTCGGCTCAGGTCAGGATCTCGCAGTTTGTGAGTTTGAGCCCCGCGTCGGGCTCCGTGCTGACGGCTCAGAGCCTGGAGGCTGCTTCGGATTCTGTGCCTCCCTCCCTCTCTGTCCCTCCCCCGCTCATGCTCTGTCTCTCTCTGTCTCTCAAAAGTGAATAAACATTAAAAAAATTAAAAAAAATAAGTAGGCAAAGGGCTTAGCCCAAAGTGAGAAATCAACAAGCATTACTTGTTATTGTTATTCAAGAGGACACATTGTCACTAATAAGCATTTAGAGTCACATTTAATAAACGTAACGATGAAATTCCATCTTTAACCCAATAAGAACTTTTCAATTCTGTATATGGAATTTTCTCACCCACTCCAAGAGGTAAATGGAAAATTAACCCACTTCTCCCCTTTTTCTGAAACCCAAACTTACAAAGCATAGTATTCATATCCTCTCTTTTGGTGTCCATTTGAATCCGTGCAGTTGAAAGGAGATTTTGATGTCAGGGGCACATTTATCCATAAAAAATGTGACTTTTCTGACTTAGAATTTAGTAACAAATTTTGTTTACAATTCTCAGCCTCTTCAGGGAGGTGGTAGGGAAATCATGTTTAGATAGCCACTGCTTTCTAATGCTCGGCAGATATGAAAGAGTTGATCTGGCCTTATCTAGAAACCCACATTACTACATGCGGTTATTATTTGCATAGACAAAGCCAGAAGAAGGGCTAAAGATGTGTTTTTATGCAAACTTGATCCTTCAGTCATTAAGGCTTTGGTCAGGAAAAAAAAATGAGAGAATGATAGTTTCCCAGATCAGACTTTTTCAATCACTTGTACCCATTTATTTCTTGCTGAAAGACAAATTTGAAAGCATAAATATCTGTTCTTTCATATTTCTGAGTGATACATTTTTAAAAATTGATTTTAGCAGAACGGTCATCATTTCTCAAGGCAAATGCTCCACGCAAATGTAAAGAATAAAAGCCCATGAAGACATTAATCTTTTGTTCTGATTTTGTCTTGTTCCATTGCAGTCCCATAAAGATACATGAATGAAAAGCTTTGGAGTAGAGACTAATAAGTTGAAGATTTCTCTAGAATGCTTTCTTCCTTTAGTAAGCCCATGGAAACTAAATGCAGATTCAGTTACCACAATATCTATGTGCAACGTCCAAATTTTAGAACAGTTGTCAGGAAATTCCAAAGGTTCTACAGCCCAATTACGTGGGTGTTGTGGCCTGAATGTAATTTTTCTATCCCTCGTTCCCTTGTAAATTTATACCTTCAATGCAGTTCTGTTCATGTGGTAAAAACTGTGTCAGAATTTGCCCAGGGTATGTAATTTCGCCAAGTTCTCGTTGCTCCCAAGATCCTTAACTAGGCATTTCCTGACTTTTGATTTTTCACCCTTTAAACAATTTTGCATTAATGCATACCATACAGAATGTCAACTTGACAGAAGAGGAAGAAACTGCGGATAAAGATATTTATAAGCACATGGCATCTACCAGAAAACAGTTTAGTAAAGCCAGGCTTGCTGTGTGAATAAATACACTTTTTAGGGCCGTCAGCTTGTCCTTTTAAGCATGATGAGAGAAGGAAAAAGACAAATCTTGATTTTGTATCTTGGAAAAGCTGTGCTAGCCTTGCCTCATTTATCATTCAGCTACAAAATGGAAACTTGGCTTTTGTTCACTCACAACTCTAGTTTTTCAAGAAAACGTGCACAGATTTGAACAACTCCCCCTTTTGTGAACAGTCAACATGAAACCCTAAGTTTTTAGATGTTGGGAAAAAAAATCTTAGCAGGATAAGGAAACAGTTCAATTTGAAGATTCAAACCCTTAAATACTGGGGATCTACAGGGGGATTGGGAATCAAGAGAGATCAGAGATTCCCATAAACCACAGTTAAAATAAAACTAGTTCCAATGTGGTGCAAAGTGAAATTGATATTAACATAGTTAATATCATCGTGGATTTAAGGGATACATTTTCTGTACAACCGCAGGAAACTATGATTGCTATCTAATAGAGTGGGTTTTTTTTTTTTTTCCTGTTTCTTAACTGAGTTCTGTTCTCACATCCTCACTCCCTTCTACTCTCCTTTTCTCCCTCTCTCCATATTTCAGTTTTCCAGGTGGGACAAAGTTGGCTAGAGATGATGGTCACAGCTACAGGTAGCTTCCAGCCTCTTTTCTTTTCTCGTCTGAATCTTCCTATTTCAGAACCTCCGCTCTGTGGATTCACATTCTGCCACACGGGCCTCGAACCCATGAACTGATGAGATCATGACCTGAGCCGAAGTCAGACGATCAACTAACTGAGCCACCCTGGCACCTCACAGATCTGACCAGTTAATCAGCCGTTCAACAGTTATTTATTGCATATTACCATGTGCCTGACATGTGGATTAGGCCGTGATGGATGGTGTTTTTCCTACTTACCCTGACTCTTACACTGCAGCTCCCTCCTCAGAGACCCGTGCCACAGCCTGACATGGTGAGCAGGTTCTCACTCATTTGGTGATCCTGGACTCCCAATTTTGTTCCCTTAGATTTAGGAAAGTGTCCCAAGTTCTTCTCAACTTCTCAGCCTTTCTCGGTCCCTTCTTTTGGACTTGACAACTCTCCCTAAGGAAGAAGGAGCATCCAAATGGCAGGCTTACCTCTCTGCGGTTCTGTTTCCAGTTCCTTGACCTTAAAATTGTTTACTCCTTTGCAAGCTGTTTAATGAGTTAAATCAGCTGTTTTTATATCCTGTCCAGCTTTTTCATAGGGGGATGGGTGGTTCCAGTGATCTAGTCTGTCATTCCTGGAACCCTTCACCTTTTAAGATTCATTTCCACGTTCCTCCTTTATGAGATTATATTTTGGACACCCATCGCTTCTAGGCAGAATTCATCATGTCACCCTCTGTGCCAGCAGACTCCTGGGCACATATGTGATTTAGAGAGGATATTCATTTTATAATAACTTATTTAAGCATCTCTGTGAAGGGTACCAATTATACCTGCCCCATGTTTGTGTTCCCAGTGCCTAATGTTGATGTATGCATAACAAATGCTCAGTGAATGTTTATTGGTGGAAATAGTTGGCATTTCACGTAAATTGCATGTGTTTGTAAATTCAGTGTCTCAAACAAAAATCATTTAACAGCTGCCCTCCCACCGCAGGAAGAAACACAAAAGAAGGAAAATAAAAGAAAAGGGAAAACTTACGTGTCTCTTTTCGCATACTTGAGACGGGGAAATATTAGAGAGCAAGTGTCTCCTTTGGTTTTGTCAAGGGAAAGATGGGGAGAAGAGAAGTCCAGTAACCATCAAGGTTAGGCAGGGTTTGGAAAGGAAGAACAAAATCCCTAGACATAGATTTGGGGGGATGATTTTCCGAGATGCTACCCTATTTGCACTGTCCAACCTCTACAGCGGGCTTCTGTCCCCCAAAGGACAATCACGTGCTACTCAAGTATCTGCCTCTAACTTTATACATTTGTCCAATGCCCGAGAGAATGGACATTCAAAAGGAAATTAGACTATGGTTCTGAGCTACCAATCTCAATATTTAGGTTTTCTATTTGATCGATGAATTTTGTAGAAATATTTGAGTTGCCTATTTACAATAGATTAATTATTGCACACAGCATAAGCAGATGGAATTTGTGTGGAATTCTTAGTTCAACAGTGTGAAGGAGTTTATACCACAAACAAAATGTTGCCATGAAAAACCGTTGCCAGAGGTGATATTTTATTTCTTCAGCTCTTAGATTATGAAGCAAGTAGAAACCATGAATCAGGGTAAAAGGATGAGAATTGGCCTTTAAAATAAAAATGGAAAACTATCAGAGGATTCATGCAAATTGTGCTCTTCCCTACTATAAAATATGTAAAGGAATGTAGATATATTATACTCATTTTTACCATTTCACTTTTGTCCCCTTTCCCATTTTATGTCTCTACACCTTCCCGTCTAAAGTCTAAGAAAATTAGCACCCAGTTTCCCCTCTGTTGTTTAAGGATGGTGGGTTCTCAGAGTAGCACTCTGCCACAACAATGTTTCTAACTTCAAATTTTACGGTTAAAAAAAAAAAAAAGAAAGGAAGAAAAAGAAAGAAAGAAAAGAAAAGGTGAACCTGCCATTCATCCAGGATCAGTAAGCCACAGTAATCATGGTGTGACAGCTCTGAAGTGGCTCTTAAAATAATGAGGGCAGCAAGCTTCACCATCATCTATTCATTCAGCAAACTTCTAGTGTTAAAAAAGAGACAACGAGGAGGTCTACAAGTACTATGAACCTTCACATGCCAATCTTGTATCCTCCCCAGTGAGCCTAAAAGGAAGGTAATATTACCTTCTTAGAACCGAGGAAGCAGGTCTTCTGAGAAATGTAATATCTTGTCCAAAGCAAGGAAATGAAAGAGAACCGGAATACAAACTTCCAGAAGCTCTGCTCTCTCCACTTGGCCACGCTGTTTTCAGTCCTCAGGCAGGGCATGGATGGGCCATGGCTCTGACACCTGAAAAGGTGAACCCCTCCAACGTGATGCAAAATAAAATAATGCCAAACCCTGACGTAAGCGCAAAGGTGTCCCATGATGTTTTACATTTTTCCCGAGGTGATGATTTTGTTTAGCTGTTATGGAAATACCAGGAACCACGTATTTTCGAAGAACCCTTCCCCACCTTTCCCCTCCCTCCCTCTCTCTGTGTCCTGCTTTGGTGTTGTCCTAACTACATGTTTTGTTTTTCATTTGTGTAGTCTGGTACTGGGCAGAGTAGGAAGACCTTTTCTCTGGAGCGGGGGTTCTGAGATAGTTGATGGACAACTTCGTGGCCAATAGATGAACTAACGATGTGGACTCCTGTGGAGCGTGGAATAGTGTGCAAAATGTTGTGTGCACCGGCGGTTTTCTGGAACGAAGGCCAGACCTGCCGTGGCCATCCCCAGGAGATGAAGAGTTGGGGATGCTAGGACTTCGTAAGAGCAGGAGAGAAACGCGAAGAGCAAATAAAGAGAACGTTATTCAGATTGCTTTTATAAGAGAAATGCCAGATAGCTCACTCGTCTGCTTTTATTTTCTAAACATTTTTATTGAAAGTCCATACTTCAAACCTCACAAGTGGCCTCCTCCATCCTCATTACCTACTTCACACTCACCCGCTTTTATTTTTTTTAACGTTTATTTTATTTTTGAGAGAGAGCAAGCGGAGGAGGGGCAGAGAGAGGGCCGGGGGGTGGGGGGACAGAGGATCCGAAGCGGGCTCTGCCCTGACAGCAGAGAGCCCGATGTGGGGCTCCAACTCACGAAACGTGAGATCATGACCTGAGCCGAAGTTGGACACGTCACCGACTGAGCCACCCAGGAGCCCCTACGCTCACCTGCTTTTTAAATTGAGAACAAAGATTACAGAATTGTATACAATATCTACCAAAAGTTAAGGTGATTTTTGCTAACTTCTATGTATATACCTTTTCCCCTGTCCCCAGCACTGTCCCAAGCATTTTGCATGTATCCTCACAAGAACCCGATGAAGTTGATGCCAGTATTTCCATTTTATTTGGCATAGTTCATAAATAAAAATACAGCTCTACATTACTACAGCATATAATGGAGAAAGACAGAAGAGGGGAATCCAAACAAATAGGAAGGAAAGTAGAACAAAGAGCAGGTGATGGATGAGAGGGTGAGGGAGAGAAATCTAATACACAAGTACTGTAGGAAAAAAGAGAAGGCCTAACAATGTATAGACCGGCGCGACCATGGCTGTAAAAACACAATTCTGCTATTTGCCAAAGCCACAGGCACTAACAGATTAATCATTGTGGAAGAGAAAAGAATATATAAACGATTAGATTAAAAACACGTATAAACACTGTCAGAATTTATTAGGAGCAGTGTTTGAATTTCAGCCTAATATTTGCAAGTACAGACATTTCTGCAGTGTTCTCTTTTCTTCATTTGATGGCAAGAAGCCTTCTTCACACGCTGTGGAAACAGACGGAGAAAATAGTGGTTTCGTTGAATAAGCACGCGTCTCCCACCTACAATACGATTGCACAACTTGGGGGCGGGGGTGGGAAGCACCATTTGGGCCCTGTATGAATTGTCTCATGGAACTGATTCATAAAAATTAATTTCGACCAAGTGGCTATCAGTGATTGATGTTAAATACCTTCAATTGGTTCCAGTGACCAATTTTTTTTTTTTTTTAATTTAAGCATAGGGGCGCCCGGGTGGCTCAGTCGGTTCAGCATCTGATTGGCTCAGGTCACGATCTCGCGGGTTTGTGAGTTCGAGTCCCGCGTCGGGCTCTGTGCTGACAGCTCGGAGCCTGGAGCCTACTTCGGATTCTGTGTCTCCCCTTCTCTGCCCCTCCCCTGCTCATGCTCTGTCTCTCTCTCTCAATTATAAATAAACGTTTAAGAATTTTTTTTTCAATTTAAGCATATACATTTCAAAGAAAGAAAGGAAACTTGCTTATTTACTGTTCTCTTTGTGTTCCCTTATAAAAATATGTACTCCCTACTTGCCTATTCCTTCTCATTGGACATAGACTGTTGTCACTATCAGCTCATGAAGCTGTCAGCAAGCCCATGGAGACCACTTTATGATGTCAAAGTGAAGGCAAAGTAACATTGATACAAATCCCACGGTTATTAACAAAACAAACAGAACTCGTTGAAAATGACTTTTACAGTTGAGGTCCCCTCTCTGGACTCTTCCCCACTACTATGTTTCCATTTCAAAGTCACATCTCTGGTAATAATATCATGGGATTCTGATTTCAGATGGCTTGCACTTTGCTAAATCTTGGGAAGACTCACGTTAGAGTTCCAATTTCCCTTGGGTATATTAGAAAGCCAGAAACTATTTAAAAGGTTTTTAATATTAGTTAGACACGTTGTGCATTACAAGGCTATATTATTGCATCAGAGTTTAAAATATTCCCTGGAACTGAGGGTATTGAGTAAAAGAGAATTCAGCTAAAGGGGTATAGCTAGAATGTTTGCAGACAAAGAACATTTGAAGTAGGACTTCTCCAATTTTTACTCTTTCTCCCAGAAAGAACATTTATTAAGTGCTTACCATATGCCAGACATTGGCTACGTGTTAAATAGGGAGAAGAGAATAATGCAAAAAAGGTCCAAGCATATCCGTGACACTCAAGGGTCTTACGGAGTTCAGGGGTGGGAGACATACAAACACGCAATTCCAATATAGCATGCCATGGCCCAGGTATGCTCCATGAAATTGGGAACCCAATGCCTGACGGAATGTGGTGATGAGTCTTGGAAGGAGAATATGAATTCAGCCTTCGAGAAGAAAGGACATACTTGGTGGTTGCTTCCTAGATCCATTTAAACACTCCTGTAATAATTGGAAAACTCTTTGCCTCCCAAAACAGAAGGCAAAAAAAACCTCTGCTGTAGCCTCATTTGGTGCCAGACACTTGCCCATGACCTAGATTTCAGCAGTCAGAGGTGCCTACGGGAGACATTGGTACAGACGTGAGCAATGGAAGCAGCGAGTGTGTGTGGGATTTGTCTTCTGGAGACCGGAGTAGAGTTTTGGTGTGAGCTATGTGGGAGTGGGGGAAGCTGTGATGTGGGTGTCACTTGGAGGAGAGTAGAGCAATTAGGTATTGTTTTTGGCTTCAGAGTAAATAAGCTGGCCCGGCTTTCCTGAAGATTCTGTAAATTTTCCCCATACCACTCAGTAGAGCACATGAGTGACTAACACCCTATAATAATAAATGTATTTTTTGGTAGAGCAGTTACGGTGTGGACCCAAGGATCTTGAATGATAGAGATAGGAATTCATGGTCCAGACAAGACAGACGGAAGAAGATGTTCCAAGAAAAGGAGGTACAAGAAGTAGATCAAGGTTGGTATATGATAAGGATAGTTTCCATTGGATATTGGTGGTAAGGCTGGAGTAGGGAGAGAGATCACATGAAATTAAAGGAAGTTAATATCAGGCTTTGGGGAAATTAGGATATAGTTCTGATTAATCTAGACTTTCCCTCATAGGAAATAGGGAACTCTAGAAGATTTAACTGGAAAGCTGACAAAAATATTTTGATGTCTGTATTTTCAACTGAGAGCCCCGGTGGCAGTGGGAGGTAGCAGAAGTGAAGAGTTGTTCCTGATGGGAAAACCAGTTTGGAAGTTGATAGCATCGTTCAAGTGAGAGATAATGAGGCCCTAATGTGACAGTTACAGTGAAGAATAGAATGGGGGTGGAGCTGTGAAATCGTTAGGGGGACAATCAGTAGAGCTTTATGACATTGAAAGCGATGGATAACGAGGGAACATAAAGGTAGCTAAAGTTTTCCAATTTAAGTTACTAGGTGGATGGTAATGAAATTTATTGAGATGGCAAATAGAGTGGAACAAGCAAGCCCTGACATGAATTTGGCTTTAGAGATAGTGAATTTTAAGTACTTGAAAAGAGAAACATAGCTGGGAGATCTTTAGAGCCGTTAATGTAGCTAAAATTTGGAGCCATTAGTAATTAAGTGGTAGTTGGAGTCATGGGCTTGGATAGAGTGGACAAGAGTGTTCAGGGACAAAGGAGCAGTGATCTGAGTAGGGAGCTGGGGAGGTGTCATCTTCAGGGGTAGAAAGGAACCAATAAAGGAGACAGAAAACTGGGGAAGGCCCATCAGCAAGGTAGAAAGAAAACTAGAAGAGATGCTCAGACAGACTTGAGTCTTTTAGTTGTTTGAAATCAACCTCTTTATTTTATCTGACCTTAACATGAAGGCTGTATTATCTTATAAAATATTTTCTTTTCGCTGGAAGATTCCACATAGCATACGTTGGACTATCAGCTAGTAATTCATCTTGAAAACACCGTATTCAGGGTTTTAGAAGAAGGTGTAATGTGCATCACATAAGTACAATAGAGCGAGCATTAAGCACATTGTGGGTGTCCTGAGATTGGTAATGAGTGTTCGCTTAGCCTTTTGACTGCAAGCAATTGAGCCTCTTTACTTTACCTCAAGCATTGCAGGGGTGGGAGGTGAGTGGGTGGGGACCAAAAAAAGGAGTGAAAAACGATCTAGAATTGAGACAACTCTAGGACCCAGTGCCCCCCCCACACACACACATACACACACACACTCACACATACACACACGTACCCTACATGGTCCTTTTCTTATGGAGTCTCACTCTCACTCTGGATTTCTGTTCCTTTCGCTACTCACTGACCAGTGGTGTACCAAAATCAGGGGCCAGGGGGATTAATCATATTTTATCACTGACATTGTTTATAATCACAGGTGCATGGTAATAATGAAAACAAGACCACCTTTTAGCCAGTTTTAGTATTCTTTTTAGATTATCTATAATGTCCCCCCTTTTATCTGCATTCAGCATGGACTGCTCCCCTGAAGCCACTATGGCTGGTTCATCCTTTTTCTCCAGCTTATCAATCTTCTCCTTACCTCATAGCTTCAGCTTACTTATGACGTGTGTATCCTCCTAATCACAGCTTCCATGTCCATTGCCAAGGTCGTCAAGTAGGATTACCCAGCTTCTGCACTGCACAACTCTGAGGGTCCTTACCTGTGGCCTTTCTTCTACCTGACTGCCTTTTAGCTTAGGCTTTTGATCATTCCTAAGGAGGAGCAGGAAGAAAAATCCAACACTTCTTTTTGCATTGCCTAATTTAAATTTCCAGGGGACAGGTATCTGATTGGTTTGACTCTCTTTTTCATGGTAAGCCACATGGGAGGATTAACTCCATTGAATCGTGGACCCATCTTGGATCCAGTAGATGATCACTCTGCTGAGTCTTAGACCAATTCCCATGAGGAAAAAGGTTGCACTTAGAAAAAAGAGAGTTAGACATATAGGCACCCGACTGGTATACCTACTGGAAAGTTTTTGGGTTACTTATTAGTGTTTCATTTATGATGTGGATTTCCTACCAAGAGAATTTTTATAGAGGGTCTCCTCTGCAGAAAACAGGCAGTCTCCATTTCCGCTTGCAGATTTCTAAACAGTTAAATCCACAAACAATTCTTTATGATAAATGACAGCAGATGACCTGAAAAGTTTCCTTGTAAGTGCTACCCTCAACTATTTTTGGAAAAGCAACCAAACCAACATCATACTGATAGTCCAGACACGTGAATTCAAGCTCTCAACAGGTGATCTAAATAACATTCAAGTATACATGTTCGCATGATTTGAAACATTTAGCACGTGTACAGAAACCTTTCTTTACATAACTGGATTGAAGTTAGCAATTGTATTTTCTAACCAGGAAATTTTAATCACGGTCCTTCTAGTGACTTTCAACATTGGCAATAGCTTCAAAGGACCAGAGTTAGCTTACTTCCTATTTTTAGATGTTTAGCTCTTGAGTACATGGACTCCTCATCTGTGATTTTTGAATACTCAATTTCCCAGACTCTCCTCCATTCCTTTAATGTGCTGTTACCATTTTGTCCCTTCTTACCTGGAATCATCTCTACACTCTCCCTCTGGCCCCTAGATCTGACAAGGAAGGGGACCCTTACCCCATTTGCTGATGTAAGAAATCGCCACCAATATCACATCCCGTGTCCCTCCATCCTACATTTACTTGGTGTTTCTCCTGGTAGATTATACAAAGAATCCCAAGCAGAATTACCCTGATTGCTATAGGTTTGTAATGGTAACCAGTAACACTTAGGTCATTTGTTAGCAGCCTTTGGTGTAAACCCAAGAATGGGGAAAGTAAAGGGCTGCTGCAGGCGGAGGTTGACAGAATTGGACAGTAGTGGACAAATTGAATGCTTCCAGGAGAGCCAAAGAAATGACTTGACCCTGGGATCCAAGTTGGAAAGGGCACTTTACAAACTTATTTATTCCTTTAGCTGATTATGGTATGCCCGTTTCTCACCAGGGCCCAGTGACTCTTGTACCCCCAGATTTTTGCATTTTTTTTAAAGGAAGGATGGAAGAAAGAAGACAACAGCCTTCAAGCCTGACTCTTTGACTCTCTGCTTTCCCAGACTCCCTATCCCCTAGGCCTAAGATGGTCTTGTCGTCTTTGGCCTCTGACACTCCAGTCTCTGAAACGCATTTGATTCTTCTATTTTCTGTACTACGTTCCAGGGAAGAGCTGTTGTTCCCACGCCTTATTCTGCTTTGGCCTAGGTGAAACCTTCCTTCCCATATTTATATTATAATGAGCATGCCACTCGATAAAGAAGAAAAACATCAGTTACAGTAGAAACCATTTGGGCGGGAAGAGAGGGAACAGGGTGGATAAGAGACGGGAAGGAGGAAGAGAAAAGAGGGGGACGAAGACAGAAACAAAAAGAAAAACTTTTGAACAGCTCGACACACAAGAAATTCGAGGAATTAATTACGGCCGAACAGCTATGGGGAGAGGCCATAAGGAAGTCTTTAAGATTTTTAAAATGATGGTATCCAATTCTAGAGGGGTGAAAAGGCATTAAGCGTTGCTGGAGGCAGTATGAATTTGTATGGCTCTTTTGCTAAGAATCTAGAGTTTGGCAACAGCCTTAAAAATGTTTATACTGTTTGGCTCAATACTATACTTCTAGGAGTATATCCTTAAAAATATTTCTAATTTTGAAGAAAGAACTTTATGTCGAAAATTTCTTCTCAGTAAGGTTTGCGTACGTAACTAATTGGTGACAATCAGTATGCCTGACAAGAGATACATGTTAAATAGTTTTAACCATTGAGTAATTCCTGTCACTTGATTGAATATTAGGTAGCCAATGAAAATGGTGATTTTTGAAGACCACGTAATAAAGAAAATGCTTCTATTGTCGTAAAGGAAGCTACAAAAAGGCTATATGATCCCATTTATGTTTACAAATGAAGAAAAAATGCCTACGATAAACACGGGGAAACACACCAATATATTAATCGTGGTTGTATCTCAGTAGTGAGACTACAGGGTGGTTATGTGTTTTTTCTTTCTTTGTAACAAACGAATTTTTAAATGGTATTGTTTACATGTGATAAAATTGACCCATGTTAAGTATGCAATATAATGAATGGTGGTATTGTATATAATCAGTTGTTACCACCCCAGTCAGAAAGTTTCCCAGTGCTCTTTCAGAGTGAATCAATCCCCTCTCTCCACCCCTGGCCCCAGACAACAGATCTGTCATTAAAAATTTGCCTTTTCTAGAATTTCACATAAATGATGTCATATAACATATGAGAGTGTAGTTTTTGAGCTTTAATCTACTTGAAGGTGTTTCTTCAATGAGCACCTTGAAACATGATTTGAGCCTAAAATATAGAGATTCCAAGCATTTTTTCTAGGTGGATAAAATCAGTCACAAAGTGAAATTTTTCCCTCTCTATGGGAATAGCTGTAAGTATTAATTTCTTTTATGTCTTAGTACATAGGCTACAGCTTCTGTGACAATTTTAGAAAATGTGGTGCTATTGGACATCCCGAATTGCTCTTGACTTCCATGAGAATGCATTTGTGCTTATAGTTACGCGTGAAACACACTGTTTTGCTAACGGAGATATTAATTATTATGTTACAGAAACAGTCCTGTATTTCTGGATTCTAGGATTTTTAAAAATTGGAAACAAGTGTTGAATTTAAGAAAATACTCCTTTAACGTCGATTTGAAATAGTCTTTTTCTCCTTTGACGTGTTCAAATGTTTAATCAAGATAACACAATTCCTAGTAGTAAATCTTAGATCAATCCCATGGTTTCAAAGTGTGTCGTTCTAATAACATATAGCAGTTGTTTTTGCACACTCTTTTGATTTACTTTTATTCAATGTTGATTTTTGCCAGTGGACTTGAGAATAGTTAAGGCTATAATTTTCCCTATAATCTGTTCTTGTCAAGTTTTTAATCAGCCTTATGTTTCCATATTTCTTATGGTCTGAAATGTTTCTAGAACATCAGTATTCTGTCTCTTGAAGATTTGGTGGAACTCATTTGTAGTGTAGAACTCTTTACACGTGGTGGAACTTTGGGGAAATAATCCTTGATAACCATAAAAGAAATTTTAAGTTTTTGTTGTGACCAGAACTGTTCTATTTCTTCCTTTGCCAGTTTGGTAATTTCTACTTTGCTAGAAATAACCCATTTATTACGATTTTTAAATGTGTTAGCATATAATTAATATTTTAATATTTTAAAAAGTATCTCTGTGATTGTTATGTATTCCTTTTCCCATTTTCACGGTTTTGTGTTTGATACTTCTTAATATCTTTTTACTAAACCTTGACGGAAGGTTTTCCCCATATTTCTTTATTTTTCAATTTCTCAAGTATTTGGTTTTATAATTACTTTCTTCTATTTCCTTTCCCTGACTTTTCTTATAATCTTGTTTACATCTTTTTTTTCAAGTTTTTATGTAAATTCCAGTCAGTTATAAATATAAATTCCAGTCAGTTTCAGGTGTACAGTATGGTGATTCAACACGTCCATACATCACCCGGTGCTCATCACAAGGTGCTCATCATAAGGTGCTCCTCCTTAATCCCCATCACCCCCACCCACCTCCCTTCTTGTTTGCTTCTTAATTGAGTTAGCTCATTCATTTCCATTGTCTTCTTTTATTAATAGCAGTGAAATCTGTGAACTTACCTTTGGGTATAATTTTGACCCAGCCTGTATACCGTGGTAGGTTGTGATTAGCTTGAATTGCTGAGCTTTTTTCCATTATAAATTATATACAGATTTAGATTAGTGCTTTAAAATTTCCAGTTTGCTGAATTTTGTATGTACTTAATTAAAATTTTGTTATGGATTTCTAGTTGGTTGCATTGTAGCCAGGAAAATTTCCACTTTGGGGAAATCTAAAAATAGGAGCTTTTTTGTCGCCGATATTTGTAAACATTCATGAACATGAATACACATTCTTTATAGAGGGCAAAGTTCTATATGTAACTATTAGGTAATTTTAGTAATTAAATCATTCAGATCATCTATATTCTTATTTGGTTTTGGTCTATTTAATAATTCAAAATTGCTTTGTAATCTTACATTAAAACATGCTCCTGTTAAACTTTCCTTTTAATTTTAGTAACATCTACTTCACATATACTGAAACCCAGCCATGTGCTGTTCAATATTGTAGTCACTCACCACATGTGGCTTTTTAAATTTAACTTTTAATTAATTAAAATTAATAATTTGGTCTGTCTGCTACTCTAGCTGTATTTCAAGGGCTCAGTAGCCACAATTGGCTAGAGGCTACCATATCGGACCACACAACTGTAGATCATTTCCATTGTCATAGAAAGTTCTATTAGCACTGATCTAGACTATTATATTTTATTGTGGATTATACTTTTGATCAGTGTTATATTGTTATTTTCTGGTATATTCTGAATTTAATGCTTTCCATGTTTTCTTTTCATTGCTTGATACATATTTGCTCCCCTTTATTTTTAATATTTCTACATCATCCCATTCTATACATTAGGTCTCTTTTAAATAATGTATAGTTCTATTACTTAAATATTTTTAAATGAGCCTAACAAATTTATGTTTATTTTTATACTTTTATGTTTGTTTGATCATCTAACATCTTGATTTATGCTTTTTAAAACTTTTTTTCTGTTGTCCCTGTCAGTTTCCATCTTTTATTCAATTTTTTTAAAATTTTTTTTAACGTTTATTTATTTTTGAGACAGAGAAAGATAGAGCATGAACAGGGGAGGGTCAGAGAGAGAGGGAGACATAGAATCTGAAATAGGCTCCAGGCTCCGAGCTGTCAGCACAGAGCCCGACGCGGGGCTCGAACTCACGGACCGCGAGATCATGACCTGAGCCGAAGTCGGCCGCTTAACCGACTGAGCCACCCAGGCGCCCCTATTCAATTTTTATTTAAATTCCAGTTAGTTAACATATATGGCAAAATTGATTTTAGGTGTGGAATTCAGTGATTCACCAATTACGTATGAACACCCAGTGCTCGTCCCAACAAGTGCCCTCCTTAATACCCATCACCCAATTAGCCCATCCCCCCACCCACCTCCCCTCCAACAACCCTCAGTTTGTTCTCTGTCTTTAAGAGTCTCTTATGGTTTGCTTCCCTTTCTCTCCTTGTTTTCCTTTCCCTATGATCATCTGTTTTGTTTCTTAAATCCCACATACGAGTGAATATTTGTTAAGACCATTAGCTCAGGCATACGCCTGTCTGAGCTTGGATCCATTTCAACATTTCAAGAATCAATAGCTCCTAAGTTCTTTGTACCTAAATGTCCTCATTTACAAAATTGGTAAAATTGGTATAAAAATAGTGCCCCTTTCACGGTGTTAAGAGGGCTGTGGAAAGAAATATCTTGAACATGCCTGGTACATAGTAAGTGTTCATAACTATCATTAGTTCATTCCTGGGCTCTTCTCCTCTAGAAACCCTGAATATATTTTCATTGTAAGACTTAGCATTAAATTTAAAAATCCTGCTTCTAGATCTCTGATTGTCAATTTCATAAAGGAAATACAGTTGTTTGAATCCCACGGAAGATGAGGTCATTAGCTTGTTTTTATTTCTCCTTCCTCTTTGTACACACATTTCGTGATTCTTGCTGGAAGTATCTGAGATGACAGAGACACATTAATTAGTACTGAAACTATTTTAACTCATGTACGTTTGCTATCAAGAACGAGCAATTATGTTTGCAAAGATGTAATGTAAGCATTTGACTCACCTCGAATCTAAGTGTTTTCAGTGTTTACCCACAGACCTCTTAAACCTTTCTTATATTGTTTTTAGTTTACGTATTCACAGCTTTTAGCCAAACAGTATCACACTGTGTACATTTTGAATCTGCATTCATTTCCTTAACTGTCTTTGAAAAGCAGAAAGGTCCATCCCACGAGTAAACAGTAATTAGAGTTGGGTTGATATGCCACATCATGTAAAATATACATGTCCAACTTTCTGCATTTATTCACATGGTTTGTACCATACAGTCGTCTACGTTCGGGTGGTGTCCATTTGGCCATTTCACTATGGGCGTGTCACTCTCTACATGCTTTGCTTGGAAGCCGAAACGCACCTCTTCGCTCTGCTAGGGAGAACTGTATCCTCATATATGACGTCACTTACTGCATGAACCTAGACAACTCCGAAGTCTGAATGTCCATTTCTGAACTCTCTACCTCTTTCTAGTACAATGACTCCTGGTTTTAATATGTTATTTCCACAGCTCTGTTATCCATAAGACATGCATTTCTTCATCTATAAACAATGGGATTAGATTAAATGATCTCAAAGGCTTATTCCAGGAATAAAAGTCTATGATCTGTAAGCTGCTATTCCTTTATTATTTCACCAAGAGTGCTCTTTAAAATTCTTTTAAACTCTTCCCTCTGAATTTGTTCTTTCTTCACTATTGATCTGGAAGGTAGCCATTATTTCTCTGACAAATCGAACCACACTTCTAAAGGAGCATACAGCCTTTGTAAAACACCCACAATCTTTGACCCTCTCAGACCCGCTCCACTACAGTTAGGGGCTCCAGTATCCAGGGGGAACATAGTGCCCACCCCTGTTCTGAGCATTCACCTGCTCACCAGCTCCTGTTTTTACTCATCCACACATGCCCTCAACTCTCCAAGTCACCTGATAACTTACATCTGGTTGCTGCTGAAAAAATGCAGTTTCAAGAGCTGGTACCAAGGGGATGAGGGACCAGCTCAAGGGATGGTGGCTTTGCCTCTGTTTCTGTTTTCTCTGCCTCTTAAAGATTTTCAGTAGCCCCTGACCATCTATCATTGCCTTCTTTCTTTCTTGGCCGGTAGTCACTTGACTCAGTTCAAACCACAACTTTGAGCTCAGGAGTACTGGCATACTTTTAGTGCAATAGATGTGGCACACGTCACATTACTGGAAGCACCCATGAGAGAAGGGTAAACCTCTCTGGAGCTCAGGGGGTCACTTCCATCAAAGGATGATTGCCCTTGGGCCACTGTCTCCAGTGATGGTTTGGTTCCAGTTTACTTGGCTAGTCAGAATACCTCTCTCACTCACACACATGCTCTCTCTCTTGCTCTCGCTCCCCCCCCCCCCTTCACATTAGTTTTTGTCTCCAATCCATACCACGGCCACAGTTGTCATTCTTGTAGCTCTTAATCTGTGACATGAAATGGGCAAAACTCTTTACACACGTTATCTCATTTAATATTTACAATAGCCTTTTTGGGGAGTTTTCATTATTAGCCCTACTCAAGAGAAGAAGAAACAGTCTTAGGGAAGTTAAGTAAATTTCTCCAGTGCATCTGAACTTGCGTTTTTGAACTGAGGACTTGTTGATCACAAAGCCCACTCTCTTAACCACCACCAAGCCCCAAGCTGGAAAATGTCTCCCCATGAGCTGACGCCCTCCCATTCTGGAGTACTGGCAAATGTTTTTAATAGACTCCTACCTTCCTTCTGCCTAAACCCAGATAGGATCTCAGAATCCTTCAGAAAAGACCAAGGCAGCCACTGGGGAAAACCCATCGGATCCGACACATGAGCTGAATCTCGGTAAAGCCTGTTTGTGAGCCCTGTAGTACGTGGTACAAAGTGATGTTCCCCCCCCCCCCCCCCCGCTTTCCATTCCACGGTTCTCCTCTGAAGGTGAGATGACACGGGCTAAATTCAAAGCACAGTCACTTGGGAGACACGATAATATGGAGCCAGAGGCAGAGATTGAGGCTACTGCCACAATATGCTCCTGTCCCTTTTCTTGAATGGCACATGTTGATGACTGCTCCATATACTTGAACAGTGAGCATTATATTATGTAGTCAAAAGTAACCCAAGTGTGTGGTGTCTATTCTTCCTTAATTATTTTTAAGTAGGTTCCACACCCAGTGTGGAGCCCAACACGGGGCGTGAACTCATGACCCTGAGATCAAGACCTGAGCTGAGATCACGAAGTCAGGTGCTTAACCGACCGAGCCACCCAGGCGTCCCCTTCCTTGATATTTTTAAAGTGCGGACGGCCCTGTGCTTCCCATACCGTTGACCGCATCATCTCTCCTTACCGGAATCCATTTGCGTTCTTCGGAAAATGGGATTTACAGTACTTAGCACCTTCTGTAACTAGCAAGCGTTCAAATTATGAAATGTACGTGGATGAGAATCACCCGGAAGTCCAAGATCATTACAACTGACTCATTGAAGCCAAGTGAAAGTAAAAATGCACATCCATACGACCGTCCCCTTAGAAAAAAACGCCCATTTGTTTTTTGTGTTGGCGTAAAATGTGTCAATTCAAGGAGAGGAGGAGATTTCTTCCTGTTATTACAAAGCGTAGCCAAGAAGAAAAGATCAATTATTCTCCAGACACGTTCAGTTGAGCCTTCTTCCCACATCCTAAATGCTTATGTTTATGTGAGGTATACATCTGTACAATGCAGCAATTGTTTCATCTTTCCCAAACTAATAGAGATGCTAGAAACATCTGGTAGTTGATAGCTAATTCATTTTTTCATTGCACCTTTTCTTAGGAAGCAGGGAACGCAATTCAATATATCCCCTGAGAGAGTCTTGCATTTATGACAGGTGTGTATTTCTTAGCAAGTCGTTGTTTGACACCATTGCTTCTCCTAAGTCCAGCTGGAAGTACATTCATCTGGCAAAAAAAAGAGAGGGGAGGAAAAGTGAAATTTGAAAGGAAGTTGGAGTGTCAGGTGGTTGTCGTAAGCACCCAGTTCACTCCGGTAATACTTGTTCTGCGTCCTTTGTGCAATTTCCTGCAACCGCCTTTTATGAGTCCGTCACAATGACGACTTTCTCTGTTTTGAGTGTTATTTAGGTGCATACTGCTAATTTATTTGAGATGGTAAAACGAGGTCTCTTTTCAGCGTGGGACTAGGAATTGAGTCAATGTAAGGCTTCACCCTGCTTCCCAGCACAGCATCCCAGCCCCAGCTGAGGCTCAGAAAGAACAGAGGATATAAGATGAGTCATTACATCCTGAATTTCCTGACCCCTTCTTAGTATAACTCTTTGATCTCTAAAGCCTGTTTTCGCCCCTTGTGACCTCACTGAGATTATCTCTATCCTCCCTAGCAGTTATGATTAGCTAAGGTTATTTTTACTGAAAACATCTCAGGGCTTGACGTGGGAGGCTGAGGATGCTTCATTCTTGGTGGAGGGCCCAGTGTTTGGGATTCTTTCCTTGACGTGACATAATGAATCTTAATTGGCCTGCCCTTGGGCCGTGGCGCTACAACCCCGGCTGGCTAAGCCTGAAGGACTGGTGCTGCTTAGGGAGAGGTTCAGAGGGAGCTCAAAGAAATGCCATCAGTAGGCAGATAGTGAATGTAGGGCCACCTTGATGGCCAAGAACGTGGCATCTCTTCTACTGGCTCAGTGACTTCCTCGTTTGAAAACTTAGTTTATACGTATTCAAAAAGAATCAATGCTCATAGTGTTTGTGTCCCTCTCGCTTATCTCAAACTTCTCAGACTCCTAGGCGCTCTTGACAATCCAGCATTGTAGTTGGCTTAAAGAACTATTTCCTACACACATACACACACACACACACACACACACACACTGAATGAAGAAAAGCTCTTCTGTTAATAGAAACATTTGATTGGTCTCCTTTTAATGTTCAATGTTGTGCAAAATACGATGCTTGCCTGCCGGCTCAGTGATTTCCTCATTCGATTTCAGTGACGGGCTTGGAATGCGGACTATTTCTAATTTGTTCTTCAAGATAAAAATAAAAATATGTAGAAAATTACGGGATACAGCCCAGCACTACCCAACTGTTTTCATCCATTTCTCTTAGGAGTTGTCTAGTAATGAGTTGGTGAGAATATTCCCACTGGACTCATGAGGTCACTGGCCCAATGAGGGATTTGACAATTTGACCAAGATCAATCCCTGCTAACGAACAAAGTGGCTATGCCTCCACGTTAAATTGCCCAGCTAGTCCTAGTCATATAATTGCACTTAGCACACTAAATTATTTTGATTTCCTTAAAGCATCTATCATCAAGTGGCAGAGCTAATCCAAAAATAAGCAATTGGATTTAGACAAGACCAGGAAGTGGTAGGGTGGCTGATTGAACTCAGGTGACCTCAGTGCCCAGGTGTCTCCATCCCCTCAAAAGCCTTCTCCTGCTGATAAGTCCAGGAAGGATCTTGCTCAGTTCATGCTCTTCCATTAGCTGCCATGCCCTCCCTTATCCTCACTGTCACTTAGCGGCTATAAAGAAATGTGTTTTCCTGAGATATCCACTTGGAAATGGCTTTAATAATTGCTGTTTGTGCCTCCAGTCAGTCTTCTTTTCTTTGTCACCAGGGGTGGTCTGATGGCCTCAAGAATGCCACAAATGTGAGGAATGTGCACAAGTCTGGGGCTCTGATTTCAAGGCAATTTCACCTGAACTCACCTCCCTTTCCCTTGTGACTGGAGCAAAGAGAACTTTAGTAATTAGGTTAATCTCTTTAGGAAAAATTTCTTGATAGACGTTGTGTGTCAGCACTGGAGAAATCACTACAGAAAGGTATTCGGATTCATCTTAGCCACACTGTCTTAAAAGTTCTCTTTGTCTTAGAAACCAATGTAATAGATTTTGGAATGACCTAACGAGTGTTATATTTCTTCCATAGCAGGAAAGAGAGAAATTTCTTTTCCCAAGTATGGTCTTCTATTCCTCTTTTCTTTAAGTCCCAAGAGTGGTATTTAATCTTTGAGAACATTACGCTTTGCATATGGTAAGGATTGTTAAAACCATTGGGGAAATTTACCAGGAAATTGGCGCATTTTTTCCTTCTTCCTTTTCTTCGTCGAACTAACAATGATCCTGACACTGTTTTCTGTGATCTAAGACTCATAGTAACAGGATGAGCTTTAAGGATTCCATTCCACCCAAATCTGTACAAACTGGCTTTGCCCATTTCTGCTCGGCCGTATGACTGACCAGTGGAGCTCTGAGTGATGCTGGTGCATCTCCCAGACAGTCCATGAAGACTGAGATCGCTGCCTACCTCTGGCAGAGTTTCTGATTCAGAAACTTCGCATCCAGAGTGTCTGGAGTGAGTCCCAAGAATTTGCCTCTATAACGAGTTTCCCGGTGATCCTAATGTTGCTGGTCCCTGGAGCACAGTGTTTGAGAACCCTTGGAGAAGGAAATAAGAGTATCTACCAAATGCCCCGTAGCCCATGTCCGAAGCTGTGCCAGGGTAACTTGCACACTTGCTATGTCGGAAGAGT